>NC_090934.1:437700854-438011946 GCF_040938575.1 Ambystoma mexicanum
GTGGGTGCCTTTTTATTCCACCAGGGCAGACCTGGTAGAATGAAAGGCACCCGCAAGCACAACTCAGAGTTTGCCGGTCCGGATACAACGGTACCGGTAAGCTTACCGGTACCGTTGTATCCGGACCGGCAACATTGTAATGATGCCCAATGTCCGTAAACAAAGTCTCTTTCAAAGTGAAGGGGAAACAGAAGTTCATAGCCAAGCCAGCAGTGAAGCCCAGTTATAGTCCCAAATACAAGGTAAGTCCACAATAAACCAGCTGACAAAGGAATAGAAATATGAGAGGGTAAAAAACACAAAGCTCCAAAAGGCTGAAACAGTTCAAGGAAAAGTCCACAAACTGTCCGCACACTTGCTGAATAGCTTTCAGGAAGGGCAACCAAAAGGCCAGAACAGTACAGAATTAATGAGACAAAAGGCCAAGGAAACAAAGCCAAAGCCCAGAATTGATGAGAAAAAAACAAGTAGCAGTTAAACCTGCTCAAGTCAGAATAAATCACTGGTTTGAGTAGCAGCGCATGTCTGAAAGAAGCACATATTTATTCTAGCATTTGGGGTGCACAGCGTGCAGCATGATGCCACACTGCCAGGTTCTATGGCGTCTGAGGGGTCAGAAGTTAGAGATAGCCACAAAGTTGTAGGGTTCTCAACATGCTCATATCTGTTAAAGCAAAGGCCTATATGTCTCTATCCTAATGAGTAATTCCCTACTTACAAAACTAAATCTAAAGCAAGCTGACCTGTGTCCAAACTACGTCTGACCTCACACTAACATATACAAATAATTTGCAGGGCAAATATCTCTTGTTCCAAGTTGTCAAATAAGGGGTGTGAAAGTTCAAAAACATTGTTTCAACAAAGCAATCCTTATTCTCAGGAGTCCCTTCCCCACAACCAATCAAGGACACCTTTTGGATATATGTAGTTCCAACAATGTTCTGGCCAAATGAGAAAATGTCTCTTTTCACATATATAATAAGATGTCTTCCTTGGTTTGGCAAAGCAAGAATACATGCAATGATGTTGTCAGGATAGCAATAGCTTATATCTCTTCATTGGAACACTTTGCTTAAGATTGCAAAACCAAATGTCTCTCTCATAGAACACCATACTCAGGATGGCAAAACCAAAGGTTGGTTTTATAGAAGACCTTTCTCAAGATGGCAATGCCACAGGTCTCTTTTGTAGAATACTGCTTTCAGAATGGCAAAATCTCAAATATCTATTTATTTCAGAAATGCAAAGCTCAATTGTCTCTTTCATTAGACCACTACTTTCAGAATTGCAAATCCAAAATGACTTTTTCATAGACCACTGCTTTCAGAAATGAAAAACTCAAATGTCTCTTTCTTTCAGAATTGCAAAATTGAAATGTCTTCTTCATTAGAAGACTAATTCAGAATGGCAAAGCCAAAATGTCTTTTACTACAGCTTTCAACTCAAACCTTTGATATCCTGGTGTACTCTCCTGCCAGGAACAACACGTTAGCTGCACAATAAAATATAGTGATATCTTGGTTTACTCCTCTGCCAGGAATATCTCTTTAACTGCAAAATTCCTTCCGGTTTAGTTATCCGACAACCACATTTCTAAAACAACACACCATACTCACTTCAGTGAATACTTGCACCAACTCCCTCCATGCAGACAACTCATATATGAGGGGTTGTTCAAATTCTGTCTGTCAACCTTTTCAATTTCTCTTGGCTCTTGGCAACACTTGTTTCAGATTTCCCACAACTGACTTATCAGGTCAGAAGAACTGCACAACTTCTGTCTCTCTTTAACAATGTCTCTTGACTTAAGGCAGTGCAGGTTCCAGGTTTCCTTCAACTGACATCTCATCTCAGGCTAATTGCACCATGTTTGTCTTCCTTTCACAATGTCTACCGGCTTCTGGCAATGCTGGTTCCAGGCTTCCACCAACTGACATCTCATGTCGGCAGAAATGAACCATGTTTGCCTTTTAATTTGTTTTAGGGCAGTTTTCAAAACTGTCCTTTAAATATTCTTCATCAATCTCGCAAGTCCCTGGGCCTCTCTCCCTTACAGACCGACTCACCGGTATGGCGTACTGCTGCTACAGAGTCTGTTGTGGGGCCATCATTCTCCTCTGTGCAGAGGCTCATGCGAGTTCCTGTGTCAGCTTTTGCTTCCTTCACCAATGGAACCTATGTGGCTTTGCTTGGCCTTGTCTACCCTGACTCTGCTGCGCTTTGCTCTTCGTTCCTGCACCAGCATCTCTCCTCTCCGGTCAAGTATGCTGCCACTCTGTGGCACGTGAACGTTTACTGCTCGCATCATGGTTACTCCTCTGCGGACTGCCTCTGCTCCCGGGATTGCTTCCTGATCCTGATCTCTGCAGCCTTTCTTCATGCCTCCTTCTTGCTCCTTTAGCTGCAAGCAATATTCGGTTTTAAATGGCCTGTGTAGATGAACTGTCCTTAAACAACTAGCCTGCGTTCCATGTTCAAGGTCACATTTCTTCCACTTTAACTCTCTGTTTTTCTTCTTTGTCTCAGTACCCCAGTTGATTTGGGACTTGGAGTCCATATATGTTCTAGGCTTCTCCAGGCAATGTGGTTTTAAAGACTTGTTGGAATAGTGATTGTTAGAGTTAGAAGTTATGTGAACATTATGGGCCTCATCACGAGTTGGGCGGTAACGCCGGCGCTATTAGCGCCAGCGTTAATAGACCTACCGCCAAACCCCCCGGAGCTAATAGCGTTGGATCATGAGTTTGGCGGAACGGGTATTGCCCATTCCCCACTGAGCCGATTCGGGAATTCCCCATTCCCCATTGGGCTCAACGGGGAATTTTCACGCTCTTACCGCTGGTGGATTTCCCGCTGGCGGTAAGAGCCTGAAATTTCGGCGGATTTTCCCCCAGCTCAGAGCTGGGGGTAATCTGCCAATCCCGTGATGTGGCGGACCCTTGTATGTGGCGGTTATAGCGCTACCGCCGCTTTTAAGGGTTAACGCCAAACTCGTAATAAGGCCCTATGTGTAGTAATGTTTGGTCCAGAACTCCTATCCCAATATATAACTCTTTATAATCAAGGGATGTTGAATGTTACTTAGGCATATATGAGGGGTAACTGTTATTATGATGGGGAGCTTTTATATAGAGAAGGGTGTGGGTTTTAACATGGGAAGGACTGCCCTTGACATCAGGTATTTAGGAATTATGGGGTCTTCCTCTTTGCATTGAGAAGAATACTGCATCCCTTCTACATAGCTCATCACATCTCCCCGACAGCCATTTCCTCCCACCATGTAATGCTCCCTCATAATACCACCCACAGGGTCACGGTCAGGCAACAGCTGCCTTCTCCTGGCCACATGTGAGGATATTTCATCCTGAGGATCATCCTGAGGATTCATCACAGGGGACTGTAAGGTGCAGCTTGCTCCTGCAAACGCCAAGCAATACGCCTCTGTTTTCAGTTGGCAAATACCCTGTGTAGTGGATTTGTAACAGATCACAATTGGAACTAAATAATAGTCAGGGTGAAGTGTTTCAAAACTTCTCTTATGAACTCAGTTTTTGTTTCATCTAGACAAGTATCTGGAGTCAAACATATATACCACATCTTCGGACCTGGATGGCTGAGAATCGGCTTGAGCTTAATCAAGGAAAAACAGATATGATTGTTCATTCATCCATCCACAAAAATGTACAAAGCACTGGCAATGTACCCACACTTTGTTTAGCAAGACATATAACAAAAACCCAAACCAAAGCTAAAACTCTAGGGGTAATTCTAGACTCGTCTCTAACTCTAAATATCCACATTAATAAAGTCACCAGCAACTCATCCTTTCAATTAATGATCCTAAGGCAGGTTAGACCATTACACTCAGAGTAAAACTGCAATTAATGCTCGGCCCATGCTTGGCACACTTTTGGACTACTGCAATGCCCGGTGTACTGGGTCTACAGTATCTGCACTCCCAAAGCTGCAGGTTAACCATAACTCTGCTGCACATATTGTTACAAACACCCTTAGGCAGGCCCATATCCCTTCTGTTCCAGGAAGACAACACTGGTTACCGGTGCAAATACAGATTGTTTGTTATCTCTTTACTTTAGCCATAAAACTATCAGTGGCTCTGCTTCCTGTTTTATTGAAAATCACTCTAAATGGCATTCCTCAGTAAGGCCGATGAGATCCGCCGCACGATATACCGTGATTGCAAATCATATCAGATTAAAAGTCCTGGGTCGCTGTTGTGCATTTGCTTCTGCCAAATTCAGGAACTCGCTTCCTGAAGTCATTTGCAGCATGAGTTATCTGATGGCATTAGAAAGCAAATTAAGACTGTATTATTCCAGTCCCTCTGTATGTGCCATGTGGCCATCTGCTGCATACTTAGATAACTCTGGGTTGTAGCACTGACTTCTGCTTATCACACACCCCACACTTCTGTGTGCGTGTGTGTGTGTAACATAACATAACAGAACTCATAACGATTGGGTTGTGATAGACATGTTTTCTGATTTTTATATCAGCAATTACATGATACATCAATTAACAATTACATTTGATTTGATTTGATTTGATCAAGAACAAAGTCTGGTCTAGAAGCAACATAAACTTTCAGTAATAAGGAGAACACATTTTGATCACTCAATGATTAGATGCGCTTAATTTAGTTCATAACAATTGATATACAATGTGCCTGCCCAAACTCGATTCTAAATGATTTGATGTGCTTACTTTAGTTCATAACAATTGATACTAGATGTGTCTGCCAAAATTCGATTCTAGATACATTTAGATGCTTAATTTGTTTTTAACAATTGATTTTAGAAGTCCCCGCCCTAACTCGACTCCAAATGCATTCATATTTGTGTACTTCTAAACTAATGCAAACCCTCCTGCCGGACCTGCCTGAGAATCTCCACGCAATGCCTCCCTCTACCAATTGCCCACTCACCCGGTCAAGCCTTATCTGTCCTACCAACCAGTCAAAGCTTGCTGCCACCAAATATAAACACATGCTCTCACTAAAAAATGTCTAACAACCTCCCCGGACCCACCTGACATCCCACCATCACTCTTCCTGCCCAAGGCATACCCATACAGAATCACTTCTATACCACAAAACATGGGACATAAGCCGACATCAAGCCCTATTCAATCCTGCTCACTTGATAATCAGAATACAAGATCAGCGTCCTGCCTAGCTACATGCCGACAGCACCTGCAAATCAAAGTGCCCCCCCTTGTGACTGTCTTTTTTTAATATAATGGTTTTGTAGCACCTGCATCGATCACTTTGAGGAACACGCACCTCATCTCGAGAGCCCCCACCCACAGCACCTCGAGAACACATCAACATCCCCGCCCAGCCATATTTTGCAAATACAATGCAAAAACTAAACCCTCCGCTGTATCCAATATCGTCAAGTGTGATGCTACCGCATGCCGTCCTCTTGCTACCCCATGACAGTTTCCCCAGCCATCATCCTCTCTAATACCAACCAGCCAAAGACCCCACTAGACCCAAATCCCCCTCCCATGCCAGCATAGAAAACACACCCTACACGTTTATATTTTATTTTTGATTCATTGTGCACTAGTTTAATTACAAAAACCTTGAGCACATTTATAATTAACAAAAGTCTAAAATAAATAGATAAGACAAAAAACATTTACAATACTACATAAAAACATGCAAACTATCTTAAAATACACAATAAAAACAATTGTATTAATCACATAAGTTATTAGTCAATTTTAACAATTCATCGTCTTTTGAGAGTAGAAATTCATTTTGTGCTTTACCAGCTATTTTTCATTCATGACAAGCTTCCAAATAGAACATTCAGCTGCGTTTATCACAGCTGATTGCGCCCCACCGATATAGCCCAAAATTGATCCCAACCTACATTTTCCAAGGAGCTGACTTAACTCCCGTACCTCCTTCTATAATGCTTCTCCAAAGCCAAACAAGAAGTTAGTAGATGGCGACAAGGTTATCTACACCCCAGATACAGAAGTGAATGCCACATCAACACTCACAGGAGCGCTCAGCAATGCCAGATCCCTCCTCACCCACACTGTTGACATATCCAACCTCATCAGCACCAACAAGGTGAACTTCCTAGCAATCACAGAAACATGGCTGCACCCAGTTGCTGGCCCCTCCATTTCCCTAGCTATCCCAGATGGCTACAGCATCCTCAGGAAAGACAGACATGTTTCCAAAGGAGCGGGGAGTATCCTTCATTGCTCAAAAAATATTACCCATTAAAGAAATCCCAAACCAAACTATCAGCTCAGGTGAACGACTCCCAATCAAAATTGCCTTATCCGCTACAGCTACCATAACAATCCACTTAATTTACAGATCACTGGGCACATTGCTCTCCTATAAGGAAGGAATTGTGCAACTCCTCTCCACCAACACATAGCCCTCTTCCAAAATCATTTTCTTGGTAGATGTGAGTTTAGGTCTAAATGGCATATCTGATTCCCACTCACAAGAGTATTGAATTCACAGGCTTCTCTCAGATGATCAATAGCCCCACCCATGATAAAGGTCTCACACTAGACTGGATAGCAGACCTCAGCTGCAACACCAACATCCTAGCCAACATCCCTTGCCCTTGGTCAGACAACAATGTCATCATCTTCAATATTACTGAGACAGCTCACTCTGAGGTATCACCACAACCAGCACCTGCCAATCTGTCAGGAAACTCATGGAACATAACTCCAGCCAACCTACTCCCCCTGCTGCTATTTCTAACAGCTCATTCACATGCTAACACAGACCCCACTGCCATGGTTGAAATTTACAACCAAACCCTACACAATGTCATCACCAAAGCTGCACCCCTGAGCATCTACAAACCTAAACCAAGTGCCCACCTTAATTCGTGGTTCACCCCCAGTCCCAAAACCCTACACTCCTCAAAAAGCGCAGCAGAGACATCCTGGATAAAAAAAACACCTTCATATGAGAACAAACAGCTCTTCACATCCCTGTCCAAAAAGTACAAATTAGCTATCCTGCAAAAGCACCACCTATAACAGAAGAATTAATGAAGCAAGCTCGGGCACAAGGGAGCTCTTTGCCATCTCATGTGAGCTTGAAACACCTGCTCCCCAACTTGATAACTCTACCAAAGACCTCAGCTGGTGCAAGAACATTCAAAATGCTCTCCTTGATAAAATGTCCTTACTCCAAACCAAAATAACAGCAACAAAGAAAAACTCCTTATAAAAGACCAGCCTAGCAACCAGCGGCCCGCACCTCTCTCTAAACACCCAGGTTCGAGTTCAACACATTCACAACCACGGAAACCGCCAAGATTATTAAAGGACTGAAACCCTCAAAATGCCAAGGAGACATTTGTCCAGCCACCTTCATAAAAGATTGCGCCGATGTATTTGCCCTATTCATCACGATGTTAATCAATAACTCCTTCTCAATTGGCAATTTCCCAGAGAATCTAAAAGAAGCCTGGGTACTCCCCCCTCCTCAAGAAGCCAACTCTAGATGCCAACATTCCCACCAACTAACGACAAATCCTGACCTTAGTCTTCCTCCTCAAAATACTCGACTGAGCAGTCTAGCTGCAAATCCAAGATTATCTGGAAACCCACAAGCTCCTCATTCAGGTCCTGGTACAGAATCCACCCCCCTGGACCTAAAAATAAAAACTGGCTAAATCAAAGACAATGGCAACATGCCATCTTACTCCTACTTGACCCCTCTGCAGCCTTTGACTTGGTAATCACAAAATACATTGTAAACACCTCTCTCATCTGCCCATTTCTTGTGCAAAGCCATAGCCTGGATAGGGTCCTTCCTATCCAACCGCACAATGAGAGTGTGCTCCACTGGAGTGTCAGCCCCTCCTCCACCAGTCACCTGTAGAATGCTTCAAGTCTCATGTGTCTCATCGACACTGTATAATATTTTCACCAAACCCCTCTTTGAACTCCTCGATGTCCAGGATGTCAGCTACACCAACTACGTGGATAACACCCAAATCCTCCTTCCTATCTCAGGCAACTATGACACTGCACTAAACAAATTATACCAAACCATCTAGGCCTGGATGGCACAGCACATCCTATGCCTAAATGATGAGAAAACCAAACAACTGCTCATCTGTACACTACATTAGTTAAACACACTCAGGGGATCATACAAAGCTTTTTCCATCGACGGGAATAAAATCACTGTGGCCAAAGAGGTAAAGAACTTGGGTGTATATCTAGATTCCACGTTATCGCTAACTAGACAGATAAAAGCCATCACATCAGCAGCAGCACACACTGCAAAACTGATCAATGCCTGCAGGCCATTGCTATGCACAGACAGCTGCATCACACTTGCCAGAGCCCTCATACTATCCAGGATTGAATACTGCAACTTCCTCTTCGGAGGTAGCAATGTCTGCAACATAAAAACACTCAAGGTCATTCAAAATAACTCTGTAAGAGCAGCATTAAACATCTCTAAAAAAGACCACATTTCCACAGCCAGACGTGACATCCACTGGCTACTGGTCCAAAACATTTGCATTGATCCACAAATGCATTGCTAATACCGCCCCACCTAACAGTCCAGAATAATTTACAAGGTACAATCTTCCAGACCTATCAGAGCTGCCTACTCGCATTTACTTGACATTCCTAGATATAGGCGCCAGAAAGCAGGAGGCATCGGCTTTCTGGTGATCGCGGCCAAACTCTGTAACACCCTCGCTTCAATCCTGAGATATGACAAAACCTTCAGGTCTTTCCGCAAAGGCCCCAAAACCTTGCTCTTCTGACAAGACCCTCAATTTTAGCTGGACCCACCCAACCTCATAACTCCTGGTACCGCCATCTCCACCTGTTTAGATACTCAGCTTCACATATCTTGTAGGTAACACTTATGCTGTGAACTATTGCAGCCAGAATCATAGGAACCACTATCTGTATCTATTGTATTACCTACATACAACTTGTATGTATCACATATACTCTGAACCATCGCAACCGGGACCATTTTAACCATTACCTATAACATTTGTATTACATGTGACTGTAACCTTTTGTGAACCTTTGTAAACTTTACTTGCATCATGGTGCTGTCGAGAGATACCAAGACACCTGAATGGAAGGACTCACAGGAAGGGAAAAGTTTTGAGCCTTTGTTTGAAAAGTACAAACTCCACAGTAGTTCTTAGCTGTTAAGGCAATGAATTCCAGAGCATGGGCCCTGCCACAGAAAAGGCTCTCCACCAAACTGCTCCTTTCTATATTTAGGAATACGTAGACATGCTGCATCAGTAGATCTCAGAGTCCGGGCTGGTACATATCTCTGAAGCTTCTCTTGGATGGCTACACTTCCCTTCCCACTCAGCGCATAATGAATCAAACAGGATGCTTTAAATTTAACCCTGGCATTGATAGGCAGCAAATGAAGAGTTTGTCAAGCCCTTGTTACACTCAAGCCAGAAGGAATATGTTTCACCAGATGCACTGCTGCATTTTGCAACACCTGGAGGCGCTGGGTAAGATAGGATGACTATGCTAAATAAATCGCATTGCAATAATCAATGCTCCCATTTAAACATGAAGCAACCACTTGAACGTGAAATAAGATGGAGAACCTTCTTCAATTACTTAAGTTTCAGAAACCTCAGCCCACACTCTGTACTAACCTGGGCCTCCATTGACAGTGATTCAGGTATTTTGATACCCATATTGCAAACTGCTTTAGCTAGCTCAGGGGCCAAGTGAGGCCGGCCAGATGCAGATGTTCACACACTAGCTGCCGCTGGCGGTCTAGTGATCAGGATCTCCGTTTCCCACCATTCAACTTGAGCCAATTTGCTTCTATCCAGCCCTGAATGGTGTCAAGAAGTTTTATTAATCTTCCACACACATCTGCCGATTCCGGGTGTAATCTAAACAAGATTTGGGTATCATCCACAGAGGAAAAGACCCCAAATCCAAACGAATGAATCAACGCCATAAGTGAGTGAATATACAAGTTAAATAGCAATGGGGACAAGGCTGAGCCCTGCGGAACACCACAGGTCACTGCAGCCGAGGATGACTGATAAGGGGGCAGGGGGGAAGGGGAACCATTTGGAAATGGTAAGCCAGAAAAGCAAAGAACCAGTCCATTACCCTCCCTGAGAACCTTGCCTTCTTCAACCTAGATAACAGAATCCCATGGTCGATAGTGTTGAAGGCAGCCGGCAGGTCCAACATAATTAGACCGGCAGTGCTCCCCTGACCTCAGATCACAGTGAGATCATCAAGTACCGAGACGAGAACCAACTCAGTACCCATCATAGGGGGTATTACATATGAAAGTAACGTTTCGTAACACAGGGCAACCTCTTCCCCCATGTAATCCAGCACCCAGATGCCCACGGGTTTGGTTTGCTTTACAATTGACAAAATAAATAAATTAAATAAACGACTGCCTTTAAATACAGTCCAAGTGAAAGAAGAAAATATTAACCTCAGAAAAACCAAATCATATCCTTTGTCTATAAGGATAAGCAAAAGGACAAACATTTAATGAAACATTTGTATTAGTTAATATAATACTCTTCAATAACAAGGACTCTCTTTTCATCTGGCTTTATCAGTACATTTAAATAGTGATACAAATGATTCTACAAGTACATTTAAAAAATGATACATTTGAATAATGGTTTACAATAATGATCCCCAAAGTGTAACTCCTTCTCAAGTTTATATAGATCTTACAAATCTTATAATTAGTCACATTTCTGAAGATTGTTATGGCAAGTCGGGCCTATGACTCCAAATTGAACCTGTAGGTCCTTTAAGACGAGGTAACACTCTACAGGGTGGATGGGGTTGGAGAAATTACTCAAACATCAATAATAAAACTAACTCAGGAAGTTGGCAAAGATGTTAGCTGTATTAATAACAAATATCTAAAACAGGGAGTATAATGGACATCTTCGGGTGTCATGCAGTAAGATCTTAGAATATTTCACAACAAATACACTTGTATACTACAAAACTCGTCATCATTGACGTCATACTACGTGGCATACTAAGAAAACGTATGTGGCACTGTGAATGGGTAACGGGAAACATCTAAGTATACTTTCTATGGGGGTTGGTGTTGTGATTGGGTCTCTACTGTCAGGAGGACAACTCTGCCCACAACCTAGAGCAAGTCATTGTGAGCGTCATCAAATACACAACGTCATATTGGATCTCTAAACTATGGGCTCTTTGATATGTGGCCTTTTATAATTGGTTGGTATGTTTGTACCCTTCTAGAATATTCCACTCATTAGCAGCATGCAAGACAACTCTGCCCACAACCTAGAGCAAGTCATTGTGAGCGTCATCAAATACACAACGTCATATTGGATCTCTAAACTATGGGCTCTTTGATATGTGGCCTTTTATAATTGGTTGGTATGTTTGTACCCTTCTAGAATATTCCACTCATTAGCAGCATGCAAGCTGGTAACCCCGGTGCTGGTGGGTCGGACTTGACCATTCCTCCCCACCCAATTAGCCATCATTTATCATCACTCAAGCTGTCTGCCATGAGAACAGTCTTTTGAACTTGGCCTTGCAAGTATCACTGTTCCTGGGAATAAAAGGGAGTGTGTAGCTTGCCCAGAGTCTATTTTCATCTGACCATGCGACTGGAGACCACGTTTTGAGCTCCTTTGTTGTACTTAATAACATTTACTGAATAAAACTTGGCACTCATTGTCCTTCCGCTGCACCTTAATAGGAGCTCAGCTCTCACCTTCTTGTTCATTGCACCTTTCGATGATAGATAACCAGTTTCTTGGCTGTCCCAATCCTTGACACTGGGCCAGGCAGACTTTCTTGATTCTCCTTCCATCTCCAGCCAGGCTTATTCTGCTGCGCCACACTTCAAGTCCTTCTATTCACATGATTTTCAGTTTGCTAAAATACGATGTGGAACTTTCAGATTCCTATGCACATATATATGCTTTGGCGGCACTGCCTGCATTATTCACTGCGTATAGCCAGCCTTCAAGAATATTTAATCTACTTGCGTTACTGCATCAGTACAATTATAAAATGGTTTTCAATTTCTTCTGTGCTTTACACGTGCAATCTTTATTTTGCATATGAAAGTTTACTTGATTCTTAAATTTGACATCAGATTCCATATGGTCTATCCACCTTCTTTCTTATTATCTCTTCTTAGGTGTCTCACTGTGCTTCATGTGACATCACCAGTCTCTTCTTTCATCCATCTTCACATGCTCTTCAGGGATCCTTCCCAAGAGGCTGTCAGCTTTTTGTGGATACATAAAGAAGGGTTTTCTTAATGGATACTTTGCTTCGAAGACTGTTTGTGTTATAAGCATCAGTACACGTGTCACCTTTGTCACTATTTCTGGTTCCCAACAGATAGGAAGTTTATTGGCGGGACTTCTGGTAGAGGCTTTTGGCTCATCCTAGGCACTTTCCCTCTGGTTGATTCATTGACCACTCTCTCACCAAACTCTGCATCTAGACATCCTCTCTTGAAGAAGTGCTTCTTTGGAGTCATATCTTCATCACTCCTTTCAAAGATCTTGCTGATTTTACATGTTCGTCAACATTCCAGGTCATGTGGTTGCACTGTCCAGTCGGGCTGCAGTAGATCCATCTTCCCACATACTTCTTGTGGTCTCTTGAATACACAAACTGTGTTGCCTCTGGTGCATGAATGCTGGCCTTCATATAGTCTCTGATCTCTTCATAGGTCAGCTCCTTGGGTTGAAATCATGCTTCAACATCAATAATTATCTTCATTCCTACTGCTTTCTTTACTGTCTTCATGCACTGTGTGATTATTATCTTGATCACACAGGATCCAAACATTATCATCAGCAGTAATGCTCCAAGGAACTTGAAGATATTCATCATGTCATCTGCAATATCTTCTACTTCATCTTCTATCTTGATATGCAAAGTTGTCAAGCACCCATTCTCTTAATTATGAACAGGTATGAATGTGCAACCTAATTCTCCGATTTTGGCACAAAAACCTAGATACATGGCTATAATCATGTCCAGGGCATATCTTTTCTGGAGTGTCATATAGCTTATGACTCTCAGCTCTTCCTTGATAGCATTGAATCCCTTTATGGTAGTGTTGTTTGTCTGCAGAAGCTCCCATCTTGTTATCTGTAACCATTTGGCATTCATCATCACCTTGATCCTTGGCATGACGATTGTCGTGAATATTGCTGAAGTCTGACTGAACAATCAATGTTCATATGGAATGGCATCAAAAGCTTTGATTGATTTAGCTGAGAAATAGTTCTCCCTCTTTGTTCGAAAGAGAAATTCAAGTGATCTTACTCAGATGAGCATCAGCCTTTGGAAACTCCCCAATGTTCAAGTCACTTTTTGGAATCACTAATGCTGGAATGTGAATAATCACTATGGAACACAGGGCTCCCCAGTCCCTGGGTATCTTCATTTAAGCTCTGGATCCACAAGCCCAGTGGTGATCCATTATCACTACTTTCCCATCCTTCATTCCTCGTACATCGAAGATTCGACCGCACTGTTGGTTCTCTCCAACTTGAAGCATAGCTCTGCGTTTGCCAGAGGCACTATCAACACTCGGCCTCCTCTATCTTCAACCCATGTCAGCAGCTTGGCAAGCTTTGGCCAGAGAGATTTGCTTCCATTCTCCACACAATCAATAACTGGTTTGTGATGTCTTGTTACTGCCACTGCTCTGCATACAACTATGCCTTCTTCCCAGCTATCTGATGAAAGTGCTGATCCCCAAATTTGCATCTGGTCTCTCTCCTTACATCTTCTTATTTCTTCATCAGTCCTTCCTTGGCAATTGAGCTTTCTGTTTCTCTCCCATCTGATTCCTGCTCCTGTCATTCCAGGCTGTTTGTATCTTATAACATGATCTCTGGTGTGTGGTCTTGCTCTTGTTTTCAAATCTTAAACATAGTAATATTCTTCTGGTGCTGACCATTCTGTCACCCATGCCAAGTATGATGTTCGACCCTGGAAATGACCTCTCGTATGGCAGAGTGCAAGGTGTGTCAGGCAATGAGCTGTCTGGACATCTAGTTCTATAGCTATGAATATGATAGAATTCCAATGCATAGGGTAGGAGAGTACAAACATAGCAACTCTCCTCAGAGGGTCTTTTTCCCACTTCATGCATGTGCTGATACCACATGTTGTTCCCCAAGTGTGCTGTACTGGCTAGATAATATTTAACTCATAATAATCTTCTCTTGCACTTCTATTGGGTCTCTTTCTTGCATAGTGAGTGTGTACATAATGATCATGAATCATATCGGAAATGGACCTTCCTACAGGAGGAATCATAGGGACACTTGTAAGAGAAATCGGTGACCTCACATGTGTGACATTGGTGTAGGGATAATCACATATGGTCTTGGTCTTCGTGTAACAGATATGTCTGCCAGGGTCACTGATGAGGGAAGGATCAGGGGGACTTGTGCTTTCTTTGGAACAATAAAGTAAACAGTGTGTACCAAAAGAATCAGGAAAACAATGATGAATACTGTGCATGCATATATCATACACCAATACATTAGACCCCACCACCTGCAATTTCTCATACGTCGTTGAGCTTGCTAGTTTCCCGCTAATGTATCACTTTCAGGATTCCACATTATACCTGTGTACTACTTATTAAGGAAGGAAAAAACCTGTTTTATCGGGCAAATTCGTTAACTGCTCCAGGATTGCAAAATGTACTCAATGATTGCTGAGAGCAATCTCTTTATTACTGGACCATTTTTAGGATCATGCAGGAACACATGAATGTCAGTATTTCTGCCCACAAGTGCAGGATATGCCAGAAGAATAAAAAATAAAAAAACAGTAAGCAAGAACCGATGAATGTTGACATCAGACAGGACCATTTGGGTGTCCAAAGAGAAATTCAGTAAAAAATGGGTCTGAAAACTGCTCCCTCTTCCAATTTGTAACCAAATGTTGTCGTTCCGGCATCATCGTGATACATCCACACCTTTATAAAGTTTATTTTCAAATGATTCCTGTGGCTCAAGAACGTTTGCTTTCACACTCCTGCTATAATATCTATAAAGAGTGTCCCATGAGAGCCACAGTCCAAATGCACAATTGCATTTATTCAACAGGTAGTTTCAGCGTTCTTCTTCTTTGTCATCGATCAAGTCTGCACGTGCTGAACTACTTTGTGTTGACTAACTTCCAAATCAGATGGGGGTGTTCGGGTCTCACCAGCATATAGTTAGATGTTGCCGAGTTGAATCCGTGCATGTCGTTCTTGGACTTTTACTGCTGAGGGAGTGACGTTCTCCACAATATACAGTCCAAAGAAACAAGGCTTGTGCCACTTCCTTGTGAAGTTGCGTACTAACACTGCATCTCCCTCAGAAGGTGTAGGTGCTGATAACGTTTTTTCAGGTCTAGTTGCTGAGTGGTTTTCATCTGTGTCCTGAGACTGACACCCCTTGCACTTGAATTGATCTGAAATGACAGAGATACTAGCGGTCATACATGTCAAATATGCAAGTAATTCATTTCCTAACATTTCTTCTGTCTTCTGGGCATCACTTCTAGTCCTTGATGGAGGAGTTAGAGGTGTTCTCATTCGCCTCCCTGTTATTAGTTCATGGGGTGTGAGGCGCTGGTCCGACCCAGGCTGATTCCTTAATGCATATAATGCTAGCGGCAGGCAATAGAGCCATCCCTTTTTCAGTAATTTAGCAATTTGCTCTTTGAGAAGACCGCCTCTCACATATTCCGTTTGCTTGTAGGTGATAAGCAGAAGAAAACTTGTTTTTTTATATTCAATAACAAGCTAATCTGTTCAAATAGTTCATTAACAAAATGTAGGCCATTGTCGGATCTTAGCACCCCACATATTCCCCTTCTTGGAAATTCTTATCGTAATAAACACTTTGCTGCTCAAGTGGCGTCAGGGTGTGTACATAGACCTGCATCAATCCATCTCAAAAAGGGACACACCACCTCTAGCATATACCTGTATCCACTACATACTTGTCGCATGTCAACATAATAGATATGTAAATGCTGAAAAGGACCATTCGGTTGAGGAATTACTTTCCTGATTGTTCACAATGTGTGCTCAGCAGTAAATCTTTGACATAAGATGCAATTTACTACATAAAATGCAATGTGTTCTAACACGTCTGGTTCGAACCAATCCTCTACAATAGTTGCTGCAAGGCTTTCCCTAGTTGCATGCGCAGGGTAGTGAAGCTGTTCAAGCGCCACCCTTAATAATGCTACTAGAATTACTGGCTTCCCAGTGCTATCTTGCTGCCATAATGCTTCAGAAGGGGATAAAGAGCCCACCCTTCGTTTCCACAATTCTTACTCTTCCTGTGTTGCACTGCCTTGAATTTCTATTAACTGTGTTTTTGGAAAATGATTAAAACCGTCTTACATTATCACAGCCATAATTTCTCCCATTCTTATATAAGGAGTATCAAAACTTGAGATATCTGAAGAAGTTGCAATCCTTTTGGCTTCTTCATCTGCTGCTTCATTTCTGCATGAAATAAACTCTGTTCTCTTAATATGCGCTAGGCTGCTGGGAGCTGTATTGCCTTAATAAGTCTCTCCAATAATGCTGCATGTTACACAGGAGTGCCGTCCGCTCAGAGGTAGCCCCTCCTTTTCCAACCTGCTAGCCCTACGTGAACGGTTGATGTCACATATCCAGAGTCACTATACTCCTTCACTTCCTCCCCTTCGTATTTCTCAAGCAAGATAATATGCACCACCAATTTTGCTGATTGTGCCAAAAAGTAAGATGGCAGCCTTATGCTTGCCACAATGTCAAATTCCCCATGTTCTCTATGCCTCACTACAGCTGACCCAGTCAGTCTTTTTCCATTAATTTGATTGATTTTTGATGACTCATCAATAAAGAGAATCTCCCCTCCTGACAGTGCGTTTTCTTTTATACACAGTATCTTGTCATATGACTCTTCATAACTAGCTCAGTCATGCACATGCTCACCCTCTGCCACAGGCTCAGCTACGAATGTGGCAGGGTTCCCTATTCTGCACCTGACCATCTTAATTGCAGGATTAGATATAACAACTTCATATGCAGATGCTCTCTGAGATGTCAACGTACCCTTAGGTTTTTCCAAAATGGCAAACAAAGCATGCTCAACAAATAATGTCATAGAACACCTCATTACAATGCTCATAGATCTTTCAATAGTGAACTCGGCTGCTGCCAATGATTGTTCGCAAGGAAAGTGTCCTCTCATAACTGAAACCAAAATCCCACTGTAATTTGCCAGAGGTTTTTACCCCAGTGTAGTCCTCGGTGTAAGCACTGCTGTCATAACTGTCCCATTTGTGTGTGAAAACAGGTAGAACTCCTCAAAATAATTGGGAATTCCTAAAAGTGGAGCTGTGCAAATTGCTTCAAACCCCTACTCCATTTCCTAAATTGTAAGCGACTTCAATTCAACACTACAGCTAAGTCAATGCCTAGTCTGGGATGCTGATGGAAGTCCAGTTCGTTTACTCTGGATGACAACCCTTATATAACACCCCTCTCTCAGAATCCCCCTGACCCCGCTGAGCCAAGAAGTAGGTTTGTTTTGCAAATTTAAAAGGTTTATTTGAAAATTAAACCATATATATCTATCACACTTTTATAGTAAATTAATATTTGATAGCACACTTGTGATGATGACAGTGATCAACAATGGATAATGTTACAGTGGTAGACTCTTTTTGATGGCTTAGAAGTAATATAGAGAGGATAAAGTAGCTGAGAATGCTTTTATGGCTTCAAGGACAATGCAATGATGAATGAAAATGCAGTACAGAAAATAAACTTGATATGACTTCAACAAAACAATTTAATCACTTTTCCCCCTGGTAGCAATTCACCCCCCACCCCTTTATGCAATGTAAAGAGATGGAAGAAAAGCACACAGTTCTCAGGAATGCAATCAGATATAATTCAGTTCCCCCCTAGCAAAGCTTAGAGCAACAGGGATGATCTTAAACACAGGCAAAGTACTTTAAGGTGTTATGCAAAGAAGTGAAAATATGCTAACATGATTTTAATTCCCTCTAGAGGTTCAGGGTGGGTGACAGCTACTTTGTATTAGTTCAGGATCACTTTAGCAATGCTCTATGAATGATTGTCAGGTTGCAAACGAATTTCAGCAAAGGAAAGCAAGGACAAATCTTTTGACACGTGGCTGAAATTAAGCAAAATGTCAAATCGCGGCAAATTTAGTTGCGTGCGTCGAGCGCAATTACGGAGGGAGTATGAGGAGTAGCAAGTCGGTTTAGAGCGTGTTGGAAAGCTTCAAAATAAAAGTTAAATCTCGCTTCTATCACAAACGGTTCCGGAGATACGGCCGATTTAGTAAAGGTAGTTTTTCGGATTTTAAATTTTAAAGCTCAGAATGACAGATGACAGTTTTCAGGTTTAAAGATGACAGAATTACACGATTCTAGGAGGCAGTTCTAATAGGCTAAAATAGTTTGGATTAGATTATTTTAAACTAAGAGATTGGTTTTGGCACAGTGAGTACTCACACTATATTTTTGAAAAAAGCCGTCAAGGTCTGGTCAGGTTGGACGGGACTTCCGGCAGGTAGTTCTGAAGTCCCGGCTATCTGGGTCAGCTCTGCTCTCTGGGTCTGTCAGGCACCGGTTCTGCTCACAACGGTCTGGTCTGAGGTTCTCTCTGGTTCTGGATACAGCACTGCTTTCTGGATACTTGCTTTGAGTTCTGGAGTCAGAGTTCTAAGTTCTGGTCTCTGTCTTGCTGGAGTCAGTCTAGGTCTCTGGAGTTCTGGATGTGAATTTGTCCATCAGCGTGCTCCGCAGAAAATGGGAATTGAGTGTCTGTACCTGTCCCAGCAGTCTCTTTTTATGCGTTCTACAAGTCGGTGTGTGCATGGACATAACTGAGCCGGCCCCTCGCAATCTATCATTGGCCACGTCCTCCTCTCTCCCTTGATTGGGGATCTGGGTTGTGTGTCATCTTTATGGCTTACAGAAAGACACTCCCCTTGTCAATGTGCACACAAATCTATTTCTGATCTAAATACATATTTCCCAGATACACAATTTGTTGAAATTACATGTATTTGTATTTGTATTTGTATTTGTTTATTTATAACGCGCATGCCATCAGGCCCAGGGGCATCAGGGCGCAATTTGTACAGGGTTGCAAGAAAGAAACATACAGGCAGGAGAATACATTACCAAATTAAACAATGCGAACATAATAATAATCTTATTAATTACATATATTACATAGGTTACAATGCAACTGGGAATAACAGAGGATATAACCTGGGGTGAACAAAAAAGGTTAGCATAGGTAGCAGACCGGAGATGGTGTCAGGGATAAGCGGGCAGAGTAAGTAGGACAGAAATGTCGGGCATGTCTTATTGCTGGTTGAAGAGCCAAGATTTGGTTTTAGTCTTGAAGGTGTTGAACAGTCTTCGGCTCTGATGGTAGCAGGGAGGGTGTTCCATAGTTTAGAGGCTAGGACAGGGAAGCTAGTGCCTCCCGCTTTTTGAAGCTTAAACCTGGGGATTGTTAGGCAATGAGTCTGAACCGTTCTTAGTGGTCGGCCAGTAGAGTGGCGCGAAAGCCGACTGCAGAGATAGATCGGGGCCTTGTAGGCTAGGCATTTATGTGTGAGGGCAAGAGTTTTTAGGGAAATTCTCTGCTTCACAGGTAACCACTTTAGGCTAGTTCTGGCTTCTGAGATGTGGTGGTTGCGGGGGATGTTCAAGGCCACTCGAATGGCATTATTCTGGGTAGTTTGGACAGGTTATCTTGGCTAGTGCCTAAGTAAAGAGCACTGCAGTAATCAATTTTTGCCATGATCAGTGTTCTGGCTAGTGTGACACTATTGGGGGTGGTGAGAAACGGTTGGCAGGCTGAAATAAGTTTGCACGTGTAGGCAGAGGCAGACCTGACTGCATTTGTTTGTCTCGTTAGGGATAGGGTGGAGTCCAAGTAGAAGCCTAATGTTTTAGTGTCTTTCGAGACTCGTATGGTATTGCCGTCTATGGTGAATGACTGATAATACGGCTCAAGTTTGCTCAGGCGTTGTGAGGTACCCAAGATAAGGAGCTCCGTCTTATCGTTGTTCAGACATAGCTGGTGCTGGGCCATCCAAGCTTGGATGACCAGGTAGACGTCATTGAGGGCCTTAGTGTCAGCTAGATAATCACCTGAGATAGGAATGAATATCTGGGTGTCGTCCGCATAGTTGGTGTAGGAGACACCCAGATAATCAAGCACATCAAAAAGTGGTTTCGTAAAGATATTGTAAAGTGTAGGTGACACACAAGAACCCTGGGGTACGCCGCAATGAATAGGAGAAGGATCCGCGGCATGGATCTGTTGCTCAAAAAGGATTTGATCCAGGCCGCAGCGGACGGTGAGAAGTTGGCAGCAGAGTGGAGGTGCCTGCAAAGGATCTGGTGGATAACCAAATCAAATGCGGCGGAGAGGTCGAGAAGTAGTAGCATTGCTAATTTGCCCTTGTCCTTCAGTACTTCGATCTGGGTTTTTAGGTCTAATAGAGCTGTTTCGGTCCCGTGTCTGGGCCGAAATCCAGATTGTCGTAGACCTAACAGATTGTTTGATTCGTGGTAGTTTTGGATCTGCAGGTAAGCTGCACGGTCCAATATCTTAAGCAAAAATGGGACAGTAGTAATAGGTCGGAAGTTCATGGGTATGCTTGGGTCAAGAGAAGGTTTTTTTAGTAGCGGGATCACCCACGCGTCCTTAAGGTTGTCCGGGACAATACCTGTTTTAAAGAAGGAGTTAATGAAGGCTGTAATGAATGGGGCTAAGTCGTGGGCAGAATCCTTGATGATGGGAGCTGGGCACGGGTCACCTTGGCAGTTGGACGGTTTAATCCTCCCGATGATGTTTTCTACCTCAGTGACAGTGAGCGGTGAGAAGGTGAAGGGTTTGGTATTAGCCATTTTGGGAGGGGTGGGCCTGGTAGGGGAGAGGGAGCGGTTGTCACGCTTTAGGCTGTCCTGCTTTTCTTTAATTTTAGATTGAAGCACATCGATTTTGTTTAGTAGGGCTGCTTGGATGTTGGCACACCATTTGCTGTTTTTCGTGCATGTGTCTGGGGGGGAGACTGGGGTTTCGAACTCTTTTAGGATTCTAAAGAGTTCCTTGGAATTTGAATCTGCTTGCATGATACGATTGTTGAGCGATTCTTTTTTAGCAGTGATGATGGCATCTTTATAAATAAGGGAGGCGAGGAGGAAACCATCTTTATGCTCATCAGACGGGTAGCTTTTCCAGCGATTTTCCGCACAGCGTTTAGCTTTACGGAGGATTCTTAGCTGTGGAGTGAACCATGAGTTAAGGTGTGCTTGCGGTTTAGCCTCCCTCGGTTTGATAGGTGCTATAGAGTCAATAGCCGTGAGCATCGTTTAGTTGTAGGTGTCTGCGAGGGAGGTGGGATCAGAGCATGAGTTGTTGGCCGCATTGAGGGAAGGGAGTAACAGTGGGAGGAGTTGTTCTTTTGTTATATTTTTTTTATTGCGGGTGAGGAGTGCTGGGGCCATTGGTGTTGGGGCTCGCGGGGTAGCTTCAATGTTAAACGTTATGATGTGATGGTCAGACCATAAGCAAGGGGAGTTGTTGAGGATCTGGATGTTGCAGTTGGAGCCGGCTAACCAATCAATGGTCCTACCTTTGATATGGGTCGGTTCTTGGATGTACAAGGTAAGGCCAAGGTCTATGAGAGCGTTCTCCAGATCAGTTGCTACAGGATCTTTGGGGTCGCCACGACCTAGATTAAGGTTGCCTAAGATGATTGATTGTGAGTTGTTTTTCGTTTTGTCTAGAAGGAGAGAGGAAATTTCACTGACAAAGGTGGGTGCCGGACCTGGGGGCTTGTAAATAAGGTGAAGGGTGGCCGTTTGGTTGGGTGTTAGTAATAATTTGATAGACAGCAGTTCAGCTGATTCGAGTTTGGAATCGGATACCACTCTTAGGTCAAGGGAATTTTTGTGGATGAAGGCCACGCCGCCACCTCTAGTTTGAGCAGAGGAGCGGTCACAGCGCGTGATGCCATAGTCAGGCGGTAGGGCCAGGGCTAGAGAGGGGCCCGATGTGGCATGTAGCCAAGTTTCGGATATGGCAATGAAGTCAAGGTCTGCAGTGGTGATAAGGTCGGCTATGTCAAGCGCGTGTGCTGTGAGGGATCTAGCATTGATAAGGGCGCCCTTGAGCACAGGCAATTTAACCCCTGTGGTCTTAGTTTTGCCAGTAGAAGTGGGCGAGGGTGGGCTAGGTGGTGTGTGAAGGGCTTGCTTAGTGGTGTTAGAACGGGAAGGACGAATGCGGAATCTAGTGCCTAGTCTCTTATTCCTGAGAATGAGGGGGCAAGGTTGGTTAGGAGTAGGTTTCGTGGCAAAATGTTCAAGCCAGAGTGCTGGGTCATTAAGGTATTGGTTGATCTGGTTACTAGGGTGGTGAGCGCCTGCGGTAGTTGTTGAGGGGCTCGCTATATGGGTCATAGTCATGGTGGGTGAGGCTGGGTTGTATAGGTTTGGGCAGGCAAAATAATTAACCTCAAGGGCAGGGTTGGTTGCCTTAGGTAGTTGAATGATTAGGGCAGTGTGTGTTGCCAGGATGTAGTGCAGTAGAGGGCGCAAACTGACCTGCATGATGGTGGTGCTAGCTGCCTGAGTAGGGTACTTATGATCTTGTTGACAGGGACTAGATTGGTCCTGAATGGGACAAGTATGCCGGTGGCAGTAAAAGCAGGTGCTATAGTGTGACTAGAAGCCTGGGAGAGGCATTGTAAGAGGCAGCGCAGCTATGTTTGGGTGTCCGGCACAATAGATACAGCTCGGTTAGGCTAGAGTACACCTAGTAATATCTAGGGGTGACACGTTACAGTGGGCTAAGGTGCACACAGCAAGGCAACACCTAGGTTTGACATATCACAGTGGCCAAGTAGCATGCACCTTGATAGGGGACCACAATAGCTAGATGCACAGTTTGAAATGGTCTGAAAGCGACCTTAAGGCACAACACAATTTGAAATGGTCTGAAAGCGACCTTAAGGCACAACCAAATTTGAAATGGTCTGAGAGCGACCTTAGGGCACAACACAATTTGAAATGGTCTGAAAGCGACCTTAGGGCACAAAACAATTTGAAATGGTCTGAGAGCGACCTTAGGGCACAACACAATTTGAAATGGTCTGAAAGCGTCCTTAGGGCACAACACAATTTGAAATGGTCTGAGAGTGACCTTAGGGCACAACACAATTTGAAATGGTCAAAAAGTGGCCTTAAGGCCCAACGCAGTTTGAGTGTAGGACTACCAGCAGCCTGGACGTGTGCAGATTAGGGTCAAGGACACCTTGTGCCGAAGTGCAGCGTGCATGAGTTTGAATAGTCAGTAGGCTAAATAGTGTGCAGTTAGTGCAGTAACCGCCCAAGTAGGTAGAACTACAGTTAGGTATGGTGACCGTATTGAGAGCTGGGAGCGAACAAGACCATCAAAGTAGCGTGACTTGTACATAGACAGGAAGCGGGCAAGCCCTGCAAGTAGTTTAGTATACAAAGCAGGTTAGAAAGCTACCGGCGAACAGACAAGACATGCAGGCGCAATACAGGTAAGGAAGGTAAAGTGAAATAACCTTAAAGGAGTCTAGATGGGACAGTACCCTGTAGGGAGCGACCGAGCGCGGCTCAGGAAGCATACATAACAGGCTAGCAACAACATAGCAAAGTCTATCGAAGTCGAGGACAGAGTCGAGATATTACTGATGCATCTTGCGGATCACAACAAGCAAGACAAATTCGGGAACGTTATGTTTAATAGCCAGAATGGTGGGCAGTGGATTCATAGGAGCCTTACCCCAGGGGACAGAGTTCAGGACCTGGGCCTCGGACGCCTCTGGACAGGCTCCAGACAGGCAGGGGTCCTTGGGTCGATGGTCCTTTGGGAGTGGGCCGGCGCTCGCCTGCCGGCGTGTGATTGGCCTGGTAAAGGCAGGGCAAGCCAATCGCGCGGGCGATACGGTCATGTGGACGAAGATGAGTTCGAGAGGGTGCCGGCAGCCATCTTAGATAGGGGATCCCTCGTGGATTCCAATGGTGGCCAAGTGAGAATGGCTAGAAAGCGGCTTTAAACTCCAAGTCGGAGCCTGGGAGCATTGTTTACTTGCTCAACCAGAATTATAGTGAAGGATAGGGCCGTTTCCGCCGTGGGTGGGGAAAACAGGCGGGGGTCTGTGGTGGTAGCCAATATGCCTACCTTAGGCAGAGGTAAGGTCAGCTAGGCTGCTGACCACTGCTCCTGCAGTGGAGGGTGCTCCTGCACCTCCATGCTCCTGGACAGATTGAAGAGCAGGCTCCAGACAGGCAGGGGTCCTTGGGTCGATGGTCCTTTGGGAGTGGGCCAGCGCTCGCCTGCCGGCGTGTGATTGGCCTGGTAAAGGCAGGGCAAGCCAATCGCGGCGGGCGATGCGGTCATGTGGACGAAGATGAGTCCGAGAGGGTGCCGGCGGCCATCTTAGATAGGGGATCCCTCGTGGATTCCAATGGTGGCCAAGTGAGAATAGCTAGAAAGCGGCTTTAAACTCCAAGTCGGAGCCTAGGAGCATTTTTTACTTGCTCAACCAGAATTATAGTGAAGGATAGGACAGTTTCCGCCGTGGGTGGGGAAAACAGGCGGGGGTCTGTGGTGGTAGCCAATATGCCTACCTTAGGCAGAGGTAAGGTCAGCTAGGCTGCTGACCACTGCTCCTGCAGTGGAGGGTGCTCCTGCACCTCCGTGCTCCTGGACAGATTGAAGAGCAGGCTCCAGACAGGCAGGGGTCCTTGGGTCGATGGTCCTTTGGGAGTGGGCCGGCGCTCGCCTGCCGGCGTGTGATTGGCCTGGTAAAGGCAGGGCAAGCCAATCGTGGCGGGCGATGCGGTCATGTGGACGAAGATGAGTTCGAGAGGGTACCGGCGGCCATCTTAGATAGGGGATCCCTTGTGGATTCCAATGGTGGCCAAGTGAGAATGGCTAGAAAGCGGCTTTAAACTCCAAGTCGGAGCCTGGGAGCATTTTTTACTTGCTCAACCAGAATTATAGTGAAGGATAGGGCCGTTTCCGCCGTGAGTGGGGAAAACAGGTGGGGGTCTGTGGTGGTAGCCAATATGCCTACCTTAGGCAGAGGTAAGGTCAGCTAGGCTGCTGACCACTGCTCCTGCAGTGGAGGGTGCTCCTGGACAGATTGTACATATTACAGATTACTCATGATCTATGCTTGTCCGACTCTGATCTTCCTGGGGTCTTGCATTAAAAAATGACAACTTAATTTCGTTTTTAATTGGTTTACCAATGTTAAATCTGTATCAGAAATTACACCAATGTACACCCTCCTTCTACACACATTCCAGTAATTTACTAGGTTTCTAGCATAAACCCGGTGTCTGTAATATCAATAAATAGCGGGGTTTTGCCTCAGAACATGGTACAAAGTTGAATCAAGTCTTGAATTGTGGGTACATTTCTTAGATTGAGGTTCTCCAAATTGCACATTTTTGTAAGCTTAATACAATATTTTAGAAGCATTTAACTTAAACATATATTTGCTGCAATATGATTACACAAAAGTGTCTGGGTCCCTTCCCCCAGAAACTTGGGAGTACCACATGTCTCTACTCTCCCAGGCATTGCTCTGTTTACAGTCCACACTAAAAATAAACATACCCCATTCAAGTGCAAGGGTCTATTGTGTCGGCTGAGGTCAGCAGGCCAGGGGGCCACTCTGCATTTGGCTAGCATGTCCATGTGATCTCCTGGGCTGTTGTGTGGGTCTCTGAGGTGAGAAGGTTTCCCAGCCTCTTGGCCTGTTAATGCAATCAGATTGTCTCTGGGAACAGCAGGTGGTTAAGAGTTTTAATTAACCAACGGGCCTTTGAAGGTTTCCAGCTGTCTCAGGAGGCTGATTAGCTTCTGAAGTAGCAGTTCTCCTGTCAGAGTTTAGACCGCTAGCGCCGGTTTGTGGACAAAGCTGGTACTGTACCCATTTTTTGGATCTGTCTTGAATTAATGCATTTCAATATAGTGGTCCTTTGCTTGATAGTATAGGATCCTTGCTTAACATTGTTTTGATGGCATCCTTACAGTAGAGTGGTGATGTGGAACCCCCCACAAGAAGGTTGTATCTTTAGAGTGGTCTTGTGCCCATGATTTTAGCAACTTTTTGACATCAATAAAAACGGATTTTGCACAGAACCATCTTTCATTGCACTGGTGGGTGGCAGATTAGGTGACCATTTTGGTGTGCGCAAACTGCGCGGTTCTCCTGGATTCTGCTGTGAATGTGGGCGGCGAAAGCTCATCCCACATTTACCCAGTCTATTGATTCAGTTTTGTTCCGGGATAGAATGATGGGCGGCGACAGCTCATCCCCACATCTACCCCGTCTAATGATTCAACATGGGTCAAAACCCTTGACAAAATCCATACTGTTTTATCCTTGTTTACCTGTGCCTTTTTTAGAGCCTCAAAAAGTGGTTTTGTGTGTGAAGTATAATCAAATACCCCTGCTCTAACATAGTTGCTTGCATAATCCCAGGAACCGCTGCATTTGCTTTATCCTATGTGGTTTTGTTGTTTTCATAATTGCCTCAGCCCTTTCGGGTATGACCTTTTTTCCCTCATGTTTAATCAACTGGCCTATGTACAGCACCTATTTTTGACAGTACTGTAACTTCTCTTTGTCCACTTTATATCCCTTGTCTGCTAGGATAATCATTAACTGAATCACGTCTTGCCTACACTCATCTTCTGTCGTGCTATAAACCAAAATATCACCTACGTACTGCAGCACAACACTTTTCAAATCAATATTGCCTAGGTTCATCTGAAGGACCCTATTAAATATTGATGGAGACTCACAGTACCCTTGAGGTAAACGTGTGCTTTTCAGATTAGTCTGGCAGAAAGTAAATGATGTCAAATCTTGGGAGTCCTTATGCACTGGGATTGAGAAAATAAAAAGAATTTTTCAAGTCAATCACCGTGAAATATAGTGCCTCAACGGGGATACTACATAGTATCATCACAGAATTTGGAACTAGAGGAAACTCTGCCTCTACAATCTGGTTAATCGGTCTCATGTCCTGAATTATCTGCCATGACTCCCCTTTGGTTTTTTCACAGAGTACACTGAGGTATTACACAGTGACTCTGACGTCGCTAAAATACCCTGTTCCATTAGAGTGGAATTTAAAAAATACACTCATCCACCACTCGAGACATGGGATATTGTCTGCCCCCTTCAATAGACCTACATCATAAGGGCCTGTAGTCCATAACGAGGCTGGAACTTTTTCTAAGTCCTTGTCAAAATATGCTGGACGCTGCCGTACTGTCATCATTTGCTGTGGGATCTTTCTTTTCTCTATTCTGATCTCATATGTAATATTCATTTCAAAGATTACGTCGTCGTCTGCTGGATCATCTTTAAACATATCCTCATCTGTAATGTCAGTCAGTCTATACCCTTTCCCAATGGCAATCACTGTTCTCCATCACCTGCCCTTTTCAAATCCTTCGAGCATGGCCAATTCCCCTCACACTATGGCTACAACTATTTCTAAGGGAATAATATGGATAAAACCTCATCAGGAAATCGCACAGTCTTTCCCACAAAGCTTGGTAGACAAGTTAACAAAATGTTTAGCCTATAAATGAAGACTTCAGGTTCCATTGGCACTCCTCGCAGGCCCATGTGCTCTGTAAATACCATAATAAGTTCACCCACATTTAAATATGTTATCCCTGGAGTAGAACACACTATGCCATCATCAGTGAAAGAGATTGTCATATTAAGCTTTGTCATTAAATCTCGTCCCAGAATATTAACTGGTGTCTGCCGTGAATACAATAATGGAACATACATGTCACATTCTCCTATTGAGACTGGTAATTCATCAGTGAAAGGAACTCTACTTGTAGCTCCATAGAAGCCCTGAGCATTCATGACATTTCCTGATAATGGAAATGTTCCCTCTTGTACACATGAGCGAGTTGCCCCAGTGTCTACTAAAAAAGAAAAAGATTTGCCTCCTATCGGAACATCAACCCTTGGTTCCTCTTGGGGTCTGCTGTTACCGATTGTACTGAACATATCAAGTAGCCCTGTGAGCTTTCTTATTGTGGATATATGCTCATCCCTGTACCTGTGAAAGGACTTCCTCCCACCACAGAAACACCCCCTATTCCAGGAGTTAATTACAGCCCAGTGTTTGCATTTTTCTGTATTTGCATGGGTGTGTGCTGTGACTGTCCTTTCAGTAGATTCAGTGGTGTTTGTTGTGGCTGTTGTACTTGTTGAGTTTGCGGTACTTGTGCTTGATACACTCTCTGATCTTGTGCAAACCCATTCCTAGCCCGTGGTCTATATGCAGGAGAATAAACTGCCCCCCCTCTGGAAAATTGGCCATTCTGTACAAACCCTTGGCTTCCACACATGCGTGCAATGTGCCCGGCCATAGTACAAATCCAACATATTGGAGGTGTTCTTCTAACTTGCCATCCTTGATTAGACCCTCCCTTTCATATTCATTTCTCTTGCAATAGTCGACAGTGCTGCACTATGATCAACTGCATCTCCGCCCAAGGCCTTGCTTCCATTCCCAATAATTTCTTGAGCTGTCTCTGTACCTGCTCTGGTAGTCCCTGACACAAAATGTGCTAAAATACCTCCACTGAATTCCCCCATGGCTCTCGAGTTTCCAAAGTCCACTGTTCCTGAATATTTTGAATGTAAGCAAGCAGATCCTCACCTTCTTGCATCTTACGTGCCATAATTGCACCCATATCTGACGTGTCAAGATACTGGGCCTCATTATGAGGTGGGCAGTAAGGGATTACCGGCACCGATAAGGGCACCAGTGGTGGTAATCCCTTACCGCCCTACTACGAGTTCCCTTTGTGGGTCCTCCCTTAATGCCTGGTTTTTCCAGGCATTAAGGACGGGACCCGCAAAGCGGCTCTGTAGCTAATAACAGTACCGCAATTTGCAGTACCATTATTAGTGCCTTCCCCATTCTCATTGAGCCCTATGGGGGCTCAAATGGGAATGGGGTAGGGCCATTGGCATAATGGGGAATTACCAGTCCCGCCAACCTTGGAATGGACCTGTAATTGCTCCATTCACCAGGGCGGAGTCGGAACGAATTTGGAGGCAGCCATGCAACTAATAGCGCCATGGCTACCTCCAACCTCGTAATGAGGCCCACTGTACCCTAATAGCTCGCCACATGTCTGCTCTACAGTTGTTAAATGGCACTCCATCATGAGCTATATTCTGTACCATGACACTTGAGTAGCCTGCTCGTATCCAAATCTCATCAGCCCTTTCCCCAGGAATGACTGCTAGGAGACCCTTAATGTCCCCATTGGCTAGAGTGCTTCTACCTGTCATTTTTCTAGTTGATAAATCAATGTTCCTGCATCCACCATTAAATTAGGGAGTTTACATCATAAATTATCCTTACCATCTTCGGCAATGGGATTACTGTGGCCTTGGTCCTCCATTCTCCAATAACGGGAGCTGTGTGAACCCAAATTCGCAATCAGCTCCCATTGTCTGTCTCTCCGTAGTAGGGACGATGGTTCCGCATTGCCTTTTAACTGGCAATCACCTTAACTTGCTCACACATGGGGGCGATTCTCCTTTCTCACTATGTGATCATCCTTTGGAGTGCTCGGGATATGCTATGGGATCTGGCGTCCTATCCTTAGGTTGTTCCAGATCAGACCATCTTACTTCCTTGTCTAACAGCATGCATCCTTCAGGACCACATGCGCTTTCTCCCTCCTCCCCACGGAAGGTTTCTCTGTCTTCTTCCGACATATCTAGTCCCCAACTAGTATGGCTTTCATCCTTATTTAAAGTCAGCCTGTCTAAAGACAGGGCTCTCTGCTCAAGACTAAACATGCTTCCTTCTTTGCCTCGTGATCGGGCAACAAGGGATCAAACTTCTTTTCCCCTGCTTCCCGATTCACATTTTGTCCTCATTTCTTGATAAGCTTTATCGATCCTATCTCCAACAATGCTTCCTATCTCAAAATGATCATCAATGTTCACCCTAGACGGTGCTGACATGACTTCTTGTGATGGGAGAAACTCCTTTATGTTGCCCCATGATATTACTGGATTCAGTTCCATAAGCTCTTTTTCAATGTGATCAATGCTGCGTGCCCTCTGTCTCCTTTTTTGCTCAGTTTCTTCATCTAATTCTATTCGGTCCTTTGTTTCCCATCTAACCCGTTCCTCTTCTTGTCTTTTTTCTTCCCTTCATTCATTTGCTCTACGCACTTCCTCTTCTTTTCGTCTTTGCATTTGTTATCCCGTAATCTCTGAGCCTCTTCCTCTTCACTTTTCTTTTCTAGCCTGTCTTGTTCTTCGACTGCTCTCTGCCTGTTGTCATACTTTTTATATTCTTCTGCCCTTTCCTCCTATCTTTGTTTTCCCTCCTGATAGATCTGTTCTTGTCTTTGTCTATTCTTTCTCTTGTTATCATCTTCCGTCAGTCTCCTTTCTCGTTCCCTGTCTTTTTCATCTCACTTGTCTTGGTCTTCCCTTTGCCTAACTTCCTCAAGGCTTTTCCCATCAAGCTTTATTAATATCTGTCCACCCATCCATTTGTTTTGTACGAGCATAATCTCGTCAGCTTCGTCCTTTTCTCCCAATCATCTTTAATCTCACGTTCTATATCTATAGTTATATTCGATTGTTCACTTTTCTCTTCCTTGCCCAGAAAGACCTTAAAGATCTCTTCCTTTCTTCTAGACTCTTCTTAACTATTGTCACTACCGTAAGCGGGTGGTTCATATATTGGGTTACTATACCCAGCCACCGCCTTTAGTTCCTTTAACGGATACAGTCCTACATCTTCCGTACTATCGCCATTTACTTCCGGCGGAGTAGGGGGAACAGAAGGCTCAACACCTTCCTTCCTGCTCTGGTTAAGAATCCGTTCATCAAGGGGCAGATCTTCCTGCTCCTCCTGGTACCTTTTCCAGAGCTCTAAAATAGCTAATCTTTTCTCCAATTTCTTGAGTGAGTTGAGTTGAGTGAGTGTGTCAGCTCCTTTGGGTCTTCACAGTAGTCCGAAGCAGCTCAAAAGAATCACAGTGGCTTGAAGCAGCTCGGAATAGCAGTGAGAGCTAAAGGCAGCTCCTTTTTGGTGCTTTGTGTGTTGTGCATCCCATTGCTCTGTCGCTGAAAAGATGGGTCTGGCTTTTGCACTTCCCAGGCAGGCATGTTGCATGGGACACTTGCAGGGGTGCATCTTCAGAAGGCAGAGCCTGGGTACCAGTGTTTCAACAGAAGTCAGGCTTCCCTGCCCACCCCTTCTCACAGCTCTCCAATATGCTTGACAGGTCAGACCATCTGGCAATCCCCTTTGACATTAGTCACACCATACCAGCAAATACACCCATTAGTAACCTTACAAAAGAAGCCTTCAGATTATTCAAGAAATTCCCAGGTGAAGCTCGCACGGAACACCACACCGATCTCTACCTCAGCTGGGCAAATCTGCATCAGCTCTGACTCGCTTATCCAATAACTCAATACCACCCTTGAAACCAACAACAGCCACCAGTGAAAGAAATGCACACTCAAGCCTAAACCTTCTGCTCAATGGCACACTCAAGAACTCAGCCTGAGCAAAAGAACAACCACGAAACAGGAAATGGCTTGACAACTATCCTGCAGCGCTTCTGACCTTGCTCTGCTAAATAAACTCCATGCTACTTGCAGACAGCTTATCACCACTGCCAAGACAAACTTCTAAAAGAACACAATAGCCAAAGTGAGCGATGAAAGCAGAGTCCTCTTCAATGCATTTACAAATTGCATCAACCCTCTGCCAGACTTACCCATAATGCACTCCATTGAAACCTCTACTGCCATCAACACGTTCTTCATCAATACAATCAACATGATTCACCACCATATACAAACCAATGCCATAGCTGACAGAACACCACACATCTCGAAATAAACACCACTACCCGTACAATTTTGAAGACACTCACCATGTGAGACCTGACTGCAAAATTAGAATTCCTCAAAGCACATAGTATGCAGTCAACATCCACCCTGCCTCTGCATTCATGGCCCTTCCAACTTATGCACTCCACTTTTGCTTGGCTATCATCAACAATATCTTCCCCACTTAAGACAGCTTCTCCACAACACAACATACTGGACAGATTCTCAAGCATAGAGCAAAGAGTAAAAGAGAGAAATCAAGTAAAGAACGAACAACATTGCCGGTACAGACAAACAAACACTGTAAAGCAGGTTGAAAGCAAAACGGACTATACAAACAAAAAACACTCACCTGGAGAGAAGTGGATTAGGCGCAGCTGTACTGGATAGCCACACAGAGGGACCAGTGAAGGAACTCGGTCCTAGTTAGGCAAGCTCCCCTGCCAGAAGTAGCAGGACGGAGACCTCATCATTCATGATAAACAGCTGAGCCTTCTATGGGCAGCGCAACATATGGGAACTACACCCTGGGTGGAATGGGTCTGGAAGGGAACTCGGGTCACAGACTGGCATACTTACCCCTCCTTTACATTTACATAGGAGCAGTCTTCAGCAGCACTACCGCAGTAACTGTACAAGCGCAGAGGGAAAAGCCAGATGAGGGCAAACTAATCCCTGGGAGGGCTGCAACCGTGCCCCAACGCCCCCGCAGAGACCAGGTGAGCGTAACAGAACGTGAAGCCTCTTCGAATCTCTGCCTGGGCATAATGCAAACTTCAGAGATGGACCAGTTGGCCCAATTACTGGGTGAATTACGGGCTGAGGTTCATGCCTCAAGACAGGAAACCAATGCCCTAAGAAGGGATCTCATAGTGAATCGTGTACAAACTGATGAACTAGCAAGACACATGCTTCAAGCACAAGCTGGTCCAACCCTACTACAGGATTAATCCCTTCTGCAACACCTGCACAGTCAACACCAGTATAGGTGGTTCTTCCAGAGGTGGTTCCCCTCGCCCCACCCGAATGTTTCACAGGTTACCCAAATAAGTATGCCCTTTTTATGAACCAATGCTGCCTACATTTTCTGTGCAGACCTGGGGCATTGCCCAACAAGCAATCTAGAGTGGCATTTGTGCTTTCATATTTGGGAGGTAGTGCGGCGGACTGGTCGATACCTTTGGTTTACCAAGATGATCCTTTACTTCGGGATCTTTTATCGAGGGTTAAAGGAGAATTTAAGGATGTTTTAGCCCAAGTAGTAAATCCCCCAGATGGTTGTGCAGAGTACATTGACCTGACAATGCAGCTCGATCACAGAATACAGAACCGGAAAATGGACCGAGCAAAAGCAGAAGGGCGGTCAGTCTATGTACGATCCCTTGAAAATCATAAAAGAAACACCATCAGTCTGAACCTATGTAGATCGAGGGTTTGTGGAGTCCACTCACCAAGGCAGAAAGGGAGAAATGGAGACAGCAACAACTTTGTTTATACTGCGATAACTCAGGCCATTTTCTCTGAGAATGCCTGGTGAAACCACCCAGAAGAACAGTAGGAGCAACCGACAAAGACAAAGGAGAAGAACAACAGCACTCGGAAAACTCCAACGCCCAGCAAGCATAGGGGTCCACTTGTCGAACAGTAAAAAGGAGCCAACATAGACCTCAACCCTAGTCATCCTTGTGCTCTTGGTAAACCACAAACAACCATCAAAAATATATGCTTTGGAGGCATATATTGACAGTGTAGCTGTGGGAATTTACATTGACCAAGATCTGTCTACCCGGATTGGCCTTCCTGTCCAACAGAAGCAAATCTCGGAAAACATTACAGCAGTTTATGGATCTCAGCTTTCATCCAGCCGAGTGAAACAATACACCGAGTTGGTTAAGCTTCTCTGTCAGGACGATCACCAAGAAGACATCACTTTCAATCTCATCAGCGCTTCTCAGTTCCAGATGATATTGGGAATGCCTTGGCTGGAGACCCACAACCCTAAGATTGATTGGCTTAAAAGAGTTCTGGCCTTTCCAAAAGACAGTGCCGACACCTGTTACAACAAAGGATTCCCATTGAAAGATTTCATCGACCCAGGAGCAGGGAAACAACTGTACTTGGCCTCACAAGTTTTTTACCACCCGAATATCTGGATTACCAAGATGTATTTCAAAAGGAGCAAGCGAATGTCCTATCACCGCACAGGCCGTACGACTGTCAAATTGATCTCGTATCATGAGCCCAAGTTCTGTGTAGCCAGATCTATGCCTTAACGGAACAGGAAAACCAGCATTTAAGAACATACTTAGACCAGTACCTGGCAAACAGCTTCATCCGCCTGTCCAAGTCCCTTGCTTGATCGCCCCTCTTTTTTGTGCCCAAAAAGGAGGGAGGCTTAAGAACTTTCATTGACTATAGGGAACTTAACCAGATCACGGTAAAAAAATGGTATCCGTTGCCACTCATCCCCGAGCTGCTGGATAAAGTCAAACATGCCCAGATTTACACAAAACTAGACTTGCGAAGGGCCTATCGTCTGGAAATAGTCAAAAAAGGGGACGAGTAGAAGACTGCCTTTTGTAAAAAAATATGGTCTTTTTGAATACCAGGTTAGGCCCTTTGGGCTATGCAATGGCCCGGCAGCGTTCCAATTCTTCATGAACGATGTACTTTGCAAACTATTGGACTTCTGTGTCTACATTGATGACATTCTCATCTATACAATCAACAAGGAAGACCACGTTGGTCATGTTCGGGCAGTTTTAAAGAGGCTTCAACAACACCAGTTGTATGCCAAACTGGAGTAGTGCTTCTTTCATGTGACAGAGGTAGAATTCCTCGGCTTTGTTCTCACACCATGGGGCGTACGCATGGACATGCGCAAAGTAGACAGCATTCTCCATTGGCCTTCACTGATATTCACAAAGGGAGTACAGAGTGTGCTCGGATTCGCCAACTTTTATCGTCGGTTTATTCCCGGATTCTCTCAGATTGTCCATCCAATTACTTCCTTGCTACTGAAGAATAAACATTTTCATTGGTCTGCAGAGGCAGAAGAAGCCTTCCTGAAACTAAAGCAAGATTTTACCACTGCACCAGTTTTATGACATCCTCGACCAGAACTACCATACGTGGTTGAAACTGATGCATCCAACATAGTAATGGGAGCAGTCCTGTCACAACAAGACCCTGAAACAGGACAGCTGCTCCCTGTGGCATTCTGGTCTCGTAAGTTCTCCACGCCCAAAGTAAACTATGCCATTACTGATAAAGAATTGCTCGCTATCAAGGCAGCCTTCAAGGCATAGAGGCATTATCTTGTCAGAGTTAGACATACAGTTACCATCATCACAGATCATCGCAACTTACAATACTTAAAAAACACCAAAGCACAATCCTCACACCAACTCCGCTGGGCCCTCTTCTTCACAGAATACGATTTTGTAATTACCTACAAACCTGGAGTTTGCAATGGCAAAGCAGACGCCCTGTCACGTATGAGCAAGAAAGAGGAGGCCTTCAGTACACCAGACCCTGTGGCCATCATCCAGGAAGGACAGATCTTAAACACAATCGCAGCAACCACCTCTTTAGATGACTTAAAATCTAACCTACAACATTCTATGAACCACACAGCACAACAAGAGGTTTTTGAAGGGAGATCGTCATACCATCGTGAACAATTTGCCATACTTTCAAGGACGGCTGTACATTACAGATAAAAATCCACAGAACCAAATCATAGCAAACTACCACGATTCCTTAGTAGCGGGACACCCAGGAATAACAAAAACCCTACCTAAAATAAGAAAAAAATTACTGGTGGCCGACTTGGCGAAAGGACATTGCCCAATTCATCGCAACCTGTGGTGTCTGCGCACAACACAAATATTAAAAACAAAGTCAGTCAGGTCTACTGCAACCTTTATAAGTATCCCCAACTCCATGGCATGGCATATGTTGTCAATGGATTTATTACAGATCTTTCCCCCTGCAACGCATACAACACCATTTTGGTCATCGTAGATCTGTTCTCTAAAATGGCCCATTTTATTCCTCCGAAAGGTCTACCTACCCTATTTCTGGAACAGATTGTTCGGCTTCATGGATTCCCATCAGTTCTAATATCTGATCAAGGGACTCAGTTTGTCTCCCTCTTTTGGAGAAAATGCTGCAAAATTGCCAAAATCGACCTTCGACTATCCACCAGTCACCATCCCCAAACCGATGGCCAGACCGAATGGACCAACCAGCACTGGAGCAATACATAGGATGTATGCTGCACCAAACCAAGGATGCCTGGAAAGACATACTTTGGATAGCAGAATATGCGTACAACAACTCCATCCACACCAGTACGGGGCAAACTCCATTTTATATTGTGTACGGACGACATCCACGAACATCCATCTTTGATCCACCTAAATCATTAGAAATGCCAGCTATAATGACTTTACATAAAACCATCACGCAGGTTCTTAAGGAAACAGCAGTTATCTGGCCGGAGCCAAAGAAAAATAAAAGCAGTTTGCAGATTGCCACAGAAAGGAATCTCCAAACTATCAAGTCGGAGACAAGGTCTGGTTGGCATCTAAAAACATTATTCTGAAAGGGCCACAAGCCTTCCGGCCTCGATACTTGGGACCCTACACTATCAGAGCTGTGAGTAATCCTGCTGCCATGAAGTTAGAATTGCCACCTCACTTGCAGATCCACCCTGTGTTTCATGTCTCCCTTATAAAACCAATGAAACCGGGTACACAGATTGATACTCCACTGGACCCCAAAACAATAGAGGGGGAACCAGAATTTGAAGTCAAAAATATCATGGACTCCAAGATAGTTCGGTCCAAATTGTACTATCTTATAGACTGGAAAGGCTACAGATCTGAAGACGGAACGTGGGAATACAGGGAGCATATCCACGTTCCGCGACTGATCAGGCGGTTCCATCGTGACCATCCAACCAAACCGGACCAGAGGAAAGACCATCCTTGAGAGGGGCCTTGAGGGGGAGTGCTGTCATGGCCGCTCAGGCAGGAATATCGTTGTTGCCCATCCGCCCTCGTATGGGGAACTCCAGAGCCCCTTATGGGGCACAACATGGAGCCAGGTGGGTTTTGTCCTGGCGCCTCTGGGGTGCCAGGCTCATGAAGAAGACCAGATCATTGGGAACGTTCCAGGCCCACTCCGCATGTGCATCTAGTAGTAGGTGTGGCAGGGCATGCCCATCCAGGCTGCTCGACGGCGAGGCTAAACAGCCCATGGCTATATAAGCCCCGCCCTCACACTGATCCATGCTTTCTGTTACTTTGCATCTTCATGCAACGTGACGATCACCGCCACTTGGACCAGCTTACTTACCTTCTTGAAGCCAGCGTTCACCATCTCTCCGCATCTGCATACTCACCTTCTGGAAGCCAGTGATCACCATCTCATCGCATCTGCATACTCACCTTCAGGAAACCAGCGACCCTGATTCCGGCGACACGCTCATCATCCACCACCGCACCTATCGTCCACGGACTCGGGCCCTGTAAAGAAGCAGAAAGACAAGGTTAAACAATTGAAACTCAGAAGCTGGTGGTCGCGCCGTATTGGGACCACGCGCGCATCCTCAGAAGTCCCTCACCTGTTGCCGGGCCATCATGAACTAGTTCCCTTTACTCGCCCCGGCGGCCATCTTCATCTTCCCAGCTGCCGGGTCATGACATCTCCTACACCTGGAAAGAACAAAAGAGATACATTAAGGAAAGTACGAACAACATTGCCGGAACAGACGAAATAAACACCGTACAGCAGGTTGAAAGCAAAATGGACTATACAAACAAAAAACACTCACCTGGAGAGAAGTGGATTAGTCGCAGCTGGACTGAACAGCCACACAGAGGGACCAGTGAAGGAACTCAGTGAAGGAACTCGGTCCTAGTTTAGCAAGCGCCCCTGCCAGAAGTAGCAGGACAGAGAGCTCAGCATTGAAGATAAGCAGGTGAGCCTTCTATGGGCAGCCCAACCTATGGGAACTACACCCTGGGTGGAAGGGGTCTGGAAGGGAACTCGGGTCAGAGACTGGCATACCTACACCTCCTTTACATTTATATAGGAGCAGTCTTGATCAGCACTACCACAGTAACTGTACAAGCGCAGAGGGAAAAGCCAGATGAGGGTGATCTAATCCCTGGGAGGGCTGCGACCATGCCCCAATGCCCCCGCAGAGACCAGGTGAGCATAACACATTGATCTACTATTTGTTGTCTGGTGCGTACCTGAAGCTCAACCCCTCCAAAGATTTCTACTGCTGCGGTACAACAACACCAAACTTCCTGACATCCAGACCTTGCTCTCTGCTATGAACCTTGCTCTCTGCTATGAACCTGCTGCTGGTGGCCTGGGATTGGCTCTGGCCCACTACATCTGGGCCCATGAGGATGCCGGCAGGCTTAGCCGGCCCTCCTCACAAGGCTCACTCCTGGCCCTGTAATCTATCTTACTGCCTTCTCCCCTCACTTCTTCCATCTACGGCGACCAGAGCTGAGACTTGGATGCCTCCCCACTTCTATCCTGAGGCCCTGCAATGCACACAGTGACTTTTTCGGAACTGCAGGTAAGACCCCATGGGCTTACTGTATCGGCGCATTATGGTGCGACAGCATACTTTTAAAACATTCTGCTAATTTCACTATGTGACTTTGCCATCAGCCACATGTACTTTCTGGGCTATAATTAGCAGATTGCAAGCATGCTTTGTGTGTTGTTGTGTGTTTTGCCTCACTGGGTTCTCAAGGCACGGCCATTCAAAGATGGCCTTTTTTATGTTGGGCACCGGAGTGCCTTCTAGCCTGCTGTTGGTGGCCTGGGATTGGCCCTGGCCCACTACATCTTGGCCAATGTGGAGGCCGGCAGGCTTTGCCAGCCTTCCTCACAAGGCCCACTGCTAATGCCCTGTTTACCCCTGTCCGCCACGATACCCCTCTAGTCTCCCCTTCTAGGCACCCTTGAGGGTGCACTTGCTCGCCCCTGCCCCCCCGCCAGTGTCCCCTGTCACCCCTGCCCCCACCAGTGTCTCTCTGTCACCCCTGCCTCTCACCAGTGTCCCCTTGTCATCCCTGCCCCCTGCCAGTGTTCCCATGTGTCCCCTTCCCCCCCTCCAGTGTCCCCTTGACTCCGCGGCATCCCCCTTTTCCATCCCCCTTCTTCTCCACCCTCTTTTTTCCCTTTTCTATCTGTGTTTGCTTTCTTCCCCCTTCTCTCCTTCCTGCCTTTTAACCATGCCCATCTCCCCTATCTCTCCACCACCTTTCCCTCCCCTGCACTTACTTTTATCATCGGTCCCTCAACCACTGAAAACAGCTTGTCTGTCCCCCCTTTCCTTCCGTTTTGTCCCTCCCCCTCCGTCCCCAGCACTATCTGGAATGGTTGTTGACCTTCAACTGATAGTCACTTGTTTTGTTCCTCTGCTCACCTCTACTCTCCTCTCCCCTCACCCCCTCCTTCCCCCTCCCCATTGTCTCTCTTGCACTACAACAATTGTCATCAGGCATAGTAATGTTACTGCTTGTTTTGTTTTCACTCTTTCCTCCCGCCATTCTCCCTTATTGTTACATGCACTTGTACTATCTATTATGAATTGATAGTTATTTCTCACATTTGTACTGTTTCAAGGACTAAGTAAAAATAAGGCCACCTGGCGGGGTCCTGATCTACCCAGGGGGGTACATGTGTAAATATAAAAAAATAAGGATGAGAGATCCTACAAACAATGTGCGGTTCTGAAACTCTAGCTGAACCTAGAATAATTCATGATTCATCAAATTACCCTGAGATCCTCACAAGCCTTATCTCATCTACAGATATTTCGGACAGCACCAAAAACCAGTGTCAATCGTGAAGAAGGCCATTATCCAGACAGGCTACAATCCAGCCCTCCGTGGCCGAAACACACCTATGTCGATCCCCCGTGACACAACTGCAAAAACCTTCTTTGTGTATGTTATGTAGATTTTGTTGTGTGTACTCTTTGTTAACTATGCCCCGGACCAGCCCCTGTCCTGGGTGCACTTTGGCCTAACCACAGGCCCAGTCGTCTGTCATATGTGTCCATGCCATATTGTGGAGCATCTACCTCAACACCATAGAGGTTGATACACACTTGGTATTTCCACTGTATAGAATTACACCTGTCCGTTATCATTTCATTTTCGTGCTTATCGAAAGTTGTGTATACTAAATAAATCTGTGTTCCTTGAAATAAATGTATATGTTCAGAACCGCACACTGTTTCAAGGACTTGTATGAATGTACTGTTTTTCTCCCATCTTGCCTCCCTCCTTGAAGCACTATGAAACACTTTGTGTATAGGAACTTTACAAATAAACAATCAGTCAAAAAAGCCTGGCACCGTTGTTGATCAACTGCACCAAGTCCCTTGTGGCCTACAGCAACAGACAACTCTCACTTAAGTATCAGATAGCAAGTAAGGTACACATGGCTTGAGAGCAACTTTCCCTTCTTTGGAAGATGAAACCCATGATCTCAGCAAACAATTTCACATATGCTGTCCATGCCTTTGTCCTGTGCTACCTTGATGGTGAAAACACCCTTCTGTAAAGCTTTGCAGCAACCACCTTGGCACCCAGGAGATGTGTCCTACATGTTGCAGCACAACTCATGCAAATTCAAACACATCACCCTGACCTTCATCAAACTGCACTGGCTCCGGCTGAAAGCACACATTGCCTTCAAATCTGGTGACGTCATCTACAAGGCTTTCACCCTGAGGACTCCAAGCTACCTCACTAATAAGCTCTTTATCTCCAGAGGCCTGCAATCCACCGGAAGTGAGGATATGTGCAGACTTGAACTCTACCTTTGCTAGAAGTAAAGAACCACAAGACAGGCATTCTCTTTCTATGTTCCAAGAATTTTAAAATGTCTCCCTGTCAATGCAAAATGTTCCCCTTTATTTCTACATTTCGGGAAGGAGCTCAAGACAATCCTCTTCTAGGAATGGATCCTCGATGACACCTATTTCCAAACACAATCCCCACCTAAAGTGAGACTGGGGCACCTGCTCCCCCGTGCTACCTCACCTAATTGATTGCTGTTCCCATGCTGTCAAATGACCTGTTTGCCCCCCTCTCCAACTGTTACCTCCCTCTCCCTTGTATCCTTTCTTCTTTCACTGTGTACCTCCCCAAATTACTTTTAAAGTGCTAAGTTGCTTCCAAAGCCAGGTTCAAAGGTCCAAACTCAATAATAATAATACAAATAATAATTATAATAATAATAACAATAATATTTGCCTCTAGCAGGTCACTTCAAATTATCTGCACCATACTTGGAAGTGTTTATCTTCACCTGAATGGTTGGGAATTTTAGGCAGTCTTTTCCCCAACATGCCTCCAGTGAAATCCTTTTTAAGATGGTTCCAAAATAATTATCCAGGATGGCTCTTCCAGATGCTTCCCCGAAGAGAGTTCACTGATAATTCCATTAAGAGGTTTCCCGCTCCCCCTTAGGGTCACTTTGGCACTGTGGGTTGATTCTTTCATAGCCTTCTCTGAGGGGGCAAGCTGTTGTATCAAAGGTTATTCCTGGTGATGTTAGCTCCCAGAATGCTTTGTCTGCAGGAAGTTAGGAGGATCTCAGTTAGGAAGTGGGAACCTGGCAGTCCCATATTGTTGGCCCCTTTTACTAAGTAAAGCACCCCTTTAGCTACACTGTACTCCCGCCTATTCTTTCCCTGTCTGAGATAAAAGGGTCTCCCATGATTATCTCCCATGTATAACTTTCATGATGTGTTGCAAAGTCCCCTTTGAAGCTCCCAACTTTCATTCCACCCTCAAAGAATATGTGTTCTATTCTCTTGGGAAATGTGTCATATTTCCCAGCAGAGTGCAGACCCACCATTTATTGTAGGTGAAATCTCCAGGCCAGAAAAAATACATAAATGGCTCTGACCTGCAGATCCAGTGAAAACCCAGTGGAAATAATAAAAGACATCTGATTGGGGGCTGGCTATGTTTACCATATTTCCTAATCTGCAACCATATGAAACCAGCTATACTTTTATAGCCAAAGATCTGCCACCAGACAAATTAGGTTATGCAGTTTAAGGTGTTATTAACATGGGTGTCAGTACTAGAATAAGGCAGAACCCCACTGTTGGAATTAATATTAGTTCGAGCAGGCTAATTCAGGAAGGATGAAAGCAAGCGCCCCCCAAATAAGGCAGTAAGCCCCCCACAATGAGAGGCAATAAATGACACACCCCAGGAGGGAATGAGACCACGACCAAGTGCAGGTGAAGTTAAAAGTGTTTTTAAATCTAAGTCAATATAGGGCATGCAAAGGACTCTGCAAACTCAGAGAGCGCTCTGTCTGACAATAGCAAAGACAGCTAGTTATATAACAAATACACGTCATGCATGAGCTAAGCTATAGGTGCCACATTGTCTTTGGGATTGGATGGCGACGCCTAGCTACTATGTAGTCCATAGGCTTGATGCTCCATGATTGGCGGGGATCCTTGTGGTGGCATCGCGATGTGCTTGGGTCAGCTGGGCTCATCGGGGTGGGGCTCCAGGGCACTGGCTGTCCACAGAAATTCACCACTTTGGTTCTAGAAGCTTGCCCTTGTGGCCATTCATACACCTTCATCACACTTGTCTATGCCATGTTGTTATGTGAACTTCTAACACATCAATCTAATACTTGGGTGGGGACAAAGAAAAACAGTATTCGATACAAGGCTTCCTCCATACATTATCATAAAGTTGTCATTAACAAAGGGTCCGGTCTCATGGGTGCAGGTGTATTATCAGGGGGCACGGGTCAGGCTACCTTCATCATTTAGCCCCTTTAGATGTAGTAAATGATGACTCTGGGGGATGTTTGCACAGGGACGGATAACTGTCTTTGTGGTCTGTTGGATTCGGGGTGAACTGGAATACCATTAGGTCAGAGGGGACACATAGCTGGCACCTCAAAGGCGGTGGGATTTAGTACCGGGTGGCTCATAATTCATTTGGCCTAGCCATGGCAGTATACAGTGGTTGTATGGCGGCCTCAGACACGGGGGAGGTAAATACTTGAAGCGGGTCCAGCAGGAATGTGGGGAGGAGAGGCTGTGCTGCTCGAACACCAGTGAGCCCCAGCGGGCCTTGGTGGGTGGAGGGGAAGATGGCCTTGCAACTTTGTGCGGGTCTCTATTCACTGGGCTGCACAAATACTATTAGAGAGGACAGATGCTAGAGCTGGGGGAATCAGGTGAATTACACATTTTCTGCCGTTTCCATGTGCTCACATTACTAGGTTCATAACAATGGAGGTTTTTCATTGGTAGATACATTACATAGCGTTAGTCAGTCATATACTTGCAATTCATGAGGAAGGTGAACATATAACAAATGTGAGGTAGTGTCAGGTTGGGTTATATACTTTGGAGCAAGAAAGCAATGTTTTACTCTAACATGTTGATTATAGTAAAAACTGGCTCAATACCCTAGGTGGCTTTCCTATAATACAGCATATTTCATCACATCTTACACAAGCATTTTATATATTACTTTGCTGTTCCTCTTTTTACAATAGCAGCACACATTAGTGGGTACAAAGCGGATTTTCGAGTGGCCGTGCACTGGGTCTTAGACCATGGGAGTGTCTCAGGGGTAAGCGGGGATCACCTCGCTTTAATACAAGTCACTTGCATTATCCGTTTTAACACTTTTTAACACACATCCTTTAGCAGAATGGATAAGACTGGGAGGCTCGAAGGTTTAGCATATATGGTTAACACTTCATCTGGGAGAATGAGGCCTGGGGTCATGAGCACCATATATCACAAGTGAAGGGGATTAGGCGCAGGATCGGGGTACACTTGATAGGGATGACTTTTGTTCTTTCCCAGACCTCACTGCAAGCCTGGTCATTCCTAGGGAAATGATGTACTTCGGAAGGTAAATACAGTGGTTGTTCTGTTACTTGTTCGCGTCTAGTTGCTCGTGAGAACAGGCCTTCAGTGGATCTGCCATGGAGGAAGGGGGGAAGCGCAGGACTCTCTGTGTGTGGTCAAGTAGGGGATGAGCTGCAGCGTTTGTACGCAGGCTCTTCTACTGAGGCCTGGGTTCAGTGTGCTCAAAATGGAGTCTTGGTATGTTATAAAATGGTGTCTATGTTATGCTACACTGCTGGCCGTGCAGCCTCAAGTGTCGATCCGCAGCCACCCTGCCTCCCGGGCCCAGGTGCTTGGGGGGCTGCCGACAAGTCATGCGTCTCACGCAGGTGGGCAATGTAGGGGAGGGGGGCCTCAAGACCTGTCCTCTCATACAAGGATCATGGTACTCTGCGGCTGCCATATTCCCGAATCACATTGCACATTTTGTTGTGTCATTTGTCAACAAGGTACTCATGTGTGAACTATACTTTCAGGATGGAGTGTTTTAAAAAAGAGACGTGCGTTCCAGAGCCTACTTTCTGAGAAAGAAAACCAGCATCATTTTGCATAGCAAACATTAAAACGGTTCACGAGTTCACACTGTTGCAGATGCCATTTTATTAAATGCCCCAGTCAAAAATCATTGAGAAAAATCCTTCCAAGAGTCTGTCTCATTATCATGGTGACAATATCTAATGAGAGCATCTACATTGCAGTGTTGAAAACCAAGTTTATGCTGGATGCTAATATTTAATCCCAGTAAGGATATGGTTTAGCACAAAATCTTTGGATTCTCCCCTTACATTACCATTAACCAACTAAGAGGTCTTTGGTCAGTCTAGACAGTAAAGTGAGGCTGACAAATGTAGAGTTTCAGCTTGTGTACAGCCCACACAGTGGTACATGTCTTTTTCTTAATAGTGCCTCAATTCCCTTCTCGTTTGTCAGCCACCTTATATTTTATGCAATGGATTCAACAACCCCTTCAGAGTTTAGAAATGCTAAAAATGTTCATCAATCCTTCGATTCCGCTTTAATTTATGGGAAACCATAGACTTGTCTTCATGGAAGATTATCTTGTTCGAACAGAACATCTGTCGATTTTCTGAGAATTGTGACTGTAAGGAAACCGTTGAGCATTTGGTTGCACACTGTCCTGCCCTTATTGGGTTGAGATTCGTACATTCTGCAAAATATTGTAAATATCTAGGTGCCTTGACTGAACAGCAGTGTTGGTCAATCATGTTATGCACTTCTTATGTTCCTATACAAATTGTCACGGTGAATTTTTGTGCTTTTATGTAATTATTGATTGTTTTAGATGTTTTCAGATTGCATTGGATGCTTTTGGAATCCGTTTCTTTTTTCTTTTATTTTTTATTTTTTTTTTTATTATTACTTGTACATAATCAACTAGAAAAACATGATTTTTACAAGGGGTATCAGTTCTTAATTTCAATAAGTTTCGAAGCCCCACACAGGTGCAAAAGCCGGCGATCAGACGGGGCGTTAGAAAGTTGATGTGAAGTCAAGTCAGAGAGGAAGTTTTACAGAATAAAAGGGGAAATTCAGCCGAAGCCTGGTTCGCCAGTTGAGACCTCATGTCGTGCATCTGTGTGATCATGTTGGTATTCAACAAGCACCTCCGGTAAGGAGTTTGTGCTTTGGTTCGCAATTTTGAGAAAAGCCTCCTGAATTATTTTTGCCGTAGCCGTTGCCCAACGGGGTTTTTCACCAGAAATCAAACGGCACCACCATGTGTTTTCTTCAATCAAGATTGAGTCGTGCCATAGTGGAGAAAGGTAGGCCAGCCGTTCTCGGTTCAGCGAGGGGCAGTTCAGCAAAAGATGACGTATTGACTCCGTGGAGTCAGAATCGTTACATAGCCTGCAGGTAGTTGTGGAAGTTAAAGATCTTATCCCCAAGATTTCTCTTGTGTGAAGCAGGTTGAGACGTGCTCGCAAAAATATTCCTCGAAGTTTTTTATCTGGGAATTTTGCACAGTATCCTAGGGGCGACTTCAACTTTTTCTTTTATTATTCGTACATGTTAACATGTACATTTTATGTTTTATGTTTCTATTATTGAAAAGATCATTAATTTCAGCTGATTCAATTTAAAAAAAAAATCTTTCATATTGATATTGATATTTTATTTCTATCGCTCGTACACAAGTGTTTCAGAGCGCGACAAGGCAAGGGAGGGGAACAGGGGAGAACAAAACAGTGATCTTACTAGGCCCAGTGACATTGAGAACACGCAAGTGCATGGGAGAGGGGGGGGAAAGTGGATGGAAGGAGGGAGAAGTGGAAAGTGCGAAGCAGAGGAGAAACAGATAAATAACAATAAATAAATAATAAAGGCAACAAACAGTTTTAGTGCAGCCAGCAATTTGCAAGTGCTAGGTTTAAGGCAGCAGCCACGGTCGGTCTGATAAGTGCAGGAAGAAAAAGGGGGGGCTGTATGGGTACAGATACAGACCCAGTGCAAGGGGTGGCCCGGAGGCAGTGCGGGAGGGTGCATTCAGACAAAGATCATTGGTAGCACACCAATCTTGAATGGCAGTTAAATTGAAAAATAACAGTCATCTGTCTGGATCATTCATTTCTGTCCACAGTCTGGGGCCTTTAGAACAGATGCCCTGCACAATCCATACTTTAGGTTATGAAAAGTTGATTGGATGGTTGAGGTCCAATTTATTTCTTTTTTTGGGATGTCTGGTTGTTCATGGGAAAGACTATGAGACTATACCACTCAAGGAAAAACCATTAGCGACCAGTAAGGCCAAGGCAAACCCTCACCTTGGCCTGAGTGGTAGAAATGTCCCAATCCTTTATCACATGCCCTTTTGCCTAAAGTGGCTCCTTCTTACTGTCACACAATTGGTATCCAAAGTAAGTCGGAGTACATATCATCTGGCACTTGGATGCCATGATAGTCATGCTAGCATTATGCATGGCCTCCAGTACCTGTTTCAAATGGGAGAGATTGTCCCAGGGTGTTTCCTGAAAACTGAAACTTCATCTAGTCTCATGAGGATAGCTCAGGGGCAACGTGCTTGCCTTGGACGCAAGACGACACAGAGCACCACATGTTCGATCCCCTGGTCCACACCCAGAAACCTCTGGGTATTATGTACGCTGTAAATAACCTATCATATCTAGAAAGGCAAAGATTAAGTTTCCCAGTTCAAATCAGACCTTGTTCACCATCCACTGAAAGATGGCATGGGCTTTTTATAACTCAAAAGGCACAACAGTAAACTGATAGTGCCCTTATGTGAAGGAAAATGCTGACCTTTCTTTTGCTCGCTCGGTCAAGTTGATATGCCAGCACCCACTCAAGTACTTGGCTGCACCCTAATTTTTAATTGACCCATCTGCTTGAGATACAGGGTGAGCATCTGTATTTGTCCCAAAGTGGATCCCTTTGTAGTCCACACAAAAAAAGGAACTGTCTCTGTTCCCATTGCTTGATATGATGACTCACGTGTGACTTCTGTGTGCAGCATGTCTGCAATGTAATCAGTCACTTGCACAGACCCACCATCTGTCATCAGAGGCAGGACAGAGTCACGCCTGCTGCAAACATTTTCTTGCCGGTTGATCTGGAAAACTATATGCGCTAGCCTAGGAATGTTTGTATCAATGATTTAGATAACCAAAATGATATTTTGAAGTACTGTGTAGGATCCAGTCCTCTTATCCTTAAATGTGCTGGCTGGTACAGATTCCAATACCCAGACTAACAGTCCTGGAGTGAACTCAGTCAGGGTTGTCTTATGGTCATGCCAATATTACATCAAATCCTGACTGACCTTCACCTTCCTAGGCTATTCCATGTGCTTGGGCATTTTTACATTTCCCCAAGCACATAATCCATTATGTCATGATTAGGACGTTGGGGGTTAGCCTTCTGCCCTTCTCTCACGTGACTTAGAGGATCTCTAACAGGGACTACACCCTACTCCATTTTGTGTCAACTATCTGTCATCAAACAGTGGGCATTGCAGGAGCATAATAAACCTTCTTCTAATCTGCTTTTCCAGACCTCCTTAACATGTTTTTCAGGGTTTTGATGAATCTCTATACAAGTCTTTTCAAGGATGGAAAGCTGTTGAGAACATATACTGAATGGAACACTCCACACACATTGCTTCATTGATGCAGATATGAAGTTGGTTCCCCTGTCAGAAATGATTGCAAGACGGACAGTATGTCAAAGGCCTAGTTTGCAATGTCAGGGGCTTTGATGGCCTCAGCCAATGCTCATTCTCAATGGTGGAGGTTAGATGGGAGGGGGACGTCCTGGTGATGTGTAGCAGTCAAAGACTGCATTCCAGCAGTATGTTTGCTTGGCAATGATCTTCCTGACCCAGAAACTGTCACAGTGGTCAGTGGAGAGATGCCTTCCATATGAATGAATATCACAATCAGAGCCTTCATCACCCCAGGAGCTTTGATGCTCCCCAAGGCAACTGCTTCAGGGTTCCATGTGGCATGTTCTACAAACACTAAAATGTACCGGCTCCCTAAATTATATTGCTACCTTTCAAATGGCTGTCCCGCCATTGGAAGTGGAATTAAGGGAGTGCTGGTTGCCCCGACTGATTTATCAGAACGTTGCCAAGTTGAGCAGGAACGAATACATTCATTTATTTTTACGCCTACCCGGGGCCAATACAAATTTGCTAACAACCTGCCAGATGTCTTCATCACTGCTAAGTGACCCGATAAATGGCTGTCATGAGCCAAGTCCCGTAGGTGCCTACTGTGGCGTGGAGGAATAACCAATCAATGGTTGTACCATGCCTCAGCATTATTCGGCTCAGTGTACAGAAGACCCTTCTCCCAAGTCAATTTGAAAAAAAACTCCATGAGCTTGCTCCACTTCCTATTTGCTTCTGCAGACCTACCCGAGTAGGACAGTCTCTCTATGCCTGGGGAAATTAATCCTACTTTGGGCCTCCTGCTGAGGGAAACATACTCAGATATGGTAGACCCCTCAGATCTGAATCCACTGTGTAATCCATCTCAGGTTCACATTTTACACCAGTAGAGTTCACTTGGGCATGTATACTACAATAGGGACTATCTTGTAGGAACAGGCAACCGAGCGGAACTAGAATATGGACTTGGGATATGGACTTAGGACTCCCAGCGTGACCAGACTCTCTCACTCTCCAGAAGAAAGAGCCCAGGCCTTAGGGTCCCAAGTGCCTCTCCTGTGGATTCTTCGAGAGGCTTCGCTCTAGCACCTACAGTGACTACTTATGTGTCAAGAAGGTCATTGCCGAGCAGACCTACTGCTTGAATGCAGTCTTGTACTGCTATGCTGCAGCAGGAGGTTCATCCTCCACCTAACCCCTATCATTGACAATGGAGATTGGCTGAAGCATCAAAACTCCCTGACATTGCATTTTAGCCCTTTGACATACTGCCCCTCTTGTACCCATTGTCACCTAACATGTGGGACTCTAGCAGCTGTGCCACAAAGCACAGAGGTTCTATTCCCATTTATGAAGATATGCAGCTAAAATATGAGTTTTCATGGCAACTGGAGTTTCCTCTAGAGACCTAGTATCTTTCCCTCTCAAAGTGAACATAAAACCTTTATTCACTACCTTGACTCGTGGGAATTAATCTACTATGAAGCCCATATTGACTATGGTCTCTTCCATGAGACCAGCGCTGACTACGGTTTTATTGGCTTTGCCCTTGTTGGCAGAATCTCCCTTTCTATGGGTCAGGCCCCCATGTAGAAAAAGCATCCTGTGGCTGTTGAGGGTATTTGTGAACCAGTGTCAGAGGTATCATCCATCTTCTTTACTTTGGAAGCTGACAATCCAAATATCAGCAATTTACTTTCAGATTTGTAGGTACCTTTCTTGGAATAGGAATGAGAATATTTGTTCTGGCCCTCCTTGTTCATTTATTATTTTCTGAGAAGCCTTCTCTCTGACTTGGGCATTCATTTGCTTTTTTTTCTGGATGCAAGTACTTGCATATTAGTCAGCAGCCTTTGCAAGCTCACTAAGGTCTGTGCCATTCTTGTCCACTAGATGCTGGTGTTACTCTGCTTTACAATTTTTTTAAGATTATGCTTGCATGCAACATGTATGCATACGTATTTCATCAAAATGTGTTAAGTTTGTCTCCAGTCACCCACCCACTCAGATACGTAAGAGAAAAATGTGTAAACGTCTCGAAATTTTGATTGCCCCCTGTTGGGAGTTCTTTAACACTTCTGAGGAATTTCTCGGGGTGTTTGTAAAAATTCCTGAAGATGGCCCTTTACATTTTACAGTACATTGGCCTCATTTCGGAAGCAAACTGTTTAATGGCATCAGTGCCCTAGGGTGGTAAATTACTAATCAGGAATGCACTCACAATCCAATATCCACTTCCTGTTGGAAGTCTATAGTGCCTTAAACCAATAAATAATATACTAACCTACTGCAAATTGTTGTAGTAAACCCTTGGAAATCTAGCGACTGGGATTTTCCAGAGTGGCTTGGCTTGAGGTGCTTTCCTCCTCACAGGAGGCCCAGCTGTGGCCTTCCCTCTGTGCCTTGACATCTAGCTTGTGCAACCCTAGAATCGGCAGATCTCTCTGATTCTGTTCTGCAAGAGATACTGTTCCCTCTTCCAGAAGGATCTTTCTAGTAGCTATATCAGTTACAGTGATACTACCCAGGACCTGACTGAGACTCGGGACCTTTGGGTAACCTCACTACCTTGCTTTCGTTACAAATTACAGAAGCAGATATCACTGCAACTGTCCCCTTCCTCTGCAATCCCTCTCACGGGATTTGGTACCTTGCTTTGGGGTTCAGAATCAGTACCTGCCCCTAAGCTCCCCTCAGCCATTCATGAATGCTTTTCAGAATTTCAGACCTACTAAGCTTTCTGCACAGCAGAGTCCCCTGGGCAGATAACAAAGGGAGCTGACTTTTAAGCACTTCAAGTATCCATGTTCAGTTGCATGCTACAAAACTTACTGGACAGTGTTTCTAACATTGCCTGCTGAATTATTTTATTTTATCTATCATGCGGTAAGTGCAGTCTGTGATGTATTCCAAACATTTGCCACCAGTTTGATGAAATGACTATTGCCCTGCAGGGAAAGGGATAAGAAGTGTTTTCTAAACGCATACTCTGCAACACACCAGTATTAGAACAGCAGTGATCTGAATCATGAACATAATAAAGGCACAGCCTTAATGTCATACCTCCTTCACCTCTTTAAGAAAGCATGTTCCCGGGGGCAGACTATACTCTTCAAGCATACAAAACAATAATAGTACCACTGCTGGACATTGGGACAGATTTTTCCAGATCCGGCAAAAACAGTCTCCCCAAGTCTCGGATCCGGGAAAACTGTTTGTTTTCATTAATGTTACTGATCTGCCTTTGTTCCCAAGACTGGGATTCAAACTTGGACCACAGTCGAGTGAATACACACATAGACTAAAAGAACTACTGATTAGAACACTTGGGAATATTCCTTTCTCTATTGTATTCTGCAGAAAATATTAATATTCAAGAACAGCTTTGTACATTTTGATGTGCATCTTTTCCAACTTGTTTGCAACATTACAGGAAACTTCTCTTTTCTTTAATAATGTATTAATTAATTTCCTGAAATGTAAATGTTTATTTATTTATGGGTGTTCTGATAAAAATACAGATTTTCCATACTAACGTAATAAAATGTCATGATTCTATTAAAGATACGGAGGAGAAGGATTATTCTCTACTCTTCTCTCTACTTCTCAAGCAGCATGTATGAACAAACAGCCAACTACAACTCCCATGAAACAAACCCTTTTTTGTAGTTTGAACTTGTTAGGCTTCTCTTCTACACGTGATGCCTACTGGCAATCACGCTCCTTTACCGCCTTGGCCTTCCCTGTATAATTGACTTTGTCCTCTTTCTTTTGATGCCTCTGTGATATAACTGAACTATGCGCCCCAACCGGTTGATGCTGAAACTCTGACTGTAATCTATCTTGGCTCTTCAAGAATATGCCGGCTTGACTTCAGGGATACATAATAATGGCATTGAGTGTAAGCCAGTTAGAAGGTGGGCAATCACAATTCTAGCTAGTCTGCGTGCTCTTGCCTAGTCGCTGATCATGCATCCTCACCATGCCCTCATTCACAACTTTGTGATTACACGGTTGGGATAATGCTTTGTCTCTGTGTCTTTACTAGAATCATGATTTTCTATTAAAGTAGTATTAAAAATCTGTCTTCTATGTCAAGACCAGAGGCTCAGATTAGGCTAGTTTAAAACATACTCACCACCAACGAGGATACTTGGTTGATCGTCCTCAAATTCGCGAAAACGAACTCGTTCGACCAGTCTGTAGCTTTCAAAATGTCTTCCTGAGGTGCTCCGATGCTAAAAGCTTTAGACACCATCGCACCTCTAGCCAAATGTGCGCTGTATGCCTCAACACCTATGCCTGTTTTCTGCATGCACCAGTGGACCCATCTGGCCAGTGTAGTGGGAGAGACTGCAGAAAAAAAGGTTTCCGTAAAGCAATATGTAGCTGCTCCAAAATGGCCTTGTAAAATGCCAGGCATTTGACCAGACAAGGCTAGGCTGCCCTGGAAATGCTGGCTATCACACTGATCAAATCCCTTCATTCTCCTGCTAACAAGGAAGGTAACTCCTGACGGGGAAAAAATCGTCTATCGACCTATAGAGCTCTGACGTCTGATACTCTCTTACAAGGAATGAGACAGAGCAAAGTTGCAAGCTTGGCCTTAAGAGCTTTCCTTGACAGTGCCTAATTTTTGGGCCAATTTTGAAACAGCCTCGGGACTCCATTAACATCCCATAAATGACAACACTTCAGTGTGGGAGGGAGGTCGCAGGAGCTTTACACTCCTGAGCAGCCTGCACACTAATAGGTACTCCGCGAACGGGAGACCCTCCAGTCAGATGTGCCCTGCTGAAATCGCTGAACGAAAGGTATTGATTATTCTGTACGGCTTACTGTCCACCGCCATGGCATTCAGGAAGATGACCACACATGTACTACATCTGTTCTAGTGGGATGGATGTCCCCAAACAGGCACCAGATATGTTACTCCTACCAAGCAGCTATGTATGCTTTCTTGGTCCATGGCACCAGGATTTTCCTCTCCATTGAGATGTTCAGCCTCTCTCAAAAGGCCTGGCAGGGACCAAGTTCCCCCTGGAAATCGCCCATCCTATTAGCTTCAGGTTCCCCAGCTGAACTAGGGGATGTAGCTCTCCTGCTGGGCCTGCGAGGATAGCTTTGTCCTGTGGAAGCAGAATCGGAAGGTCGTAGGACATTTCTAAGAAGCTTGGGATCCAAGCTTGCCGTTTCCAGCTTGGTATCACTAGCACCAGCTTTGCCTTCTGCCTCGACAAACGTGCCAGTGTCCTCGATATAATGGCAAATGGCAGAAAAGCATATTCTGTAAGGGGACCAAACACTTGTAGAAAAGTGTCTGTCGCTACTGCTCCCGGGTCTGGCCTCCAGCTGTAAAACCATGGAAGCTGTTTATTCAGCATAGACACAAAGAGATCCGTCCTGCAGGGGCCTCGTCAGCTCATGAACTGGAGAAACTGCAGAGTCCAGATGCCAGTCAGTGGAATATCACAGGTACCTCGAATTCCAGTCGGCCATCTGATTATGCAACCCTGGGAGGTACTCTACTGTCACATGATATTTTTTGGAGGCACAAGTGCCAAAAATCCTTTTCCAGGTCTGCTAACATTTTGGACCTCGTTCCACCTAGGCGACTGATGTACCTGACTGCAGAGACATTGTCCATTTTGAGCAGGACACAGCATTGAGCTCTCGCCTGGGTTCTGCATCTCACGGTGAAGGAGCCCACAAACAACTCCAGACAGTTGATGTGTAGATTGAACTCCTTCTCTGACCATCGGCCCCAGTTTTCATTTCCCCTCTTTGGGCTCCCCAGCCCCACCAGCTGGCATCTGATTTGATCACTAGTTCCGGGGAGGAACCACAAATGTGCTCTCCCATTCCAGGCTTCCATATGTTAGAACCACCAGGAACTCTCTGCTCATATGAGAGGCCCATCTTGAGATGCTCTATTTTAAGGCATTGCAGAGCTTGGTAGTGTAGTAGTCCTGGGAAGATAGCATGAGTCCGAGAGGTGACCCGGCCAGCCAGTCTCACCAACTCCCACAGTGATATCCCTTCTCTTACCATGACTGTCTTGATCTCTTTTTTGATCATATTCACTTTGGCTAGTGGTAGACTGAGTGTCCAAAGAGACGAGTCCACCATGAAGCCCAGAAATTCCATTGACTGCGATGGAGCTTTCTCCAATTTCTCCCAGTTAACCAGAAATCCCAGCTCCTGTGGCAGTGTGGTTGTAAGCATGACCTGCTCTTGCTGCACCTGCTTGTCCTGACACATCAGGCAGATGTTGTCCAGGTAGACTATGAGCCAGATGCCCGGCTCTTTCAGACTGGTGACTACCTGCTTCTGTAGCTTGGTGAAACAGGACGGCACAGACTCCTGAACGACGGGGAGACAAGTAAACTCCCATCTCTGTTCCTGCCAAAGAAACTGCAGGAAGAGATGATGCATCTGAGTGATGGGCCCCATCAGGTAGGCATCCCTGAGGTCTATTGGGGGTAGCCGGTCTCCCTTTTAGAGAATGTCATGCAGGAGGTGAATCCCTTCCATTTTGAAATGGTGATACACCAAGAAAGCATTTAGCGCCCTGAGGTTGATTACCGGCCTCCGCTTGAGGTTTCTTTTCACTAGGAACATATTGATCACAAAGATCCCTGCTTTGTCTGCTGCTGGCATGATGGCTCATTTTCACAATAGCTCTGTGATCTCTATTCCTAGCATTTGAAAAAAAGTGACTTTGGAGGCTATGCTTGCCCAGGCTCTTTGTGGAATTCCATGAAGAAACCTTGAACTGCTTGTAGCACCCAAGAGTTCCTGGTGAGATCTGTCCACTTTTCTACATGCTCTGCTAGCCTTCCCCCCAACCAGAGGAGTCTGCATCTGCTTGCTTGCTACGCATCACCAGCATTGCTCTCACCTGCGGTGCTGTTCTGTTGCTTTCCGCCGTACCGCCAAACCCTGGCTCCACCTCCCACCTCTCCCTCATGATGGGAAGAAGGGGTTGGGCTTCCAGTGCTGCTGCTCTCTCCAGGTGGCTCTACTGGGGGAGGGGCTGTAGAATGAAGAACAGCTGGCTGAGTAGCGCCTGTCACTGCCAGCTGTTCTAAAATGTTTGTTGCCAAATACTCTCATGAGTGAAGCCTGCGCCTTTTCCAAGGCCGCATTCATGCTAGGAAGCTTGGCCATGCCCTTGATGAATGAATTGCCAACAGGTTTCACCCCTTGCAGCATCTGCTAGCTCTGAGGAGGCTAGTTCTCCCAAGATGGGGTCTATTTTTACCAGAATGGATGTTTTGTGTTCTGCGCTATGCACAGTTTGCATTGCCCAGATGGCAAATGTTTAGCTGTTGCCAGCCTGCTAAGATATTCAGATCTATGTGTTGTTTTTGCTCCTTTGCCTCTTTCGCTAGTTGTTGGTTCTTATTGTGCTGGCTGACTACATCCAGCATCTTGTCCTAGCATGATCTCCAAGACCTGTCTATTATCTTTTTCGCATCCTTTCCATATCGCCCCATAAATGTGAGCATAGATGAGCATATGCTAATCGACTTCTGGGGTGTCCGCCACATTGTCGGGGATGTGGTTCTGGAGCACTGCACCATCAGCTTGTTCCTGGCCTCTTTATCCAAAGGAGCATAGAGCCGTTTCCTTAGGTATGCAGCTATTCTATCTGGTGGCTCCCATTTGGCTGATCTAGGGTACACCAGGATGTCTGGGAAGAGGTTATCTCCCTGATCTTCCTCTCTAGGTGTCTTCATTTTCTTTAACGGTTTGCAAGCTGTTGCTCCACTAAAGGATAACTCCCCCCTCTCATCTGCTCTTGGGTCTGAGTTCTCAGTCATATGATCAGCCACTTCTGTTCCAAGACCTTGCTCTCTTGGTGCTACTGCGCCTGCTGCTCAGCGAGTCGGGGGTGTATGGGTGCTGTGGGCCCGGCAGGGCTTATTTCTTACTACTTTGTTGGAACTGACAGTAGTCTCCTTCTGAGTTTTGCCCCTCATTTTGTCCATGCCTTGTGAGAAGGCTAACCAGTCTCCCACTATGCACAGCTGTTTGCTGAGCGGCCCGTGGATGGCCTGCTGTACTACCTGCCCAAAACTGGGTTTCCACCTGCAACTTTTATGCGACTCCTCTAAAAATTCACTGGAGTTGACTCATTGTGTAGGCTGACTGGCAATAGATTTAATACTGGCGCTGTGTGGGTAGTTGCAGGAATGCTTGGGCCTGTCCCTGCCCAAATAGTAGAGCAGGTCTGGAATCACTGCCTGTCTGGCTATACAGTATTACTTGGGACTAGGCCCATTCACTGCCAGTGAGCAATAATGCTGAGGCTGACTGCTGCTCTATGTACGCCCAGCAGGTGGTATGAATGGGCTAGTCATATTTCCCTGGGATTAGACCCGCTCTTGCTGCATCGATGACCAGCAGGTGGCAGTTTAACTCTGTGTGAGGCCGGTGTCACATTTGGATTCATGGCTCGTCCGTGCTCTTTGACTGCGATGTATCAGCAGTTAATGGCACTGAGGAAGTGCACTGATCGAGCGCCTGAACTCTGGTAGTCCTGCTGCCTGCCAACCACGACTTCCCTGGGGTTCTGCGTGACAAAGAGGAAATTGGCCTAAACAGGCGCTGAAGCCTCCTGCCACCATTGAGCTCAGCCAGCTATTCCCAAATACAGTGCTGCTCTGTCTTGAGAGTCACTCACAGTCAAACTTCTGCTTGCACGTGCACTGAAACATCCACAATAAATGACACAAATCAATAGCTATGCTCTCGCACTCACAGAATTGCTCTCAGTAATTACAGGAAGCTACTTATTTGCTGCCGAGCAGCAAAGAAAGAGGAGGAAGTCAGTCATACAGGGAAGGTCAACACAGTGAAGAAGCGTGATTGGCTGTGTTAGGAAAGGGACGCACAAAAGACGATGAAACAAATGTCTGCTTTATTCAACATATATTAAGGAACTGAACTTTCCCTTTTCCTCCTCCCTCTTCTCACGTCACGAACCACGTGACTTCCTCCGCAAGGGCCTGTCTCTGTCTTAAAGAGACATGGGCCCTGTAATAACACCCCGGGACTTGCTTGCGATCAACATTCTTCAACCAGCCTTGGTGGTTTCTTAATGGTTCTTTGAGGATGATCCTTTGATCCTTGGTTAGGGCCTCTGTGGGAACTGTCGGGCGGTTCCGCCTGATGGCGATCCAGTGGATCAAGAGGTGTCCACAAACTGTCTCTGGAGTCATGCTACTCGGGATCCGGCTCAGGAGGTGGAAGTCTCTCTTCTTCTACCCTCACGGCATGCTTGAACAGTGAGCTGTTTCTGGTTATCTCTTTTGAGCATTCCCGTCAGTTACCATTGTCCCTTTGATGGCGATAACTTGAAGAGGTCTCGGGGCAAATTGTGAGTTAGTTTTCTTGCTCATATTTTGTTGGACCCATACCTTATCTCCTATGTGGAATTCTTTTGGTCGAGCTCCTCTCCTTTCATCTGTCTCTATTTGTGTCCTTTTCTTCTGCTCAGCATCTCTTCTTATGACCTCTTGGTCTGCTTTGGGCTGGCTTTCTGGGTTTCTGATGATTTGGGTGCAGACCTGGTGTTTCATCATCAGTTCCGCAGGGGTCTTGTAGATGGCCTCATGAGGCGTGCTGTGGTAGTCCCTTAACATTCAACAGAGTACCTCGTGGGGATCAGTGCTTTCAACGCAGGCTCTTTGCAAGGTTTTCTTGATCGAGGCAATACATCTTTCCACCTCCCATTGGCTTGGGGCTAGCGTGGTGTGATCTTTTGATGGCTGTATCCCATTTGTTTTGCAAAGACTGTGAACTCATGCCTGCTAAAGGGTGGACCATTCTAAGATTCTATGGTATCTGGGATTCCGGACTCGCTTACAACCACATCAAAGATGGTTGCTTCCTGGGTAAATGCAGTGGACGTTGCCTTCTTCACAATCGGAAATCTCAAATGTTCATAGATGAAGAGTAACAGGTACTCGCCGGATTCAAGAAGCCCGTAAAAAAAAGTCTACAGCAACCCTCTCCCAGGGGTGATCTGGGATCTGCATTGGTGGAAGTGGGATCGGAGGTTCGGCTCCGGCTGTGCATTTGCAGTTTTTTGCCCACCGGTCTACCATTGCATCCAGGAATGGGAACCAGATGTTGCATCTCATCTTTTGCTGTTGTCCACCCCAGGATGGCCTTTGTGGGCTGTCTTGATGACCTCAGAGTGGAGGGTTGCCGGCATAACCAGTCAGCACCCCCTTAGAAATATTGTTTTGTCCTGTATGGCTAACTCCGTGTGCACCTTGGCCAACCTTTCTAGTTCATCTTTGCATGCTCCTGGATGTCTGAGCACGACTCGGCGATAGTCCTTCCATCTGTTGTTCTCAGTAAGGCTAATTGACAAGGCCATGGAGGGGTCCGCCGCTGAGGCTGATGTCACGTTGTTGAGTGAAATGGCCAGAGGTAGCGCTTTGGATATGATATAGCTGATGTATTCAGTGTCCCCAGGTCTGTGCACAGGCTTGCCTGCTGGGTGTCTTGATGGATAATCGTTGTTCTCACCCCCTGGCAGATGAACGGTTTCAAAGTCATATTCCTGGAGTGTGATACTCCACTGCTCAATCCTGGGGGCCATTTTTGTCCTGGGATTTTTGAAAGGTGACAACAGAGCCTGGTGGTGTGTAATGAGGGTGAACTTCTTTCCTATCACAAAATTGTGGAGGTGTACGCGCGCCCACACTGCTGCCAGGCTCTCTTTTTCGGCCTGCAAATAGGCTGATTCAGGTGGGGCTAGCGCTCTGCTGACATATGCCACGATGTGCCTCGGGTGAGCTTCTATTCTGTTGGTCTGTGCAAATATGGCTCCCAGCCCCACAGGGCTTGTGTCTACTATGATCTCTGTGTGCCAGTCCAGATCAAAGTAGGCGAGTCTCCTGGCTTCTGCTAGTGCATGCTTGATGGTGTCAAATGCTGTTTGGCAGTCAGTTGACCATGTGAAAGGGACCTCCTTCTGTAGCAACTGCCGTAGCAGGTCTGTGATGATGGCAAAGTGGGGGATATATCTGGCACAATAGCCCGCCATCCCCAAAAATGATCTCACGTCCGCTACTAGTCTCAGTTCTTGAAGGTTGAATATGGTGGACACTTTGTTGGGGTTCGGTGTCATGCCTTCGGCTGAGAAGGTATGACTGAACAACTTCAGTTTGGTTTTACTGAAGCAGCACGTTTCTATATTGAGTGTCCGTCCTGCCTCTTGAACGTCAGCACAGGTTGCTCATAGGGCTATATCATGCTCTTCTTGTGACTTCCCAAACACAAGAATATCATTTCTATAGTTAAGTGTCCCACTAATTGGTCTGATGACCTGCCTGATGGCCTCGTGGAAGATTTCAGCCGCCGACAAAATGCCAAAGTTCAGGCATTTGAAGCGGAAGAGTCCGTCATGGGTGGCAAAGGTGGTAATACCTCTCGACTTGCGATGGAGTTCCAACTGATGGTAACCCTGGTTGAGGTCGAGTTTTGAGAAAAGGACGGCTTTTTTGAGTTGGACAATCATGCCCTCTATCCTTGGCCCTGGGTGCCGCTCATGCTGGATGGCGGTGTTGGCCATCCTCATGCCCATGCAGACTCTCAGCCGACCCCCTTTCTTTGGCACGATGACAAGTGGTGAGACCCATGGGGTCGGGCCCGTCACAGGCTCAATGATACTGTCTTTCAGGAGTTGGTTGTGTTTGTTTGACACGGCTGCCCGAAGGTGAAAACCTACTCTCCTTGGGTGTTAAGGGACAGGGCGGACTGCGAGGTCGATGTGCAATTTGACAGGAGGACCGTCCATTTTGCCTAGTCCGTTGCATAAGAGTGGGAATTCCTCTAGTATAGTGTCTTTTGTGATGGCAGGTATCGCTGACTGACCGTTCTTCAGGTTGCAGATCTGGTCTTTCATCACAGTTATGCAGGCTGTCGGGTGGATGGTGTCGTCTTCCGGAACAGGAATGTCAATTAGGCCTAAGCAATAGGCCGTCCTGTAGCTTAGGAGGCACCTTCCTTTGGTTGGGCTTCGGATCATGTAGATGACTGTGGTTGTGAACTGATCTCCGTGAATGAGACGACGCTTGAATGATTGTATGGAATGTAGTGGAATATCAGAACACCATTGGAAGATCTTAGATGTTGTCTGTGTTAGTGTTGGTCTGTCCAGGATTTGTTGCAATTCTTTCTCTCCCATGACATTCACAGTGGCTCCTGAATCAATTAGGAAGCAAAACTGTTTGCCACATATTTCCACTGGTATTCGGGGTGCTTCTCTGGCTTCTCTTCCATCCAGGATGAGGTTCATGTATTTCTTGTGCGTGTACTGTTCATATTGGTCACTCTCGTGTTCTTGGAAATAGGGTGCCATCGTGTAGTATCCTTGACGTGGTGGTGGTCCATCATATTCATCACAATATTGTGGGTTCTGGTCTTGTACCTCAAGCTCTTGAGGTTCGTCATCCAGGTAAAGTTCTTCGACAACCCTCACGTATCTTCTCGATCCTTGTTGGTATGGGCACATGTGGTATGTCTGGTTTGCGGTGTCTGATTGTATGACCTGTACTGTGGCACTGTGGACACTCGTGGCACAGGAAACGGCCTGCCTTCCCTGCAGACTGACTGGAAGTGTCCTTCTCTTCCACAACTTCTGCATCTCTGGGTGAGTGCGGGGCATGTTCCAGAGTGGGGGAAGGCCATCCCACAGCGATAGCACTGTCATTGCATCTGCAGGGTCGTCGGGTAGCTGGTGCCGGCACTTCTGTCTCCCCCTCTAGTGGTGTTTGTCTGAATCGCTGCTACTAGATCACCTCTGTCCTGCTTGGGTGTGGTGTTGCAGGACATTTGTGTTGCTTGTATGTCTACTCTTTTGAGGATCCTGGCCATTTCGCTGACCTCTTCAATCGTAAGTGGTTTCTTGAGCAGTTGTTTCTTGAGTGTTGGTGAGATACACCCTTCAATCACTCATAGACAAATGGCTTCATCTAATGAAAATGCATGGAAGTGGCAGTGTGCTTCTTTGATTTGCAGTCAGTCCACGGTTTCATCTATTCTTTGGTTGCATTGATTAAACAAATATCTTTCATAGTCTCTGTTTGGCTCTATGACAAGTCTCTTGTTAAGGGCTGTGAGTAGTGAAGTAAAATCAGGGTGTTCAGCCACTGGAATGGTTTTATTTAGCCTTTTGACCTCGTTGCCAGCTATGTTGAGAAACATGCTGCGCAGTTTAGGGTAGGTCTCTTCGCCCTCTGCCACAATTAAATAGTTAAAGTCCTCAGGCCACTCGACCCACCGGGGGCACTTGTCGGCTTGCATGGTCATAGAAATGGTGGCAGCATTCGCCATGCAGTGACGGTCGACTTAGTAGCGGAAGCTTGCATTGCCAGAGGCTGTCCATCTTGATTAGAGGGTAAGCTCATGGTGGCTGCACTGTATGTTGGAATGTGCTGGGGGTGGTGATACACTATGTCACCACGTGCTTTGCAACAGATCCTGGTGACACACTGAGAGGAGAGGGCTCCTTTCTAAGGATTGAGGAGTAGGCTCCTTTATACTGGAACTGGGTGGGTGGAGAAGCAGGCTTGTCCCAATTATAGCATTGATTCATGGATTCCTAAAAGCTTCCTCGTGAGGCCCACATGTGCATGGAGAGGAGAAGCGTTGGAGGGGGCTTAGTGAGGGAAGGGTGCCACCCACCTGGATGTCACACTCAGTCACAGGGAAGCAGGAGCTGCAACCGCTGGTGGGTTGCAGCGCAGTAATGGGACGGCGCGTGCCTTGAACCGCAATGTCCTTTTCGTGAATGGCAGCAGCTTTACATGGCAGCAGGAGGTGGAGGAAGGTGGGGCCCGGGATAAGGCATGCCGCTGGATGGGCCGGCATCAGAAGGGCAGACGGGGACACGGCTCGAGTGGCCATGTAACTTCTATGCAGCGTGATAGCGTGCGCTCTGGAGGAGGAGGAGGAAGCTGGTGCGTGAGGTATCAGCCTTGTCGCTAGTTGTTAGTGCTGTGCAGCCCTACGGAAGGAAAGGGACGCACACCAGCGGATGAAACAAATGTCTGCTTTATTCAACATATATTAAGGAACTGAACTTTCCATTTCCCTCCTCGCTCTTCTCACATCAGGGACCACGTGACTGCCTCCCCAAGGGCCTGTCTCTGTCTTAAAGAGACAAGGGCCCTGTAACAGGCTGTAGTCATCACATGGAGAAGAGAAGCCTACCAAGTTGAAACCACGAAAAATACTTTGTTTCATGGGAGTTGCAGTTTTTTTCTTGAGTGTACACTTGTGTTATGTTTCTTTACATATACTGCTCGAGTAAAGAGAAGAGTATAGCATAATCCGAACCTCCAGTCTTGGCATAGAATCTAATGAGTTCCCCCTAACCTTACCTTATAACCCCACACATGCTTCAAACCTCCACGCCCATTCTGTCCCCATCGTGTGACTTAATCACTAGACTAAAGGAACTACTGGTTAGAACACTTGTGAATATTCCTATCAGTATTGAACTCTGCAGAATTTATTCAAGAACAGATTTGTACATTTAGATATGCACCTTTTCTAATTTGCTTGCAACATCACAGGAAAATCCTCTTTTCTGCAATAATGTATTAATCTCCTGAAATGTTTATTTATAGAGGGGTGCTGAGGGAAATCTTGTGAGTTCCCCCCTCACCTTAACGTGCATCCCCCGTTCACGCTCCAAACCCCCCTGCCCCTTCTGCCCCCATCGCCCGTGGATGGTGGGATCCTACAGTTATTTTCCATTGACTGCACTGAATAGTACAATAAGTACGAAAATTAAATACATGTCCAATGAAGGTTCTATAAAGATAAGGCTTTACTTAAATAAAAGTACAGGGAAACTGTAAAAAACACCAACAACTGACTACTGTAGTGAGATGAGCAGAGAATACAGAATTTGGAGGGAAAGGTAGGGACATCATTTGGGGGTTGCCAGAGGTTGCAAGAGCGACCGCTGGCCTTTGGGCAGCGACCCCTGTCAATCTCTTGCGACCTCTGGCCAATGACCAATCAGAGAAGGAGGGGGCGTGGCCACAGCATGCTGCGACGCAGTGTTGGCCTCCATTTTGATGATTGCACGTGCTGCGCCGGCGAGCAGCAAAAAACGTGTGTGGTGCTTCACTGCTTCTCGAGTCGTCTTTGAGGGCTGCTGCTGTGTGTGTCCACTCCAGGCAGGCATCGATCCACGACGAGGCCAGTGATTTCGAGGTGAGTACTAGTCAGTCCACTGACTCACTGAGTCCAGTCGACTGCCGTGCCGGTCACCGCCGACGGCCAGAGCACCAAATTCATTTTACTAACGTGCAATATGTTGCACGGTGCAACAATATTTGCACGTTAGTAAAATTAATTTGGTGCTGCTGCTGCCGTCGGCACCAAATTCGTTTTACTAACGTGCAAATATGTGCTGGCAGCATTGCAAGCCGCTGCCGGCACATATTTGCACGTTAGTACAATGAACTTGGTGCTGCTGCCAGTGCCGTCGGCATCGAATTTCATTTTACTAATGTGCAAATATGTGCCGGCGGCGGCTTGCAGTGTTGCTTAAAGTTTAGCAGCTGCTTTCATTTTCTCTGGACAGTGGAGCTCTGTAATTGGGAGAGGCCTGCTTCGAGCGTTCAGGCCAATGTTAAAAAAGGAGGAAATGATCACCTTTTCGTTTTCCATTTGAACAATGTGGGTTTCCGCCCCCTCGCCCCCAATCAACCTACCCCACAGTTTACATGTCGTTAAGATTTTATTGGCGGACATTTAAAAAAAAAAGTAAATAAACATCAGATATCCTTTTTGTACATTAACACAGACCCCTGGCAAGATGTGATGGGACCCCATATGTTTTAGGGTTCTATATTCTTTCATTGTCAGTCATTATTATGACTGCCTTTTAAACGAGTATGAAAAGGGTCATCAAATTATTTTTTTTGGAAGGGTTCCCCCCATAACCTAACCTCCACCACCTATTTTTAACTATTACCGACCCCGCAACCCCTTCTGTACCCTTTCCCAGTTCCCACCCCCCAAACACATTTTCTTAACCCTTTTCATAATTTTGTACTCGTTTAAAAGTCAGTCGTAAAAATGACTGACGATAAAATGACGTTATACCCAGATGTTGGCTTGTCCATTATAACCCTGGGAGCCTTCTGGCTATTTCCTCTGGTGGGCATTATGGAGGACACATAGTCTGCTGGACAGCCAATTGTGAATATACTCTGATGACAGCATAGTCTGCATATATATACCAATGTCACACATAGATACTGTGCATATACGTGAGTGGTGGCAGTATTATGGCTTATTTTGTATTTATTGAAGAAAGCCGGAGGTGTGTTTTGATCAAAAACCATGTACGTGGGACAGATACATGACGGTAATAATCCAATTTCTTTATAGTGTGATACATGTTGGGGAGTGGAGGCACAGGATACAACATCCAGGGGGGAGTGCTAAGGTTAACACATTGAGATAGACATACGACTGATATGAGGAGGGAATTGAGGTTGGGGGAAGGTACAACAAGTGAGGGAGCGAAGTGGCACTAGCCAGGGGCAGGAGATATCCAAGAGAAGCCAGTGACTTGGGTGCGAGAGAGTTGGGGATACCTAGCACCAGCCAATGATTGGAGGAGGGGATACCCAGCACCAGCCATGGAGTGGTGACAGGGGGCACACATCACCAACTAGAGATCGGTGGAAGTAAAAGAGAATGGACTCTTAATAGGGTCTCAGCTTGCTCCAATCAGGGCCTTTCATTGTTCCTCAGTGCGCTGCTGCAAATCTCAGGGAAGCCGCAAGGCTCTCTTTGTGTGGGGTCTGTGGATGGCTAAGCCTGGACCCCTCTCCAACATCCTGGTTTGCTGGTGGAGCAAATCAGCTATGGCGGCCAGGGACTAAGCCAGGTCTTCAGGGCCTAAACGCACCTAGGTCACGTGAGCACAGCTTGTTCCAGTCAGTATAAGTGCATCCTCCTACCAAGAACACACAGTGCACAGATTCTCAAGGGCAGCCATGCCACATAGGTAAACTGATGGCAAGAATGCTGTGAATATATTCAGATGGGGCATGCAGTTTGTGTGTGTGCATGTTTCGGGCACAGAATGCATTGTTAAAACCAAAACATGTCTAGCAAATCCTAAATGGAGTGTGACATATTTGAATTTATGCCACTGTGAACGCATCCACAAGCTCTTGCTCGTTCCCTGCCCCCAATCCTTCTACATCTGGCCCATTTACCTGTATTTGCCTTGTTTTTCTTTACACATCACAGCGTCGATGTTCTGCGCAGGTCAGGGACGCGGCCATTCTCCCCCTGCAGTGGAGCCCTCACAGGTTGCCATTGCATGCCCCCACGGATGCCCTTTTACTGGGATACCCTTCAATTTTTTTAATTACCAGGGAGGAGAGGGTTTCTTTTCGGTGGTCTCCTTATGCATTTTTAGTTGGACCTATTAAGTGGTACTTAAGCCTCACCTAATAGCCAAAAGGATTACATTGGAGTCCGACTAGGAGGGAGATGAATTATGAGGAGGGCCGCACCACTTATGAGTTTTGTTTGGTTATTTACCCATCCATTATATGCCCCATGCCATGCTAATCCCCATGTCTATTCCCACCTACTACCTTCCAGAGGCGTTGCTGAGGGGGGGGGGCTGAGTGGGGCTCTAGCCCCGGGTCTTTTGGTTGTAGCCCCAGATAGAAGCTCAGGGGTAACAACCAAAAAGGCTAGCTAGCCCCCAGTCCTGACAGTCCCAAAATTAGCATAGCCCTGGATCTTTTCCAGACCTAGCAACACCCCTGCTACCTGTCCCTTTCTGCCCAAAACATATCCTTCAAGGATCTCTTTGAGCTAGCTCTATCAAGAAGTAACATCAGACTTTGGTCTACCAGTGTCATTTCTAAGTAATATGGTGAGTCAATGGCTAAATTGCAGGTGTAAATGCTAATGGTATAATACAAATGTCTTAACCAAGTGTGAATTCAGCCACTTGATTTGAATATGTTCCTTGCACTGAAGTCCTGCTAAAACCAAGTATTCACAAAGCCAACCTTTTTCACTTGTGCAAAGGTATTAGATAGGCATCTGCCAGGAACTGCTTTCATACACAAAGGTAATCAAACTATTTTCCAGCTGTTGCCATTTTACCACCAGGTACTACTGTTTGGCAATGCCTGACAAATCTCTAATCTATGCCTACACAAAACTGTTGGCTTTGCCAAAGCATATTTTTCCTCGCTCCTTCACCTTTTCTCCATTCCTTACCCTGCCTGCCAACACATTAGCCCGCTTGCTCCCATGGCCAGTGCAGAGAAATGACACGTTTAAACTTGGACTAAAAAGTAAATCACCTACCAGTACAGAAAGACTAATGTGTTGCATGCTATGTCCTGCAGCCTGCCTTAGAGTCACATAAATTACCTGCCACTGCAAAAACAGTAGGATCTGTCACTGAAATCTGTAGGTGGTAGGACTGCTCAAAAAGCAGTAGCCTACTGCCTAAATCTGTAGGGTTGGCAACTATGTTAGTATAATGAATTCAGTGCTGGCACGGCAGCGGCTTTACATTAAGGAAAGTAAGCAAGCCGCTGATGCCGGCAGCACCAAATTAGTTTTACTAACGTTACATTTTGTCTTTTATAGATCATGTGGGGGAGGGATTGAAGGCATTTTTACTTCCTGCTGTAAGATACGTCATCGCCGGTTCCATGTGCCCCCGACCCCAGCCAGTGTGTCCATGTGCCCCTCGTCACTGTGTCCATGTGCCCCTTTCCCCTCGCCACTGTGTTCATGTGCCCTCCTGAGCCCAGCTTACAACAACATCTTATGCAAATTAAACTGCTTAAATTAACCACAGTCAGATGAAATCTAAGTCATTTGTGGCCTGCAGCCTATACATTTTGCAATGCATTTAACTAGGATTTTACATTGTGACACAGCATTCTATAAACTGCTCCTTGCACGAGCCACACACTCACCCTGGGCCTGCTGTAGCCTACAGAACTAGTTCCTAGAGATCCTAGGGCAATGGTGCATAACCTGCATCCCTCTGAGTTACAGAAGGTTAATGATGAATTATGAATTGTTGCCGGGCCTGAAGTCAGTCTCTAGGTCTGTCATGTGCAAAGTCTCTTTGGTCCAGTTTGTCTCTGCATGATGCGTGCACCCCAGAACTCTAAAACTCTATTAAAAATGAATATGGTCTGGTGTTGCACAAATGAATCTTTCTGATAGTTTGTTATTATTTTCAGACCTGCATCTTCGTGTGGGAGTTCCTTCCTTTCTGTGTTCTCAACGTCAGCAAACAGTACCACCATTGAGCAGCTGACATCCAGCCTTATCCGTGACCGCTGTGAGAGGTAAATGAATGTGAAGCAACATATTGAAAATGTAAAGCATTTGTTAATGATCTGATCTGTTAGTCCATATCTATTTATGCATTGCAGCCTTGTCCTAGTTGTTTCAACACAAAAGATGGCTGTTTCTCTTCCATTTAATCATTGAACACCACAAAATTAACTTCAAACTGTATAACACTGAACGCATGCTTCACTTCAGTTTTTTTTGGGACCTACAGGTTTCCTTTTTTCTTAGGGGCAGAGTTTGAACAGGTTGCAACTGTTAATCTCTCAAATGTAAAGTATTACCCTGACAGATAGGACTGACCTAAAAGTAAGCTACGAAAATAAATGCTTGAAAACACTGCTTAGGTATGTACTCCAGATAAGATTTTGAAGTGGGACTATTGTATTCCCTATTTTTAAACTTGGAAGTAAAATGATTTTTAGGGAGTAAAAATGTAAATCTAGTTCCCCACGGCAGTATTTTGTAAGCAAGTAAAAATGCTTTAACTGAAAAACTGAAAGGTTTTTCTAATAATTATGTTGCACCTAGTTACTCATACACATTAAAAGATCATGTGCATGTCTACCGATCGAGCAGTAATAATAGTACTTTCTTCCTTTGGAACTACCTCTCCAAACATCCATGGAACTGTGTGCGTGAAAACAGGGGCTCAGGGTCCACAGTGTTTGTTTCCTATTTTTTGTTGGGAGTATTTGTAATCTGTTTTTTTTTTGGGGGAGTACTCGCTTATTTTCAGGGAGTACAGTGATAAACTTGTAAGCCAAAGCAATACATTTCAGATTTGTCTCCTCTTTGGTTTTCAGCGGAAGTGGTCCTCCAAAGAAGAGTGAAGCACAAAAGAAGTCGGGAGGACACTGAGGAATCCATCATTTGCTTGAACAATAGCTTCTGATTTAGCAGTACTAAAAGAACAAACATGTCTACACCTACAGGAAAACCAAAGGATCCAAAACAGAGGTCAATCGTTGATATGTTTTCTCCAAAAGCAAGAGGAGCTGGCCCTACTCCAGGCTCTGATTCAAGCAAGCGCAAGAGGTCTCATGATAACTCAAGTGGCAGTTCAAACACAGCTGCACATGTTGTCCAGCCATCGGCCAGCACATCACCTCTTGCTGGCAGCGGAGCTGCTTCTTCAAGTGCAGACAGTGCATCTACATGTGCTGACATTGGTTCACTATCTCCACATGCTGACTCTTTGTCTACAGCTCCACCTTCCTTGGCTGACATAGCATCTCCTTCATTTGTAGTGGCCACTGAAGGCTCTTGTTCACGTGCAGACATTGCTGTGACGGTTTCACGTGATGCTGATGACCCAAGCAACACTTCAACGTTCCTGGATAGCACTGAGTGCTCTTTCAACCCTGATGTTGAGGATTGTTCTTCCCGTATTGGCATGTTTGATGATCCTCCCACTGGTGCTTGCTCTCCCGACATTTCACTTGTCGGGGAGAGCACAAGTAGCTCTTGGTTGCAGAGCGATAACAGTATGCAGATGTGTCTAGCTGAGCAGGGCATTCCAAGAAGACCTCCAGCTCCCAATTTAGATGACAGTGTGGTGACTGATCTGTCAACAAATCCATGCAGTGACCCTGTACAGCCAAAACTTCCTACATAACCTGTAACTGGTTCCCGTAAGTTTAACGGAGACTACAAAATATATCCTTGGGTGGAGTATTCCGTTCTGAAAGATAAAGTATACTGCTTTGCATGCAGACATTTTGGTTCTAATTCTGGAGGAGGGGGTTGTGCACGTGGCAATGTTCCATTTGTTGACATTGGCTTCGCTAAATGGGAAAAGACACGTCGTTCTTTAAAGATGCACTCAGATTCTGATAAGCATAAGTCTTCGGTTGTAGCTTGGGCAGACTTTAAGCATGTACAACATATGGGCACTACACATCTCCAGAGTATCAAAATGACATGATCTCAGTTGTGGCAAAACCTATACGTCAGAATATCGTTAGGAAAGTGACAAAGCACTTTGCAGTGTTGGTTGATGAAACCAAAGACATTTCGCATAAAGAACAGATGAGCTTTGTGATCCGGTTTGTAAATCAAGATGGGAACATTCAGGAAAAAGCCATGGGATGTTACCACATGGAGAAGTTGGATGCCTCCAGTTTAGCTGCAGCCATTGACAAATCTGTACGCAATGCTGGCCTTGACTGGAAGAACTGTGTGGCACAATGCTATGATGGGGCATCAGTTATGAGTGGCTGTTTCAATGGAGTGCACGCGAAAATAAAAGAAATTGCTCCAAAGGCAGTTTACATTCACTGTCATGCACATCGTCTAAACCTTGCGTTAGTGCAAACTATCACTAACATACAAACAGTGAAGGATTTTTTCTCAACTTTGCAGGCTGTGTATGTGTTCCTTTCACAAAGTTCTCCTCGGCACGAACTCTTTGTAAAAGCTCAAACAGAAAGCGGTCTGGAAGTACAAGAATTAGAAAGACTTTGTGGCACTAGATGGTTTTATTGGTACGCGTTAAAAAAATACAGGCTCGATTTGAAACCATTGTAGTTGTTCTCAGTGTAATAGAATCATTGCAACAACGTGACAAGCAGGCTTGTTCAGAAGCCAGAGGACTTCTCCGAAATATGCAGTGCTTTGAGTTTTTGCTAACTTTGTTAAGTATGGAAGCAATTCTGAAAAAGATTCATGTGTTATCTGATGAACTTCAGAGAAAGCATCTTGATTTGCCAGATGCGAGTCACCTAATTCAAATGACAAGAACTTCCCTCGTCAACCTTCGACAAGAATGCCACTGGGTGAAAATCGTCAATGACACAACGGAATTGGCAGAAAAATGTGGTATTGAAACAGTTGAAGACCACGACCGCAGAGCTTTACCAGTAAGGCAGCACCAACTGAGCAGCAAACTCAAAGAATACCTTGTTGGTACTACTTTAGGGAAGAGGCCAGGACATTATGAGCACTCTGAGGATCGAATGCCACAGACTGAACGGATAAAGCAAGAGGTGTTTTTCTGCGCCTTGGATAGGTTTGTAAGAGAGTTGGATGCTCGTTTTATAGAAAACATGGGGCTTATCAAGGCTGCCGGCATGTTCAATCCAAGGGCTAAAAATATCTTGGAGGACTCATCTGCAGATTTTCTTGCTCGGCACTACCTAGGGCCCCAAGTAGATTATGCTGCATTGCATTTAGGCCTTGACACTGCAAGGGGCTATTTATCTGGCAAGACTTTAGCAGGTATTCACTCTGTCAGGTACTATCTCAATGAATCTCCAAGAGGCTTTTCTGATGTCCTAAATCTGTTGGATCTGCTTCTTGCATTGCCGATTACAACTGCAACAAATGAGAGGTTCTTCTCCTGTTTGAAAAGAGTTAAAAACTATTTGCGAAATAGATGTGGAGACAACAGACTTAGTGATTTGTTGGTAATGGCAGGTGAACCTATGAAGGTTGACGAGGTAAATTTGAGTGATGCCATTGACCGCTTTGCTGACATGCGACACACGAGGTATCCTCTGAAAAGATGAACCATTATATTCTTTGACACTGTTAAATTATAGCTCAATTTTCCAGTTAGGTCTTTCTTTTCAAGTGACGCAGACCTAATCAGCACCACATACAGTCTTCAAAACCATCTGCTACTCTCCTACACTACCAGCCTCTTCTCCTCATGAAGTCAACCATGATACATCGCTCATGCACTACAACCAGTTTGTCTTATCTTCAAAACACTGCATGGTATGCTGTTGAGTTTTGTCAACATCCTATTTTTTACCAGTGAGCTAAGCAACAATGGACCATTACGGTAGAAACATCATGTGTATCTTTAAAATGGCATCATCTGACACACTGCCGGCATCCTACAGATTTTCAGTCTAAGAAACAGCAAGACATTCAATTAGCATTTTCCTGTGAAGCCAGACAGGCACTACCAGTAGCACAGCCACAAGCATCTGTCAACCGCCAGTCTCTTAGAATCTGAGTAGCCTCCATCAGCATCTTCTTGACAAGTCAGCCAGAAGCTGCAGCAAAGCTGGAGTTCTGTGTCATGAAAACATTTGCTATCCGATTCCCGCCTGGCTCTTCTTCATTTCCAGTCAAGGAAGCAATGATGAGCCATCTAAGCAGCAACTTCCTTTAAGCCAGTCCCCAGCTACCCCACAGCTACAGTTCTGTCTTCACAATGCCAGCACCGTATCCTTGATTTGTAGTCAACCAAGCAATGATGAGACACACCCAGTGAGTGCCCTCTGTTAAAACCAGCCCGGCACCATCGGCATCACAGCCAGTATTCTGTGACCTCAAAACAGCACCTGCCATACTTGCAGCCTCTTCTCTGCCAAACACCTGCAGCTCCACTACCAGAGTTCTGTGACCTCAAAACAGCACCTGCCATACTTGCAGCCTCTTCTCTGCCAAACACCTGCAGCTCCACTGCCAGAGTTCTGTGTCTTCTTGATCTGTTGCCTTTGAACACTCACAGACCTCTCCTCTGGTTGCCAGTCACCTAAGCAACAACCTGCCTTTGAGTCAGAATCTTCACCTCACATGCCATTGAAACAGCAGCACCGGCATGTCTGTCAAGCCACTGTTCTGCTCAATCTGGTAAGAAACTACATTTTAAGTCTTATGATCAGAGTGAAGGAAGAGCAACTGTTGGGCATTATCCAAAAATCTATATAATAGTACTAATTGTTGGAATGTGTACCATTGTGGAGAGGTGCGGGGTGTGGAGGACAATGAACATGTAGGAACAGAAACCTTAGCATATAAAGAGTGTTGGTGAGTGTGGGAGTAATGCAAAATGCAGCCAGGATTTTTTCCCCCATGAAATCTGGGGACTGGACTGATGAGGCTTTTGGCACTGAAGTTTGTATCACTCAGTAATGCACTGTATGCCTTGAACACATTTTGAACTAATCTTTTGGCAGCCAAAATAACACAAGCAGAAGAGTCATTAAAAACTGAGGATGCCATACATGTTTTCTGGTGAAATATTCTCCCTCTCCCCTTTTATCCTGGCTTTCCCCTATCCCTGTGCCCGCCTATCCTCCCCTGTCCCCCAGAATGTGATTTCGCTCTGTATCCTGTTGAAATAACAGGGCAGATCCACATAAAGAGGGGATTGGGGTTCATACACTTCACGTGGCAACATGGACATTGACACTGCTACATATGACGATCCATTCTTGTATGAAATGTCACAATACACTGATATCGTAACCATTTTTTTCTTAATGCACTGAGGGATAATGCTTTATTAGGCCACTTCCTGTGATGTCATGGTGGGGGCGTGGTCTAATGACATCACCCCATGTGGGGGTGTGATAAAATTGCATCACTTCCTGTGGGGGTGTGGTCAAATGACATCACTTCCTGTGATGTCACTCTTGGGGGTGTGGCACTGTGATGTCACTTCCGCTACCCCTGGCATTTTGGTGAAATGACGTCCCTGGGGAAAGGGCACTATTCTCAGATTCAGTCTGATGCTTACTATCTCCACCAACCCCCTCCTCACCTGAAGTCTTTATGGCTGAAGTACTATCTGAATCCGAGTCCCAGGATTCATCCGTTGGTATCTCCTTTCTTCTCTGTCTCCAAAATTCGTTGGGCTTCTTGTGCGTCCTTACTCCTGGTTTGGAGCGTTGGGAATGAGCTCCACTAGAGGCCACTTTGCCAGAGATGCAATTTGCCTGGCAGCGGGAACCCCAGGGAGCCCACCCCAGACCAGGGAAAAAGCCTTGCCGAAAAAACCCTGGTAGGTTGTGATCTTTTGCTGGGACATCAATTCCCAGAATGCACTTGAGAACTGAAGTAGTATACGAAAGTTCCAAAGAATCCACCAGAAGGTAACAGCAGAATTGTCGGAAGTCCGGAAGGGCAAGGTAGCAGAAGAGTAGCAGGTACCTCGCAAGAACTGCGAGCAAGGAAAGAGAGAGAGTACCCAAGAGGGTAAGCAGTAAACAGCAAACAGAGGAACAGCCGTCTGAGAACGGCAGAGATTGCAAAGGAAGGTCGTTCGGAAAGCGGCCAGAAAGGTAAGTAGAATTACACGTGAGCGCTGGTGAACACTATCCAAAACACTGGAAGTTGCAACGCGGTTGCGTTAGTGACTTCCGGAAATATAAAGTCAAAAGACTAGAATGCGCACTGCGAGTCCTGGAAAGGAGTCCTTCTTCTATCTCCGTTTCAGTCTCCATCTTAGGTATATTTTCCACGGCAGGCGAGTTGTGACAACTATGGCTATTGAAAAACAGACATCTGCAGGCACACAGTCTTGTTAAATAGTCATACAAGTTCAAGAATGTGTCTTTAAGGCAGAAAGTGAAGTCTTAATTGAAAATAGTGCCCATAACACAACGACAGGAGGAGGATTAAAACATTAACATACACCTTCTTATCTTTTTCCATGATCTTGACCGCTTTTAGCCATTACCTTGAATACATTCCAGTGCATCGAGTGGGGCTGGTGTTGGTGAGCTGACTGATAGGATGCAATAACACAGTGCAATTCAACAAGTGGCAACAGCTTGTGGCTCGAAGAAGCCTGGTTCAGCATTTGATGTCAAGTAGGTGTAACTCGATTGCTTGATGGGGTCTCGAAGCAAGGAATGTGGAGACTCTGCTTTAGCACGCAGTGCAGTGCACTTTGACATGCAGCAATGGCTCGTGGCTGAAAGCTTGAAACAGGTAGCAATATTCAGGTTGTTGCAGTTCAAAGGTGCTCAAAGCGGTTTGAATTTGACAGTGTCAAAGGCTGCCTGCTTGCATCTTTGCAGCAGCAAAAATGGGTTTGAAGCATTGCAGCAGCTCGAATCAGCGCGAAAATTGCAAAGAGAGCCAGAAGCAGCATCCATTGTCATTGGAGTGCTATGGAAGCATTTTCTGGGTCACTGAGTCCACTTCAAATGGTATGCAGAAGCAGGTAGGTAGAGGGCTTGATGGCTTTGGAGCTGAACCCTTATTGGAGAGCCTTATATTCACATCAATGAATGCGGAATTTGGGAAGTCTTTTCCCCAACAAGGTCCTGGAGAAATCGTTTTCAAGATGGTTCCAATATGATTCTTCAAGATGGTTCTTCCACATGCACGCCCCCAAAGGAAGCTCAAAGATGATTCAATTATAGGGGGGAGAGTCTCATCCCCTTATGCAGTTCCTTTGCCACAACGGATTGATTAATTCCTAAACTTCTGAAAGGTACTTGCTATTGTATCCAGAGGTATTTCTCGTGATGTCAGCTCCCAGAGTGCCTTGTCTGCAGGAAGTAAGAGATGTAAGATGAAGTAAGTTTAGAACTGGAATATCTCAGATGGCTGGTCCCTTCATCAAATTTAAAGATACCTTCAGCTTCACTGTCATCCCCCCATCCCCTGTCTCACCGATATATAAGGGACTCCAGTAATTGTCTCCCTAGTGTGACTCCCCCACTCTGAGGCTCCCAGTCCTTGCCCCACCTTTAGAGGAGGTATTTACTTTTCTGCAGAGAAAGGTGTCATGCTTTCAAGCAGAGAGAAAAGACTATCATAGTTAAGGACTAATATATGAGTGAAACTGCCAAGTCAGATGCAATTCACAAATTGCTCTTCCAAGCAGGCCCAGTGGAAACCAAATGAAATAATACATGAAATCAGAATCGGTTTCGGCAATTTAACACTATTTCCTAATCTGCCACTGTATCTCGAGTTAAAGTTATGCCAAAATACAAATGAGGCTACTCTGTTGAAGGCCTTTTAACTGGGGTGCCAGTACTTTTAAAAGCAGCCCATGGATGTTGACATGAATTTTGTTTCCAGCAGGCTGTTTAGAAAGGCACAGTTAATGCTGTTGTGTCCGTAGACAGGAACCAACAAAGTACACATTTGTGAACAATACGATTCAGCATGGAGTATTTTAAAAGTGAGGCCTATTCATCAGAGCCCTGTTTCTGAAAGAAAACACCACAGTCATTTTGCATAGCAAAAATCAAAAATGCCCAGCCTAGCACAAACCTGAAGATGGCATTCTGTCACAGTTATGTTATGGTATATTGTATTATATTACTGGAATGTGTGCCATGCACCATTGCCATTTGCATGGGTTCCAGGTGCTCTGACAGATCAGAACTATGTAGGAGATATATTTATGGGGCACCAATGAATGCAGGGAGTTTGTCCCGCCCCAATCAAAAGCACCACACCATTATCTAAATATGTTTTGGGTTCTTCATTAACACTGTCTTTTAACACATTTAACACCACTATTATCCCTCATCCCTTTTCCAATAGGCAAAGCAAGAATCAGGATGGTGTGCTGAAAAAATATATATGTATTATTTAGTAGACAAAATTCTTATCACACAAAGTATCAAAATGAATGCCACCTTACCCTGTGGCTCACATCCTTTCCCCCCAATAGCTCCAATACAAACAAGTTGGACACAATTCAATTTTGGGAGTAAAATTTCCAGAACATCTATGACACAACAACATGGGCATTTTTCATATTTACTTTCCATTCCCCCTCGTTTAATAGAAACACAGGTCTAAAGAACAGTTCATATGCTTGGGTCATTCACAAAATACTCTTAAAGTCAAGTTAATTTAGGCAGCGCCCGAGAACATGACATGACAATTTCGCTTTATGATATAGATCGTAAATGGTCTGACTTTAAATGAAATATAATCCATTTCTACTTGGCAACATACTAGACATGTGCTGCATTCGTTGTTTTGGTCTTCACTGTGCACTTTTCAGTTCTAGCAAGATTCTAGCACAACAACATTAATCAACAACCTCGTTTTGGATATATAAGGAATCCTTTTCCTTTACTCCGAGGCAATGAACAGTCTCACCTTCATTATGGAGTCTCTCTCTCTCACTCTCATTAAAGAGTGTTCTTTTAAAAAAAAAGTCACTTTGTTTAACATAGAAAACACTTTCCTGAACAGCACAGACTGTTATTCAATTGGTATCTGGCACCCTGTTGCTTTAATGTGAGGCGCAGGGAGTGTTCAACAGTTTTACATTTTATTTTGCATCCTCCTTCGCTGAAGGAACATGTTGTGGTTTGCAACAGGGTTACAGATGGTTGAAAACTACACTGTGACATATGTCTATGTGGGCATTAATAACATTATTAATACATCACAATGGCTAGGGATCTACTCCTGGATGCATGCCCCACAAATGTATCTATGGGAAAAGATACCAATTTAACAAGACCCCCGCCAATGGTTTGTTCTGTTGGAATTAGGTACTTACATTGAATATCCCTTTGGATGTATGCTCGGGAAAGTCATCAAGCTCCAGGGTCATCTCATCAGAAGCATACAGATCTGGTAAGACTGCCCCTCCAGACTCAGTTATAGATAGCCTCCACCATCAATCCCTCTGTCCTGGTTTCCTCAGGATTTTAGTATTTATCCTGGTCTCATCCACCTCCTGTCTCCCTTCCAATAGTTATATAGATCTCCAGTCACTTTAGACAGCTCCAATCATTTCAGACAGCACTCCTCTTTTTAGTCAGCTCATCATTCTGGGCAGACGATCCTCATTTTGGAAAGAGCCCCTTTTCCCATTGTGAGTCTCCTTTTAAACCCATAATGACTCCTGAACATATCTTAATTATGAGGTGCCAGCTTAGTGGTTCATGATTCAGATTGCACATCTATTTGTCCAGCCCCTTAAACAAGTCATGGCCCCTTTTCTCTAGTTGTTCCCTTTTTGTTACTCGGCTCCATTTCTGGGAATTATGGCTCCGCACATTTGGAATGTCATTTCTAAACACTTCAAATGGACTTAAAACCTTCAATATGACACATTTCTTCAATTTATAAATAAGCGTCACAAACAAAACATTTCTGGATTGGTATGATCATGCCGGTCTCAACACACTGTGTCTCACGGTGTCTCGTGTCAGCACGTGTTTACAGGTGAGAATGGCAGATTTGTATAATTTATTCAAACAGTATAATATTTTGCATCGTGAGATTTTATAGACAGATATCTCATGTAATAAGCTACCATCTTCCCGACTCTCTGCTCTGCAAAGTTTCTGGAAAGTTTTAATCACATTTTAGCATTCCATTTCCCAAGGTCAAGAAATTTTGAACCATTTTTGGGGTATAACTCCACCCCCAGACTCATGTTACATTCTCTGGTGCATGTCAATTGGCCTCTGCTCAGGGCTTCACTGCAAAATTAGATTTCATTTTGAGTATTATTTATAGTTCACATCCATTAGCAACAGTTTTTGTTGACTCAGTATTCATATGTTCACCCAAAAAACCATTAGTCCCAGGCATAAGCTCTGCTCCATTTCTGGCTCTCCAGAAGCTTCACAGAGAGATTGCCCATCTGTGTCTGGTACATGTAGGGGGCCGGTCACTGCTTGGCCTTTGAATCTGATGTGGGGGGAAGGCCTCTTTGGGTTTAACCACAGGTTTTAAAGTTAGCTCTGATGAACAGAAATGGGTGCTTTTAAAGTCACAATTTCTTTCTTTCTACATGAGGCCTACATACCTATTTTACAGAACACAATATTCGCTTCACTTCTGCACCATGCCATCAATGTTTATCTTTACGTCCTGATATATATTCACATTACTCTGGCAATGGAGATTAATTGTCCCTCTGTTCATTGTTCTAAGCTGCAAACTGTACAAATGTCCTTGGCAGCTCTCTGTATTATCAAATATCTACTTTGGGCCTCTGTCATATGTATCGGACCGTAGGCCTCCAGTTTTGGGCATTGTCATTCGAACAGAGAGCACATTTAAGTTTATTTTTCCTTTTCTGAAACGAATATTCTGTTACATCATAGTTCAGAATTACATACTGGCCTTGTTTCTGCCAACAGTGTGCTCTCATATTTATGAAGTAAGTATATAGGGCTCAGGAGGAACCCTGCTCCACTTTAGATCAAGCGCCATACAATAAAGAAAGTACAAGAAATTGTCAGGTTTTCATGAAGTATATTTTCACAGACAGTTGCCCTATAGAGACACGTGTTTCGGCGAATCACTCGCCTTTTTCAATCAGGGCTGATTAGTGAGACAGAGATCAAAAGGAGGGGAAACGGGGAGGATTGTTAGGAGTAATAAAGAAAACATCAAAAAAGGGGGGAGAAAAAGCAAAAGGAACAAATCATTAGATTTTATATGTATGCAAATTATATTTGTATCGGTATCTTTAAAATACGGAGAAGTTGCTTACCTCATTGGTGAGAGATAAAGTTCACTTATTCAAATGGTAAATTTCATGGGATCAATCCCGCCTGTTAAAGAATTATACCCAATCGTGAGCATACTCATTTGGCATATTAGCTAAACGGTGGTCTGTTGTTAGCGAGCACTGTGCACCAAAAGAATAATTTCAATATGCGTTGTACATTATTTTACCATGTTATTTGGTTCAATAGCTAAAAACGTACTCAGTAGTCAAACTTGGCTAATTAATAGTAGGGGAATGTTATTTTCCTTACAACGCGTAGTTCACGTGCATTTCGTGTCATACTGTTTTTGGTGCACTAAAGCGCAGGCATGAATACATTTGGAAAGCAAATTAGTGCTACAGTGAAGGGCTTAGGGCTTACCTCACAAGAGGTGGTCTCCTTCACAAGCGTCGGCGTCTGGAAGCGAGCACAGACGCCGCGCTTTTGCATCGGTAATAAAACTAACGTCGCCATAGTGACGGCAGTCCTTCTACCCTTTCGGTTATTAGTCGAAAAGCAGAGCGCCATCTTGTAGATGTGTCAAAGTTACGAGTTTTGCTTTTTGTGCGAATAGAGTCGGAAATTATACAATATGCAAATAGGTAATTATGTTTGCGAGAAATTTTTCCATGTTAATGGAGAGGTTTTGTGTATTGAATATCATTCAGAAAATGAATTTGTAATAGTATTTGCATTCATTTTAAATTATAGACATAAAGCTCGAGCATCAATAGAGTTACCATAAATAAAAACCTGTTACTAATAGGTTTTATGTTGTATATGAGGTGTTAAATTTTCACTTCAGACAGAGGTTAATTCAACCCTTTTTGCTACAAGCTGCCATTTTGATCCTGTGAAGAATAACATTCCTAAAGGCGAGTTCATTCGAGCCCTACGCAATTGTACCGACTCACAAATATTCGAACAAGAATGCGAAACGCTACACAATAGATTTAAAGCACGAGGATATAAAACAAGATTCATAAAAGCAGCCTCCGACAAAGCTCACAAGACTACTAGAGATTCAATTTTTGAATTGACACGTCCAGGATCAATTAAAAGACCAGACACTGTAAAATTCATCACCACTTTTTGTGCAAATAATGGGACCTTACGATCAATACTACGAAAAAATTGACTACTGAGTACGTTTTTAGCTATTGAACCAAATAACATGGTAAAATAATGTACAACGCATATTGAAATTATTCTTTTGGTGCACAGTGCTCGCTAACAACAGACCACCGTTTAGCTAATATGCCAAATGAGTATGCTCACGATTGGGTATAATTCTTTAACAGGCGGGATTGATCCCATGAAATTTACCATTTGAATAAGTGAACTTTATCTCTCACCAATGAGGTAAGCAACTTCTCCGTATTTTAAAGATACCGATACAAATATAATTTGCATACATATAAAATCTAATGATTTGTTCCTTTTGCTTTTTCTCCCCCCTTTTTTGATGTTTTCTTTATTACTCCTAACAATCCTCCCCGTTTCCCCTCCTTTTGATCTCTGTCTCACTAATCAGCCCTGATTGAAAAAGGCGAGTGATTCGCCGAAACACGTGTCTCTATAGGGCAACTGTCTGTGAAAATATACTTCATGAAAACCTGACAATTTCTTGTACTTTCTTTATTGTATGGCGCTTGATCTAAAGTGGAGCAGGGTTCCTCCTGAGCCCTATATACTTACTTCATACTTACCGGAGTAGGGGGTTTATCACTTCGTCACTCCACTGTTCAGCTGCCACCTCTGCTTATCTAGCGCAGGACATTGATGGTTGATATTCCAAAATACCCCCCACTGCTGTACTGCTCTCATATTTATGAAACACTCCATTCAAAGCGAACAACTCCAGCTTTGGCCCGCTCGCACACACGGGACTCACCATGCCTGCTAGCAGTTCCCAAACACACTCTTCATGCAGTCATGAAACTTGTTCCATTGCTGCACAACGGTACCACACCCCCAGCTCCCCAGAAACTACATTACCCAAGAGCCCTCAGACATGTGCATACATTAGAGACACTGCGGCCTCAAATGGCCGTTACATCCATATTATCCACTCAAAAACATTTCACTAAAGCTGCTCTAGGACAGCCTTTAATGAACCCTTTGCCTGAGGCTTGCCCTCAGCATCCTACACACTCCAAAAATAAAGTGCAGCTCACTTTCAGCACTCTCAAAGGGATAAGGCTCCCAGTTACAAAGAAATGTGTCATTCAACTGACCAAGCATCCCGTTTGCTTGAACCTCAGGAGCGTCCTAAACCACACGCCATGCTTCACCTGCTGCCCCCACTTACTAGCAAATCAGCACTGCTAAATGTAAATCTCCACTCAGAGATAGGATACAATCCACCTCCAACTTCCCCCAAAAGTCTCCAGGAAAGAAATGCAAGGCTCAGGCAGCACACAAGCCCATTGATGTATGACTGCCTGTTGACTGCCCGCACAAACCAGCAAGCAACTCCAGCCTATAGATATACACTTGTTCCTACCTGCCCGGCCTCTCCCAATCTGAGAGAAAATTCTCAGCCACATTCATCACACCACTAGATCTCCAAACACCATGAATAGGCCCTGCCATCTTATGCAGACTCCGCTCCAGAACCTGCAACTCCCTCCTCCAAAAATTGAAACTCAACTCGCCTATGATCCCTAAAAAACCCTGCCTTACACCCCCCTAGCACTCCTATTAGTCCTCCTCGCTCCCCAGCATACCCTCACCCCACTCTCCTTCCCCTTCTAATACCTTTGCCTGTGCACTGACTAATGTTCGCTCCGACATGCACAACCTCCTACTAGGTAACAACTTAGACCTATTAGCCTTATCCGAAACCTGGTTACACAAAGCAGCTGCCACCCTCCTTTCTATCCCCATACCCATTGGATACTCCATTATACCATTCATTAGGAGGTGTAGTTGCCTTCATCCACAAATCCACCCTCCCCATCAGAGCCTCATCTCTGCAGCAACTACCAGGCTATGAAATCCTACTTGCCAGACTTGAATCCTCCCCCCAAAACAACATCAATCTACTTCTCTATCGCCAACCTTCCCTCTCTGGTAATCCAGAAACCGATATCTCCCTCCTCATCACCCCACTCCTGAAGCCTAGAACTAAATTCAGTAGGAGATTTCAATCTAGGCTAGAAAGACTCCACTGACCACAAGGCCTACGCCCTCGCAGCCACCCTTGAAGAAATTAACTTCATTCAACTGGTCCTCTCACCTATCCACGAGAAAGGCAGAACACTTGATTGGATACTCCCTTGCAACACTCCCCTCCAAGTATCCTACATTCTCCCCCTTCCTTGGTCAGATCACTCATTGATCCTTTTCACTTTTACCACTACCACCAGAAACACTCCTACTATCAGTGAACCCCATTGCATCATCGCTAGACACACAGTAAAACTTCTGACTCCCTCCATCCTAGCCTGCCTCAAATGAGCTCCAGATAATTCCTCCCCCGAAGTCATTCTTGCATCTTACAACTCTGCAACTCTGCACTGCTCACTGCACTTAACTCCATTCAAAACCACCTCCTGTAAAAAGAGAGAAAAAATGGTACACTGATGACTTAGCCTCCCTCCTGAAAAAGAAACGTGCCCTTGAACATCTTTCAAGAAAGAACACTACCTCCACTAACAAAGCAACGTTCCAGTGCTCAGCTGACACCCATAAAACAGCTATCATTGCCAACAAAGACAACATCTTTAACACCAGAATCTCTGAGGTAAGCTCCAACACCGAAGAGCTTTTCAACATTCTTAGAAAACTCAAATCCCCATTTCACAACTTTCCCAAAAATAAAGCATTGTGCACACTCATCCAATCTTCCTTGGACACCAACACACAGAAACTAAGGGACAATGCTATTCTCAAAATATCCCTTCTCCCACACCTGCCACTAACCCCCCTGGTCAGCACCCCCATGACTGCAACCCCATCGTCCTCAATTCCAATTCACTGTTGTCTCCCCACCTGAAGTCCTCATTACCACCCAGCACCTGAAATCTTCCAACTGTGTTGGTGACACCTGCCCAGCTCACATTGTCAAAATGTGTGCAGAACCCTTTGGTCCTACCATAGCCATCTTTATTAACACATAATTCAAGTCCAACTCAATTCCCACTGCCATCAAAGAAAGAAGCATCGGTCACACCCATCCTGAAGAAGCCAACCTTAGATCCCACCATACCCACCAACTATCACCCCATCACCACAGTACCTTATCTCCTCTGAATCCTAGACTGCACTAACTGCTCACAACTACAAGTGCACCTTGAAAGCCATAATTTATTAGGTACCTGCCAATCAGGCTTCCGGTCCAGGCACACCATGAAATTTGCCCTCCTTGACCTTAAGATCCAGCTTGACCATGTCAGGGATAATGGTGAGCTTGCTATCCTCCTATTGTTAGACCTCTCTGCAGCTTTCAGCTTGGTAGATCATGAAATCCTTTGCAAACACCTCACCTTAACTTTCCACCTCACCCGAGAAGCCACCTTATGGATCCAATACTTCCTATCTGGCTGAAACACTTGGGTCTTCGCGGGCCTCAAGTCAGCTGACCCCATCCCTGTTTCCAGCCTCTTCACCACCCTCTGTAACATATATACCAAACCCCTCTTTGACTACCTAGACATCCTCTACATACCCTACACCAACTTTGCCGATGATACGCAAGTCCTTCTCAAAATCACAGATAACCACGAATTAGACTCTACCAACATCAACCACCTCTTCAGCATCACACAGGCCTGGTTGGCCACACATCATCTCTTCCTGAATGACGAGAACACAAAGCTTCTTATTGTGGACTCCCCACACCACCTCAAATACCTCAGCCCTGCCTTCTCTTAATGGTGTATCGATGGAAATACCATCCCTGTCTCCGCCCAAGTCAAAGCTTTTGCCTCCTCTGCAGCCTATTCTCCCAAACTTATAAACGTTTCCAGGAGATTCCTTACCTCTAACAACTATTTCACCTTAGCCAGAGGCATCATAGGCAGCAAACTGGACTAATGCAAATCCATCCTAGCAGAGACCTCCAACAAAAACATCAACTAATTCCAACTGCTCCAAAATAACAATCTCAGAGCAGTCTGGGCATGAAACGTGCCAATCACATCTCACACATTGAATGGGAAGCACATTGGCTCCCCATGAAAGCTTGCATTGAATTTAAACTCTTACTATCACCCACTGCTGTTTAGACAACACTGCCCCCGCCACCTCACAAACCGTATCACCAAGAAACACAAAATGCGCAATACTCGTTCCTCCACCACATCAGCCTTGCACATATCTAGATTTACCAGAAAGAGAGCATGGGGCTCCTGCTTTACCGCCATTGCTCCCACATTCTGGAACACCATCCCTCAGCATATCCAAGAGAAACGTGCCTACACACTCTTCCATAAGAAAGTAAAAACCTCAATATTTTACAAATATCTGTAACTTGTACAGTCTCTGTCTACGCTGAACTTGATTCACTCTCTATGATGTAATGTAATTTACCATACTGTGTCTGTCTACTTGTATGTACCACCTCTTAGCGCTGTGATACCTCCGGGTCTGGGCGCTACCAACACATAAAATAAAATAAAAGAATAAAATGAAATAAATAAAAATGTGGGCTTAACTAGTTCATTTGTATCTTGGGGCTGAATTTACCCTACAAAGAGAGACAGAGGGTCGGGATAGGGAGGAGAGAATTTAGCGAGTCCTGTTCTATCTCTTGCTCCGTTACTTAAAATAAAAGAGACATTTAGCACAGTGAACATTTACAACTTGGCAGTATTGCAAGAGAGATTTTTTTTAAACCAGGTAAATGATGGATACGTTGGCTCCTTTGAGTGGGATCTGCTTTGCGGTTTTCTCCATTCTCAAATGTACCTGTAGAGCATGTGCAATCATCAAACGACCACAGAGCTCTTTAGATCTTTACACGTATCTTAATGGTTGTATTAGTCCATCTTCTCCTGTCTCTTACCTTACATTCGGATACTTCTGTTCCAGAAGTTGTACTTGAAAAGCAAAACCAGTGGCGAATGCACGTGTAATATCAGATTACCCCTTTCCAGAAACTGATTGAAATGTGACTAGCAAGACTGAGTAGTGCTAGTGTTTAGCTATTCTGAGTTCAAGTTAATTTTCGGAAGCATTACCTCCCTATTTTAGAAATATGAAACACTGACATATAGCACACACCATGCACTCCTCTAGTTGTTTCTGAGTTGCAAAGTTGCCTAAACTCATTTGGCGCCAGTGTTCATTTCCAGGCATGTAGTTGCTCAGACTTGAAGCTTTGTTGTTTTTTCTGTTGTTTTTTTTGTTTAATTTCAAATATTGGCCTTCAAGTCCCAGTATGCAGGATTTTATTTGATCAAAAGCCAGCTCCAACTTCACATGAGCTCAATGGCATGGAACCACAATATGGCAGCCTGTGATCTTAGCTGACAGCTTATTAGGAGAAAATGCGCTTGACTCCGCTTCGCCTCTGCTAAATTGACCTGCTGCATTTCATAGATTGGGTGAAATAAACATGAAGCAGGGGACATTCAGTCTGGGGAGTTTTATCAGTAGTTATAGATTCATCAGAAAACCAGAAAACATAAGTCTAAGACTAAAGTATTGAAATATACCAAGAGAAGTGAACTTCCCACATGACAGAATATCATGACTGCAATAGTGACAGGTGACTCCTTGCAAGACTTACAAAATGTGGCACTGGTGTAACACGTAGTCTGCTGTACGTGCTCCTCCTGTGTATGTAAACACGAGCGGGTCAGAGCAGATGCCACCCTAAGCCATTTTTGCATTCCCCATCACCCTCTGGCATGATAAAACATACACGTAGAGAGAGCATGTGCCTCCCTTTACCCCAGGTTTATATTGGGTGAGAAGCCCAGAGGCAGATGTCTCAACACAACTATGCCACTCAAATAGATATTTCTGATAATTGGAGTAAAAAACAATCAATAACCACCACTTGTGAGCCTGCTCACTGAAAGCTTAATTTAACTGATGCAGTTTACAAAACTGCAACGATGCAATTTTCACTATCATAGTCACATTTATGTTATAGTCACATCCAGTTAAGTCTAGTCAAAATGCTCTCTCATAGTTCTAGTCACATCTGGTTAAGTCCAGTTTACATATTGCCACTATCACTCATACAGTATTCCAAAAATGCTGTAATTTCCTTTTAACCTGGGGGACACATATCTGGCAAACTAGAGGACACAATGCAATGGGCCATATTCTCGAAAAAAGGGGCAATGGACATGTGCATATCACCTTATTCACGAAGGTGACCTGTGCATTTCATGGGGCTGTGCTCTAGAACAATCAATGTGCTGGCCAGTCTCCTTGCTTATGTTAGTGCTGGGAGCACAAAAACAAAATATGCTCATTGGGACTCCCACTGAGCTTTGAAGACACCCTTAGCGTAGCCAATACTACTGCAATATTAGAAGTACATTGTTTTAAATTCTCAACATTTTTTGTGAGTTCAACCTATGAAGGCTGTAAAAGATTTCAGTATTTCCTGTTTCTTTATGCAGTTGTGCTAGAACACAATATTTGTATTCTTTCATGTGGCAGAGGCACAAGCTGATGCATTTCAGACATTGAGTCCATCCTCGGGACATGCTCGTATTCGCTATATCTTCTTAGCTTTTTCACAACACTATTGTGCAACAGGATCACAGAAGGCAGGTGGAGGCTGGGAGTTAATTTCCCAGTGATTGATCCTTATTAAAAGGGTGCACCTTTGTAAAACTTAACACATTTAGGGTGGGAAGGGAAGTTCAGAATAAAGAGGAGAGAGTGTAAATGAAAGGGGAGGGTGGGGGAGGTGAGTGAAGAGGGCCACAGGGGCTGGGCAGGTGCTAAGGGGAGGTCAGGAGCTCACGTGCTAAGGATTGCATGTGGTGCAGGCGGTTATGAACCACATGCTAAGTGCAAGGAGTGGGTGGACTGGACCGCGGAGGTGGGGGGGGGGGGGGGGTCTGGTGCCCTGTAGAACTCATAGGAAACCAAGCAGCCAGTCACTGGGGTAGATGTGGTGTTAGCTGAGGAGGGGAGAGGGAAGGAAGAAGAGAAAAGAAAGGTCTTGAGGAGCTTCTGGAACTTAAGTAGATCTGTCTCAAGCCTGAGAGGGGCAGGGAGACAATTCCAGAGGGAGGCTCTTGGAGAGGAGGGGATCTACCCCCACTCTCTTCTCAGAGAAGCGTCTTATCTGCAGAGAGTTGGAGCTAGAAGAACAAAGGGCTCTAGCAGGGAGGTATTTAGGGAGAGAGATTTGGATGTAGCGGGGTCCCAGGCCCCAGAAAGCCTTGTGAATGATGCCGAGTGTCTTGAATTTGATCCTAGCATTAACCGGGAGTCAGTACAGTGATTTTAGGGCTGGAGAGATGCAGTCCCTGGGCTTGAGTCAAAGGTTAAGTCTTGCAGTCCTAGTCTGCATAAGTTGACAGGCAAAGGGGGGGATAAAGGAAGATTGAGGAAGAGGCTGTTGCAGTAGTCTAGCCTAGAGAGGACCAGAGCACTGGAGACATTGAGTTTTGGGGGGAAGGTGTGGAAAGGGCAAATGCCTCTGAGGAAGTGTAGCTGGTAGTGGGCCTTCTTGGCAAGGTCCGCAATGTGAGGAGAGAAGGAGAGAGAGGAGTCAAATATGACGCCATGGTTTTTTGCATCACAAGAGGGTGTAGGGAGGAGGCCCATAGATGGTGGCCAGAGGGTAGGAGGGAAAGTGGGAACTGGAGTCCCAATGAGAAGGATCTCAGTCTTATAGGCATTAAGGCAGAGATCATTGGCAGCACACCATGCCTGAATTGGAGTCAGACAGTCAGGATAAAAGAGGAGGAAGAACAGACAGTAGAGGGAAGCTTGAAGGAGAGCTCTGCGTCGTCTTGCAATTTTGATTATGACTTTGTATTAGCGAGATGGTCTCAAAATATTTCTGTAAGCCCTGTACCTGTTGTATGGAAAACGAGCATGAAATCTGGTTTCCTTGGATTGTCAAAAAAATAATATATATTGCATATTAATCAAAACAGGTTCGCTGTTCAGCTCCAAAATGATGTACATGGTTTGTATTTTCTATCACATGTATCCCCCAACATGTGTTTAACTGCAATATCTGCAGCTTTATCTGGAGGATAATTTACATTAGTTCAAATCACTTGTATTAGATGATAATCACCCTACATTGTTTGTGACATTTCATAGCAGGAGAGGTATGAATTCATTTTTTTCTTGAAGGCATCTTACCACCTCATTCAGATCCTGAGCTGGATTTAGAGCTACTTCTTGGCTTTAGGGCACGGGTCTTGCATCCTTTGATGGGTTTCCTTAAGGTGCTGCTAGTAGATCAGTATGGCAAATATTTACTATGTGTGCAGCAGTATGCAGGATTTCTTGTTTCAGCGTCACTTTTTATTAGTTGAAGCCAAATTGATAAATTAAAATGAACTCTAATTCATTAAGTTGATTTAGATATATGATGTTATTGTTCCAGCTGGTTGAAATACCATATGGCCACCATCAGCGTTTGAATAAACTTTGTATTTAAAAGCCGGCTAAGGTTTTGAAGTGTCTTATTGAAACGGTCTGTAATAAAATGTCAGTTAGTAGTTGTTGTACTGTGTTGTAGTTATGGCTGTAACTGTTGTAATAGATTTTACGAAGTAATATGGTGTACGCGCATGCGCAAGCCTCGTTCCGGCTCGCGCATTCGCAGTAGTTAATAAACGAGGTCTGAATGGCAGTTGCCGCCGGGACCCCATTGCCAGCAGACGTGTCCGCGAGTTGTTCCTTGTGTGTGCATGCGTGCTGTGTGGGGCGTCCTGGGGCATCTCAGAGGCCGTAACATTTGGCGACGAGGTGGAAATGCTGTGTAAGAGTGTGGGAGCCATAACACGTGCTGCACGTTGGATGTGGCATCCCTGCACACTAGGCAGCTCAGGATCCGACGCGGCAAGGAGCGGCCATTATGAAAATTTGCACGTGACAGTTGCGGCCCACGAAGATGCTTGTGTGCTGTCCGTATGATTCTAAAGAATCCATTTTTGGAACTTTCATAGTTTCCCACGTCGAGGAGCCGTGAGAATGTGCAGTGAAGACGTATGCTCCTCTTCTAGCACAGATTAGACCGATTGACTGAGGAGATCTACACAAAGGACTTCTGGCAACTCAAGTTCTCGCAAAAGGGAACCAATTGTACAAGGTCAGTGATCACTTTGGGCAGCAGTGGTGTCACAGGGTCAAAACCATCCAAACCATAAAAAGAAAATAGCCTACATACCCCAGGTTTACGGCCTCATACCTTAGAGTGAGGTGCCTGTGCGAGCTGTTGAGATGAGTGATCAGGATGGAGCAGCCGTCACCCCAGCACAGACACCACGCCATCAGCAAGGCACACTGGCACCAATGCCAGAATTTGACACATCAGGACTGCCGTCCAAGCTTGGGCCGAAATAGTCATTGTGGGTCAAGAAACTTGAAATGTTTTTCAGAGCTACTGGTGGGAATGATGATGATGCGAAAGTAGCGACCCTGCTCTATTCTGCTGGGACAGAAGTGCAACGCATTTTCGAGTCGTTAAACCTCCAAGTTGTCACCTATGCAGCAGTTTAAGCAGCCCTTCAAAATAACTTTGTCCCCGTGGCGAACATGGACTATGATAGGTCCATAATGTGTGGAGAAAAACAGCATGATGATGAATCCCTAGATCAATTCTGCATACGATTACGCCAACTGTCAAGCACTTGTCTTTGGGAAAATGAAGAAGGCATGGTGAGAAACCAGATCATTCAAGGGTGCAGTTCAGGCAAATTGAGGAGGCAGGTTCTTCGAGAACCAGGAATGACATTGACACAAATTCTGGGCACTGGTCGGGCCTATGAACTCGCAGAAAGCAGTGGAAATAAGATGGATGCGGCTCTTCGCCCAGGTAAAAGTGAAGACGCTTTTGCTCTGAGAAGAAACACCCTGCCAAAATCATGGTGGAGCCAAAAATGAATTCACGTACCCCCTGTCCACGGCACTCCGCCGTCATGCCAATACTGCGGATATGACCTGCCACATATAGGAGAATGCCCAGCTAAAACAAGAGTGTGCAGCAGGTGCAGCACACCCGGACACTACGCCAGGTGTGCAGAGCCACGACGCCGGTAACAACCTCCAGAGGTCCAGCGAGAGTAAGCGGGGGAAACTTCAGGAGACCCAGAAGTGTAGCAGCCATGGAAGAAGGCATACAAGAACTTGACATAGCGGAGGAGGAGGAAGATGATGAGGAGATATTCTTTATCTCCAACATAGCCTTGGGAGCCAGGAAGAGGCGACAACCTACATGTATAGTAGACATTGGGGCGCCCCTACGCCAGTCTTAATCGATACAGGGGCGTCAGTGTGTGTCCTAGCAACAGAACATTAAGAAGCTCTCCCTGGCCCCCTACACTCTAATCATCCAGAGTGAGAATCTACACGTTTGGAGGCAGCACACCGTTACCCATACAAGGGGTCTTTGTTGCACTGGTCACCCATGGACATAATGCAATCAAGGCCCAATTCTTTGTAACCAACGTAAGTCCCCACTCCCAGCTGAGTTGCGTGGCCTCAGAGGCCCTGAACATTGTACACTTTATGATGTCTGTGTACCTGTCGGATGTTGAGCAGCTCCTGGAAAGATATGAGAGCTTTTTCCAGGGCATAGGGAAGAACGTAGAACCAATACGTCTCCAAATCGATGAGACAGTGAGACCCACAGTGAGACCCACCGCTCTTAAACATCAGAGAATAACGTTCCATCTAAGAACCCAGGTAGAAAAGGAACTCCAGACACTGATAGCCATGGACATCATAGAGAGGGTAGAGGGCCCTACCCTGTGGGTAACCCCGATTGTGTTGGCACCAAAACCTAAGCAGCCTGGTGCCGTACGCATCTGCGTCAACATGCGCCTACCCAATGCCACCATAAAAAGGGAACGCCACCTCACGTTAGATGATATCATTAGCGAATTACAAGGCGTCAAGGTGTTCTTGAAGTTGGATTTGCGTTCAGGATACCACCAACTTGAACTGCTTCCAGAATCATGCTATATCACAACCTTCACCACACACGAAGGATTGTACCAGTTCAAGAGGCTGAGTTTCCGTGTGTCGTCAGCGGCGGAAGTATTCCAAAATGCCATCAGACGAGCACTCGCCGGGCTGAAGGGAGTCGTCAACATGAGCGACGACATCCTTGTCTTCGCATCGTCCGAGGCTGAGCACATGAAGAGGCTGGAGCAGGCACTTCAGAGGCTAAGCAACCTGGGCCTCACACTTCACAAAACCAAGTGTGAATTTTTTTAAGGACTGCATCGAATTCGTTGGGTTTGTTTTCCATGCGGGTGGGATTTCTCCTGATCCTGAAACAGTTTGTGACATTCGTGAAGCAGCTGCCCCGAGTCACCAGCCTAAATTTGAAGTTTCCTGGGCATGTAAACTACTGCGGCAGATTCATTAAAGGCCTGGCATCGTTGTCGGAGCCACTGAGGGCGTTAACAAAAAACGATGTGGCATGGACATGGACTGAAAGGGAGCAAAAGGCGTTTCAAGACATCAAATCAGCACTGTCGGACCAGGAGACCATCGCATACTTCAATCCAGCGAGGGAATCCAACATTGTGGTAGATGCAAGCCCAGTGGGCTTAGGGGCGGTACTATTGCAAGCCAATACACAAGGAAATATGCGCACCATTGCCTATGCCAGCAAAGCCCTCTCTAAAACTGAAAGGAGGTACTCTCAAATCGAGAGGGAAGCCCTGGCGATATTGTGGGGTTGTCGCCACTTCCAATCATACATTCTGGGGAAACCAGTGGTGGCCGTCACTGACCACAAGCCCCTCATTCCGATCATCGCTAATTGAGTACGGGGTGAAGCTACAGGACAAGCTGGGCACTAACAACCCCGCAGACTATCTGTCACGCCATTCTAGCATGAGTCGTGCGCTCGACCAGGTAGATGTTGTGGAGAGCCTGGAAATGGTACGCAACGTCGTGGAAGCTGCCATGCCGGTAGCATTGGCTCGGCAAGACATCGTTAAAGCATCTGACAACGACGAAGTGTTCCGGGTCATAAGAGCTGCCATCGGAAGTGGGGAATGGAAGGAAGTGCTCAGCAACAATGCAAGGTGGGAGACAGGAGCTCAACGAGACATGCAAGCGCTATGGAAAGTGAGAACCGAGCTGTCAATGTCTGAGGACGGCCTGATCCTGCGGGGTCCTCAAATAGCGGTCCCAAGGTCACTGGTAGCCAAGGTGCTGGAGCTAGCACACACGGGGCACCAAGGGACTGCTAAAACAAAAGCTCGCCTAAGGCCTAAAGTGTGGTTTCCCGACCTGGAGGACAGAGTGGACGAATTTGTGCGTGGGTGTGTCCCATGTCAGGCAGCAAGTCCGGCTGAGAGGGTGCCACCGATCAAATCGATGGGGAGGTGTGAGCAACCGTGGGTCACAGTTCATGCAGATTTTGGGTCCACGGGAAGAGGCATGTACTTCCTAGTGGTCGTAGACCAGTGGTCGATATATCCAGAGGTAGAACTGGTGGAATCAACGGCCTGCGACCACACCATGTTGGCGCTAGAAAAGATCTTTGCCACCCATGGATTTCCACTGGTCCTATGTTCAGACAATGTCCCACCCTTTCAAGGCAGCCAATTCGCGAAATACATGGAACGAGGGCGCTACGGGTCCCGGTCATCCCACGGTAAAACCAACCACCTCTAATGTTAATACCCTTTTAATGCCAATACCTTAACTTGTTACCAACTCAACCCCCATCCCCTGGGAAATACAACTCCCAAGGTTGATTTCAAAGGTTTTGTGTATCAGGGGACCTAAATGCACCTTTGCCAATGGTCACAGACATTGCTAAAATGGCCCTGATGTAGGCAAAAGTCAATCTGCATGACTAATTTGATCATTCCTAAAAGGTGATGGTCCAATGATGAAGCCCGCTCGTCTTTAACCTCCTGCTTGCATTCTCTGGGACATATCATATACCCCATGCTTTTCACCCTCCTGGTCTGAGCAACTGACTGCGTATCCATGCTTTATTGCTGCAGGTTACCCCACGGTGAGGATTGGTGATACTGAACTAGACCTAATGACTAGGGATAAGAAACCATTTGGCTGATTGAGGATAGTACACTGCAAACAAGCCATTATAATATATTGTGGCAGTGAGTGAAGATGTGACACTGTACACACTACTCAAGATACAACACCCAGCAAAGCAGCAAGGATGCAGCACTGCATGGCCAAGTGATATTTTCACATTGTGTAAATAGGTGGGTGTTTGGCATTGTGCACAAGTCGGGTTTGGTACTTTGTGAATGAGTGTGGGTTTGGTACTGTGTGAACGAGTGGGGGTTGGTACTGTGTGAATGAGTGTGGTTTGGGAATGTGTGAATGAGTGGGGGGTTGCCACTGTGCATGAGCGGGGTTTGATACTGTGTGAATCAGTGTGGGTTTGGCACTGTGTGAATGAGTGGGGGTCTGGCACTCTGCACAAGTGGGGTTGTGGTACTGTGTGAGTTAGTATGGGTTTGGTACTGTGTGAATGAGTGGGGGTTGCCACTGTGCACGAGCAGGGGTTTGGTACTGTGTGAAAGAGTGTGGGTTTGACACTGTGTGAAGAAGTGGGGGTTTGGTACTGTGTGGATGAGTGGGGGTTTGGCACTGTGCACAAGCAGGGGTTTGGTCCTATGTGAATGAGTGTGGGTGTGGTACTGTGTGAACGAGTGTGGTTTGGTACTATGTGAATGAGTGTGGGTTTGGCACTGTGTGAACAAGGGGGGTTTGTCACGGTGCACGAGTGGGGGTGTGGTACTGTGTGAATGAGTAGGGTTTTGGCACTTTGTGAACAAGTATGGGTTTGGCACTGTGTGAACGAGTGGGGGTTGGTACTGTGTGAATGAGTGTGGTTTGGGAATGTGTGAATGAGTGGGGGGTTGCCACTGTGCATGAGCGGGGTTTGATACTGTGTGAATCAGTGTGGGTTTGGCACTGTGTGAATGAGTGGGGGTCTGGCACTCTGCACAAGTGGGGTTGTGGTACTGTGTGAATTAGTATGGGTTTGGTATTGTGTGAATGAGTGGGGGTTGCCACTGTGCACGAGCAGGGGTTTGGTACTGTGTGAAAGAGTGTGGGTTTGACACTGTGTGAAGAAGTGGGGGTTTGGTACTGTGTGGATGAGTGGGGGTTTGGCACTGTACACAAGCAGGGGTTTGGTCCTGTGTGAATGAGTGTGGGTGTGGTACTGTGTGAACGAGTGTGGTTTGGTACTATGTGAATGAGTGTGGGTTTGGCACTGTGTGAACAAGGGGGGTTTGTCACGGTGCACGAGTGGGGGTGTGGTACTGTGTGAATGAGTAGGGTTTTGGCACTTTGTGAACAAGTGGGGGTTTGGTACTGTGTAAATGAGTCGGGGTTTGGCACTGTGCATGAGTGGGTGTTTGGTACTGTGTGAATGCCTGTGGGATTGGCACTGTGTGAACGAGTGGGGTTTGGTACTGTGTGAACGAGTGGGTTTCTTTTACTGTGAATGAGTGGGGTTCATAACTGTGTAAACGAGTGGCGGTTTAGCACTGTGCATGAGTGGGATTTTTTGGCACTGCGTGAATGGGTGATGGTTTGGCAGTGTGTTAACGAGTAGTGGTTTGGAATAGTGTGAATGAGTGGAGGGTTGCACCTGTGTGGACTAGTGAGTGCTTGGCACTGTGTGAGTAAGTGAGGGTTTGGCACTATGAATGAGTGATAGTGATATTGATATTTTATTTCGATCGCGCTCGTACACAAGTGTTTCAGAGCGCGACAAGGCAAGGGAGGGGAACAGGGGAGAACAGAAAAGCGATCTTTCTAGGCCCAGTGACATTGAGAACGTGCAAGTGCATGGGAGAGGGGGAGGGGAAAAGTACATGGAAGGGGGAGAAGTGGAAAGGAGGAAGCAGAGGAAAAACAGATAAATAACAATTCATAAATAATAAAGGCTACAAACAGTGGTAGTGCAGCCAGCAATTTGCAAGTGTTAGGTTTAAGGCAGCAGACAGGGTAGGTCTGATAAGTGCAGGATGAAAAAGTGGGGGGGCTGTATGGGTACAGATACAGATCCCAGTGCAAGGGGTGGCCCGGAGGCAGTGCGGGAGGGTGGCAGGGTGAGCAGGTACCTGGGCCCGGAGGACAGAGGGTGGCCAGGTGCACGATGCCAAGAGAGAACAGATCAGCAGGGGAGAGAGGGAGCGAAGGCAGAAGAAAAGATGAAGGTCTTGAGGTGCTTCCGGAACTGGAGATGGTTCACCTCAAGTTTTAGAGTGGCAGAGAGGTTGTACCAGATGGAGGCCCCAGCCGAAGACAGAGATCTACCCCCAGCTTGTTTCTTTGAAAAACGACTGACCCTGAGGGAGTTGGAGGTAGAGGAGCAAAGAGCTCGAGAGGGGAGGTATTTGCGGAGGGATAGCTGAAGATATTTTTTTTACCCAGGCTCCAGAAAGCCTTGTGGACAATGCAGAGGGTTTTGAATGTAATCCTTGCATCCACTGGGAGCCAATTGAGAGATTTTAGAGCTGGAGAGATACGATCCCAGGGCGTGAGGCCAAGGACAAATCTTGCAGTCCTGTTCTGGATTAGTTGCAGAGGGTGGAGAGTAGAGGCAGGTAGATTTAGAAAGAGTTTTACAAAGGTAGCGGGCGCCCCTCTCTCGCAAGAACAGACATGATAACCTGTTCAGTGGTTATTAACCACTTGAGAGTTCGCAGCCACTGCTTTTACTCACTGTGCCTTTCACAGATGGGAAATATCCATTTGCATATCAGTCTTTGTCCTGCCCAGGGGCAGTCCAGCACCGAAATACAATGGCAACTCCAATCTGAACGAGAGTACCACCAGCAACCCCATACACGTGTTTCACCCTTGTTGGGGATCATCAGTGAGGTGAAGCTGATGCCTCTCTAAGCACAGTGAGAGGGAGACCACGTCTGGTTGCCCCCAGGAGACCTAGGGTTACCAATCCCAGGTTCCTTAAAAAATAGTTTTACAAAGGTAGCGGGCGCCCCTCTCTCGCAAGAACACACATGATAACCTGTTCAGTGGTTATTAACCACTTGAGAGTTCGCAGCCACTGCTTTTACTCACTGTGCCTTTCACAGATGGGAAATATCCATTTGCATATCAGTCTTTGTCCTGCCCAGGGGCAGTCCAGCACCGAAATACAATGACAACTCCAATCTGAACGAGAGTACCACCAGCAACCCCATACACGTGTTTCACCCTTGTTGGGGATCATCAGTGAGGTGAAGCTGATGCCTCTCTAAGCACAGTGAGAGGGAGACCACGTCTGGTTGCCCCCAGGAGACCTAGGGTTACCAATCCCAGGTTCCTTAAAAAATAGTTTTACAAAGGTAGCGGGCGCCCCTCTCTCGCAAGAACAGACATGATAACCTGTTCAGTGGTTATTAACCACTTGAGAGTTCGCAGCCACTGCTTTTACTCACTGTGCCTTTCACAGATGGGAAATATCCATTTGCATATCAGTCTTTGTCCTGCCCAGGGGCAGTCCAGCACCGAAATACAATGGCAACTCCAATCTGAACGAGAGTACCACCAGCAACCCCATACACGTGTTTCACCCTTGTTGGGGATCATCAGTGAGGTGAAGCTGATGCCTCTCTAAGCACAGTGAGAGGGAGACCACGTCTGGTTGCCCCCAGGAGACCTAGGGTTACCAATCCCAGGTTCCTTAAAAATAGTTTTACAAAGGTAGCGGGCGCCCCTCTCTCGCAAGAACAGACATGATAACCTGTTCAGTGGTTATTAACCACTTGAGAGTTCGCAGCCACTGCTTTTACTCACTGTGCCTTTCACAGATGGGAAATATTCATTTGCATATCAGTCTTTGTCCTGCCCAGGGGCAGTCCAGCACCGAAATACAATGGCAACTCCAATCTGAACGAGAGCACCACCAGCAACCCCATACACGTGTTTCACCCTTGTTGGGGATCATCAGTGAGGTGAAGCTGATGCCTCTCTAAGCACAGTGAGAGGGAGACCACGTCTGGTTGCCCCCAGGAGACCTAGGGTTACCAATCCCAGGTTCCTTAAAAAATAGTTTTACAAAGGTAGCGGGCGCCCCTCTCTCGCAAGAACAGACATGATAACCTGTTCAGTGGTTATTAACCACTTGAGAGTTCGCAGCCACTGCTTTTACTCACTGTGCCTTTCACAGATGGGAAATATCCATTTGCATATCAGTCTTTGTCCTGCCCAGGGGCAGTCCAGCACCGAAATACAATGGCAACTCCAATCTGAACGAGAGTACCACCAGCAACCCCATACACGTGTTTCACCCTTGTTGGGGATCATCAGTGAGGTGAAGCTGATGCCTCTCTAAGCACAGTGAGAGGGAGACCACGTCTGGTTGCCCCCAGGAGACCTAGGGTTACCAATCCCAGGTTCCTTAAAAAATAGTTTTACAAAGGTAGCGGGCGCCCCTCTCTCGCAAGAACAGACATGATAACCTGTTCAGTGGTTATTAACCACTTGAGAGTTCGCAGCCACTGCTTCTACTCACTGTGCCTTTCACAGATGGGAAATATCCATTTGCATATCAGTCTTTGTCCTGCCCAGGGGCAGTCCAGCACCGAAATACAATGGCAACTCCAATCTGAACGAGAGTACCACCAGCAACCCCATACACGTGTTTCACCCTTGTTGGGGATCATCAGTGAGGTGAAGCTGATGCCTCTCTAAGCACAGTGAGAGGGAGACCACGTCTGGTTGCCCCCAGGAGACCTAGGGTTACCAATCCCAGGTTCCTTAAAAAATAGTTTTACAAAGGTAGCGGGCGCCCCTCTCTCGCAAGAACAGACATGATAACCTGTTCAGTGGTTATTAACCACTTGAGAGTTCGCAGCCACTGCTTTTACTCACTGTGCCTTTCACAGATGGGAAATATCCATTTGCATATCAGTCTTTGTCCTGCCCAGGGGCAGTCCAGCACCGAAATACAATGGCAACTCCAATCTGAACGAGAGTACCACCAGCAACCCCATACACGTGTTTCACCCTTGTTGGGGATCATCAGTGAGGTGAAGCTGATGCCTCTCTAAGCACAGTGAGAGGGAGACCACGTCTGGTTGCCCCCAGGAGACCTAGGGTTACCAATCCCAGGTTCCTTAAAAAATAGTTTTACAAAGGTAGCGGGCGCCCCTCTCTCGCAAGAACAGACATGATAACCTGTTCAGTGGTTATTAACCACTTGAGAGTTCGCAGCCACTGCTTTTACTCACTGTGCCTTTCACAGATGGGAAATATCCATTTGCATATCAGTCTTTGTCCTGCCCAGGGGCAGTCCAGCACCGAAATACAATGGCAACTCCAATCTGAACGAGAGTACCACCAGCAACCCCATACACGTGTTTCACCCTTGTTGGGGATCATCAGTGAGGTGAAGCTGATGCCTCTCTAAGCACAGTGAGAGGGAGACCACGTCTGGTTGCCCCCAGGAGACCTAGGGTTACCAATCCCAGGTTCCTTAAAAAATAGTTTTACAAAGGTAGTGGGCGCCCCTCTCTCGCAAGAACAGACATGATAACCTGTTCAGTGGTTATTAACCACTTGAGAGTTCGCAGCCACTGCTTTTACTCACTGTGCCTTTCACAGATGGGAAATACCCATTTGCATATCAGTCTTTGTCCTGCCCAGGGGCAATCCAGCACCGAAATACAATGGCAACTCCAATCTGAACGAGAGTACCACCAGCAACCCCATACACGTGTTTCACCCTTGTTGGGGATCATCAGTGAGGTGAAGCTGATGCCTCTCTAAGCACAGTGAGAGGGAGACCACGTCTGGTTGCCCCCAGGAGACCTAGGGTTACCAATCCCAGGTTCCTTAAAAAATAGTTTTACAAAGGTAGCGGGCGCCCCTCTCTCGCAAGAACAGACATGATAACCTGTTCAGTGGTTATTAACCACTTGAGAGTTCGCAGCCACTGCTTTTACTCACTGTGCCTTTCACAGATGGGAAATATCCATTTGCATATCAGTCTTTGTCCTGCCCAGGGGCAGTCCAGCACCGAAATACAATGGCAACTCCAATCTGAACGAGAGTACCACCAGCAACCCCATACACGTGTTTCACCCTTGTTGGGGATCATCAGTGAGGTGAAGCTGATGCCTCTCTAAGCACAGTGAGAGGGAGACCACGTCTGGTTGCCCCCAGGAGACCTAGGGTTACCAATCCCACGTTCCTTAAAAAATAGTTTTACAAAGGTAGCGGGCGCCCCTCTCTCGCAAGAACAGACATGATAACCTGTTCAGTGGTTATTAACCACTTGAGAGTTCGCAGCCACTGCTTTTACTCACTGTGCCTTTCACAGATGGGAAATATTCATTTGCATATCAGTCTTTGTCCTGCCCAGGGGCAGTCCAGCACCGAAATACAATGGCAACTGCAATCTGAACGAGAGTACCACCAGCAACTCCATACACATGTTTCACCCTTGTTGGGGATCATCAGTGAGGTGAAGCTGATGCCTCTCTAAGCACAGTGAGAGGGAGACCACGTCTGGTTGCCCCCAGGAGACCTAGGGTTACCAATCCCAGGTTCCTTAAAAAATAGTTTTACAAAGGTAGCGGGCGCCCCTCTCTCGCAAGAACAGACATGATAACCTGTTCAGTGGTTATTAACCACTTGAGAGTTCGCAGCCACTGCTTTTACTCACTGTGCCTTTCACAGATGGGAAATACCATTTGCATATCAGTCTTTGTCCTGCCCAGGGGCAGTCCAGCACCGAAATACAATGGCAACTCCAATCTGAACGAGAGTACCACCAGCAACCCCATACACGTGTTTCACCCTTGTTGGGGATCATCAGTGAGGTGAAGCTGATGCCTCTCTAAGCACAGTGAGAGGGAGACCACGTCTGGTTGCCCCCAGGAGACCTAGGGTTACCAATCCCAGGTTCCTTAAAAAATAGTTTTACAAAGGTAGCGGGCGCCCCTCTCTCGCAAGAACAGACATGATAACCTGTTCAGTGGTTATTAACCACTTGAGAGTTCGCAGCCACTGCTTTTACTCACTGTGCCTTTCACAGATGGGAAATATTCATTTGCATATCAGTCTTTGTCCTGCCCAGGGGCAGTCCAGCACCGAAATACAATGGCAACTGCAATCTGAACGAGAGTACCACCAGCAACTCCATACACATGTTTCACCCTTGTTGGGGATCATCAGTGAGGTGAAGCTGATGCCTCTCTAAGCACAGTGAGAGGGAGACCACGTCTGGTTGCCCCCAGGAGACCTAGGGTTACCAATCCCAGGTTCCTTAAAAAATAGTTTTACAAAGGTAGCGGGCGCCCCTCTCTCGCAAGAACAGACATGATAACCTGTTCAGTGGTTATTAACCACTTGAGAGTTCGCAGCCACTGCTTTTACTCACTGTGCCTTTCACAGATGGGAAATACCATTTGCATATCAGTCTTTGTCCTGCCCAGGGGCAGTCCAGCACCGAAATACAATGGCAACTCCAATCTGAACGAGAGTACCACCAGCAACCCCATACACGTGTTTCACCCTTGTTGGGGATCATCAGTGAGGTGAAGCTGATGCCTCTCTAAGCACAGTGAGAGGGAGACCACGTCTGGTTGCCCCCAGGAGACCTAGGGTTACCAATCCCAGGTTCCTTAAAAAATAGTTTTACAAAGGTAGCGGGCGCCCCTCTCTCGCAAGAACAGACATGATAACCTGTTCAGTGGTTATTAACCACTTGAGAGTTCGCAGCCACTGCTTTTACTCACTGTGCCTTTCACAGATGGGAAATATCCATTTGCATATCAGTCTTTGTCCTGCCCAGGGGCAGTCCAGCACCGAAATACAATGGCAACTCCAATCTGAACGAGAGTACCACCAGCAACCCCATACACGTGTTTCACCCTTGTTGGGGATCATCAGTGAGGTGAAGCTGATGCCTCTCTAAGCACAGTGAGAGGGAGACCACGTCTGGTTGCCCCCAGGAGACCTAGGGTTACCAATCCCACGTTCCTTAAAAAATAGTTTTACAAAGGTAGCGGGCGCCCCTCTCTCGCAAGAACAGACATGATAACCTGTTCAGTGGTTATTAACCACTTGAGAGTTCGCAGCCACTGCTTTTACTCACTGTGCCTTTCACAGATGGGAAATATTCATTTGCATATCAGTCTTTGTCCTGCCCAGGGGCAGTCCAGCACCGAAATACAATGGCAACTCCAATCTGAACGAGAGTACCACCAGCAACTCCATACACATGTTTCACCCTTGTTGGGGATCATCAGTGAGGTGAAGCTGATGCCTCTCTAAGCACAGTGAGAGGGAGACCACGTCTGGTTGCCCCCAGGAGACCTAGGGTTACCAATCCCAGGTTCCTTAAAAAATAGTTTTACAAAGGTAGCGGGCGCCCCTCTCTCGCAAGAACAGACATGATAACCTGTTCAGTGGTTATTAACCACTTGAGAGTTCGCAGCCACTGCTTTTACTCACTGTGCCTTTCACAGATGGGAAATATTCATTTGCATATCAGTCTTTGTCCTGCCCAGGGGCAGTCCAGCACCGAAATACAATGGCAACTCCAATCTGAACGAGAGTACCACCAGCAACTCCATACACATGTTTCACCCTTGTTGGGGATCATCAGTGAGGTGAAGCTGATGCCTCTCTAAGCACAGTGAGAGGGAGACCACGTCTGGTTGCCCCCAGGAGACCTAGGGTTACCAATCCCAGGTTCCTTAAAAAATAGTTTTACAAAGGTAGCGGGCGCCCCTCTCTCGCAAAGACAGACATGATAACCTGTTCAGTGGTTATTAACCACTTGAGAGTTCGCAGCCACTGCTTTTACTCACTGTGCCTTTCACAGATGGGAAATATCCATTTGCATATCAGTCTTTGTCCTGCCCAGGGGCAGTCCAGCACCGAAATACAATGGCAACTCCAATCTGAACGAGAGTACCACCAGCAACCCCATACACGTGTTTCACCCTTGTTGGGGATCATCAGTGAGGTGAAGCTGATGCCTCTCTAAGCACAGTGAGAGGGAGACCACGTCTGGTTGCCCCCAGGAGACCTAGGGTTACCAATCCCAGGTTCCTTAAAAAATAGTTTTACAAAGGTAGCGGGCGCCCCTCTCTCGCAAGAACAGACATGATAACCTGTTCAGTGGTTATTAACCACTTGAGAGTTCGCAACAGGTTATCATGTCTGTTCTTGCGAGAGAGGGGCGCCCGCTACCTTTGTTAAAGTAGATTTAGAAAGAGGCTGTTACAATAGTCCAAGCTATAGAGAACCAGAGCTTGGCTTGGTACTCTGTGAATGAGGGAGGGCTTGGCACTGTGGGAATGAGGGGTGGTTTATAATAGTGTTAACGAGTGGGGGGTTGGCACTGTATGAATGAGCGGGTATTTGGCACTGTGAATGAGTGGGGTCTTGGCAATGTGTGAATGAATGAGGGTTTGGGACTGTTAACGAGTGGGGGTTTGGCACTGTGTGAATGAGTGGGGGCTTTGCACTGTGTGAATGAGTGATGGTTTGTAACTGTGTGAATGAGTGGGAGTTTGGAATTCTGTGAGTGAGTGTGTTAGGAATTCTGTGAGTGAGTGTGGGTCTGTAACTGTGTGAAGAAGTAGGAGCATGGTCCTGTGGGGATGACGATGACTTGGCAATGTGAATGAGTGGTGGTATTTCACTGTGTGAATGAGTGGGGGCTTAGCACTGTGTGAACGAGTGGTAGATTGCATCTGTGTGAACGAGTGGCCACTTGGCACTGTGTGAATAATTGAGGGTTTGGCACTGTGAACGAGTGGGGGCTTGCCACTGTGTGAATGAGTGAGGGTTTGGCACTGTGAGTGAGTGGGGTTTTGGCACTGTGAACGAGTGGTGGTATTTCACTGTGTGAATGAGTGGGGGCTTGCCACAGTGAATGAGTGGATGCTTAGCACTGTGTGAATGAGTGAGGGTTCAGCACTCTGAACGAGTCGGAGTTTGGCACTGTGAACAAGTGGCGGAATTTCACTGTGTGACTGAGTGGGTGCTTAGCAATGTGTCAATTAATGAATGAGGGGTTGTCACTGTGAACGAGTGGCAGTATGGCACTGTGTGAATGAGTGGGGGCTTGGCAATGTGTGAATGAGTTGGGGGTTGCCACTGTCTACGAGTGGGGGTTGGCACTGTGAACGAGTGCCAGTATTTCACTGTGTGAATGTGTGGGGGCTTGGCACTGTGTAAATGAGTGAGGGTTTGGCACTGTGAATACGCGGGGGCTTGGCTCTGTGTAAATGAGTGAGGGTTTGGCACTGTCAATGAGTGGCGGCTTGGCAATGTGTGAATGAGTTGGGTGTTGTCACTGTGTACGAGTGGGGGTTGGCACTGTGAACGAGTGGCAGTATTTCACTGTGTCAAAGTGTGGGGGCTTAGCACTGTGTACATGAGTGAGGGTTTGGCACTGTGAATGAGTGGGAGTATTTCACCGTGTGAATGAGTGGGGGCTTGGCACAATGTCAATGAGTGACAGTTTAGCACTATGAACGAGTGGGGATTTGACACTGTCTGAATGAGTGTTGCCAACGCCTAATGATTCAAAACAGCATTTTTCCCTCATTAACCTACACAGTGCAGCTAAGGTGCTGCAGTTACTGTCATCATGGGCTTTGGAAATTTGCCCTATTTGGGTTTACCCAGATATCGGATTTGTCTGCATCAAGTGATTGAGAACCCCGTTATTCGCATGAAAAAGTGAATTCCTTGTTTTGAAGCACTTGCAAGGTCCTTCACCTTCGCCTGTATCTTGTGAGCATAGATTTTGCTTCAGATTAATTTATTCTGTTCTATGAAACATTATGTTGTTTCCCCACTCAATTTTTCAATAACAAACGTGTGGTCTTTTGGTCTTAAAGAACTCTGAGGTTTGCAATAAAAATCTTCTGCTGGATCACAGATCTCAAAGGACAGGAAAGGTAGCCTGCCATTTTCTATACAGGTGGCAGTCCCCTGGATCCTGTTACATGTAAAACTGAAGGCTGTTTATGACCATGTTTTGTTTCAAAGGACTAAAAACCTCATATTTGCTTAACTATGTAGAGTAAAAGTACCAACGTGTTGCTAACCACTTCAAGGCTAAGCTACCTATGAGGTACACGAGTGCTCTAAAAACAACAACAAGGCCTGCTATAACACCGTGGCTAAGGATTAGACATAGGTGCAGAGAAGATCGTTCTGTGATGTGCAGCGTCTGCACTGTGGCACCGTGCTTTTACCGCCCACCGCAGCAACGCATCCTCACAGAACATAATTAAAGCCTAAATAATTCAGTGCTCTATGTTTCCCTCAGGGGAGTGCGTGGGGGCTCAAACAAGACCCTGCAGATTCACAGCCGCCAAGCCACCACACTGCAGCATCTTGTCTAAAAAGAGCCAGGAACATAGCTCATCTTCTGAATGTGTCTGCAGTGGTCTAGTTATACGGTGCATGTTCCAGGGGTGCGTATATTGGGCTATCTCACATTGTCATCGTTCTGTAGTCGATACAATTAGCAGCAATCAGTAATATTTCATAGGTTTCTCCCGTATGTCACCCCACTGACTACATTCGGCACTCTGAAACCTCTATGGTGGTGGTTTGGCGCTGTATAAAAGCAGATTAGAATAACATAATGCAAAGCTGTCTATCATATTTATTTATTTAGTTATTTATTTATTTTGACGCTTATATAGAGCACAAAACCCTGGTGTATCTAGGCACTTTTAACTTAAGAATACGGTTACAGTAAGTGCTTCAAGTTACATAACAGGAAGCGTAGAGGTGAATTACATCCTGCAATGTGCAAAAAGGTAATACAGCATACACCAAATGCAGGAGAAAATACATGGTGATCACCTCTATTGGCCTCGGCCATGTTGTCGGGTGGTAGCAGCCAACAGATGCAGTGTCAAATCAGTATGCAAATACATGGTGCCTGCTCCAAGTTGCAGGGAGGCAACATCTCACAGTTGCAAAGTCAAATCAACTGGCAAATACATGGCACCTAACCCATGTTGCAGGAAGGCAGTGACACACAGATGCAGCGTCAAATCAAAGGGCAAATACATGGTGCTAACCCCTTGTTGCAGGGAGGCACCGGTACGCAGACGCCAGAGTAAAATCACAAGGCAAATATATAGAACCAACCCATGTTGCAGGGAGTCAGCAGCACACAGATACAAGATCAAATACCGAGGCAAATACATGATGCCTCACCCATGTTGCAGGGAGGCAGCAGCATACAGATACAAGGTCAAATCAAAGGGCAAATGTATGGTGGCTACCCTACATAATATTTCACATCATAGTGCATTGTATTTTATCCCATCGATTCAATTCTTGAAAGTGTTCTCTGGGCCAACACGCTCACTGGCCCTTAAAGAGAGTGTGCAAAAGGGCATCCGTTCTTCTCAGGGTCCCCCACAGGGCCCAGGCGCAATCCCCATAGTTCAAAAAAGGTAGCAGGAGCTCCTCTTCAGAAAGAACACGGCCTGATAACCTGTTCTGAGATGAAAGTTTGCAGCACACGCTTTTTGCTCACTACCTTTCACAGATAGAAAATAACCATTTGCATATCAGTATTTGTCCCTCCCACATAGGCAGTCCAGCACCAACATGCTACGGCAATACCTCTCTGAACAAGAGTACCAACAGCAACCCCATACACTTGTTTCAGCCTTGTTAGGACTCATCAGTGAGGTGAAGCTGTGCCTCAGTGAGCACAGTGAGCAGGGAATCCATATCTGGTTGCCCCCAAGTAACTCAGGGTGACCAACCCCAAGTTCCTTGCAAATATTTCAAAAAAGGTAGCAGGCGCTCCTCTCCAGAAAGAACACGGCATGATAACCTGTTCTGAGATGAGAGTTTGCATCACAGGCTTTTTGCAATCCCCATAGTGTTGTTAGCTTTCTGAAGCATCCATCACTTTTCTTAAAAAAGAAATATATATTAGAAAATGTATGTATTTATTTTATCTCATAGGCTTTAAAACACGCCTCGCTGTCTCATAGCACTATAAACAAATGCAAGGCAACATGTCAATGCTGTAGAAAATAAAAAGCAGGACAGTAAGAAAAAAGAAAAAGAATCTCTATTTTATGGAGCAATCATCTGTTTCTAAGAATTTAACATGCTTCACTTGCCAACAAGGGAGCCACATGTTAATTCCAGTAGTCAGGAGATAGTGGGGGTAATTCATAGAATTCGGTGCACAAGTGGCGCACGTGGCTGGCGCACAGTGTGCGCGTGCGGCAGTCTGCGCCATCTGCGTGTGCCAAAACCCATTTCAACGCACAGTGTATTCATGGATTTTAACATCCAAAAACAGCTGTGGCGCTGATTGGCGCAGCCACCCGGCAGCCGTGCTAGTTACGCCCCAACCCCGCCCCGTGTGCCATGAACAGCGCACAAATCCAGTGCATGGCGCAAAGGCCAGTGGATCAGCATACAGCCCCCCAACCACGAAAACATGTGGCAAACTCCCTGCGCACCCCTCAGAATACATGTACCCCTCACGCGCTAGCGAAATCACATGTAAAACTCCACCGTGTGGTGTGGGCAGCCAGTGGGGCATGCACTGGGGTGATGGGCTGCCTGTGGTGAATGTTGAGGGTGGATGAGCTGCATGCGTGTATTCCTGGGGAGCGCTGGGAGTTTCACACGTGATTTCGCTGGTCGAGCGGGGTACGTGTATTTCTGGGGATGCGCGGGGAGTTTCACACGCGATTTCGCTGGGCGAGCAGGGTACATGTATTTCTGGAGGTGTGCAGGGAATTTCACACATGATTTCGCTGGGCGAGCGGGTTATGTGTATTTCTGGGGTTGCGCGGGGAGTTTCACACGCGATTTTGCTGAGCGAGCGGGGTACGTGTATTTATGTGGGTGCGGGGGGAGTTTCACACATGATTTCGCTGGGCGAGCGGGGTACGTGTATCTGAGGGGTGCGCAGGGAGTTTTACACGCGATTTCGCTGGGCGAGCGGGGTATGTGTATTCTGAGGGGTGCGCAGGGAGTTTCACACGTGATTTCGCTGGGCGAGCGGGGTACATGTATTCTGAGGGGTTCGCAGGGATTTTCACACACAAATTGGCAGTGTGGGTCCTCCCAGGTCTGCCCTCTCCCCCCCTCCCCAGGCCCTGCAGGCAGCCCACACCACAGGGAACTACCCTGCACCCCTGGCCATGCCCCACGGTCAGTCCATCCACCTGGCCATGCCCCGCAGATAGCCCATCCACCCTAGGCATGCCCCCCAGCCAGCCCACATTTCACTATGCACTATTGAGCAACGACGGGCACCTGCCAGCATGCCCCGACACATGTCCCCCTGCACCCACACCCACCCAGTAGTGATGGGCACCTGCCAGCAGGCCCTGACTCATGTCCCCCTGCTCCCCCACCCACTCAGCAGTGACGGGCACCTGCCAGCAGGCCCGACTCATGTCCCCCTGCACCCACCACCCAGCAGTGACGGGCACCTGCCAGCAGGCCCGGACTCATGTCCCCACAAACACATCATCATGATCCACAATCATGGGCCTTATGGCCACCCAAATCCCACCGCACGCCACCCCTGCCCAAAGACCCAACCAAGTATTACATCCACCACACATTGAAATGCCCATTACATGATACAACCCAAATGGCAAGTATGTACATCAACACATATCCGTCACACACACAATGGGTGCCAGTGAATGTGAAAACCCACATCCTGACATGCATGAAACCAATGAGAGAATACCACACATTGAAGTATGAAACAAAAATGTATTGAACACAAAATGAAGGGAATTAAATGATAACACTCAATAATGGAAATAAGCAATTAAATGCAGCATGTCCCAAAATTAAAAAAAATATATCAAATCAGAATCCAAATAAATCCAAATGAAAATGTGTCCAAAGTCTCCGTCCAACAAAGCAAATCCAAAGTGAAAGAAATAAGTAAAATCCATTGCTCCATGGTGAAATAAAAAAAAATGATGATAAATCCACTGTTCAACTATATACAAATAACAAATCCAGGGTCCAGGAGCCCAACTATTGAAATGAAACCTACAAAAAAGACTACCTATTAAAGAACTATAACAAGAAGGTGGGGCATAGTCCAAGTGCCCCAAATGAAAGAAAAACATAAATGAAACCTAACACTAACCAACTATACAATGGTGGCGGGCAAGTCCTACGGCTCAATATAGTTGATTTCCTGGGCCAGGGCATCGTCGAACCCCTGTTCAACGTCCTGGAGGCGGGCCTGTTCCCTGGCCCCGAGGTCTCGCAGGGATAACGCCATGTCCAACTCCAACTCCCTGCGAATTCCCTCGAGGCACTCAGCCAGCCTCAGTGCTCTGCGCATGGAGTTCTCTGCCCTGACCATTGTGAGCCGTGCCTCCTCCGCCCGCCGCCGCGCCGCATCTATCCGCTGGCCCAACCGCTGCCACATGGAAGACACTCCCATTCCAGGGTCCTCCTGCCCTCCGGCCGATGCCTGCCCCTCTGATGTTGATGGCCCCGAGCCATGATGCCTCCCACGTTGAGCCTGCCACTGCCTCCAACGCAACTGCCTCTGCCAGCACGACGGCATTCAGGCTGATGGAATCCACCGGTGCCGTTGTGCATGTACCCTGCCCGATGCTGCCGGCACATCCTCCAACTGCTGGGGTCCAGTTGCTGGGGTGTCCACCCCTGCTGGACCTCCAACTCCCAACTGTGGCAGGGATGGGATCTCCACCGAGCTGGCTGCGTTGGTCAGGGCAGGTCCACAGGGGGCCCTGGTGGCATCTGGGCCGGAAGACGGCATGGAGAATGACTGGCGCATAGTCTCCACAGTGGAGGAGAGGGCCGCCAGAGTGCCCGACACATGTACGAAACCCCCGACCAAGGCCCCTACCAACTGGGCCACGTTGGCACGCAGCTCTTTGTGATGACGTGCGTGCTCCCCCCAGGAAGCACCCATGTCATCACGAATGTCACGCGTGCGCAACGTGACACCAATCAGGACGGTCTCCATATGGTCACGGGTCCCCTCGTCCGCAGGTAGAGGAGTGTCAGATGACGTGGACCTCCCCCCTAACTGCAGACGGGCCTGGGATGGCGCATCCCTGCTCGTGCATGGTGGTGCAGTCACAGTGTCAGGGACAGTGACATGCACAGGCCCCTCCACGGCACCTGTGCTGCCTCCTGCCCCTGTCCTTGGACTGCACCACTTGCACCAGTGGTACCACCTGCACCAGGCCCCATGTGCGGCTCAGTAGCGGCATCCTCCTCCAATGTGGAAACCACCAACCTGGTTGGCTCCACACCGTCTTCTGCCATTGCAAGCCCCTGTGGGGGCTCACCCATCCCTTCAGCTGCAGCCGTAGTGGCAGACGCAGCACCAGTCCCCTCGCTCCTGGATGATGGTAAATCCTGGGAGGGTGACTGAGCCTTGTGTCGCCGGCCGGTGGAGGCATCCCTGCCGCTTTGCTCCACAGCACTGTCTCTGCCCTCGTCTTCACTGGCCACTGTGTATTGGGAGACATAGAACACAAGCATCAGGGTACTGTACAATATTCCCCTAGACAGGAAGCAATAGCACATGAGTGGCACTGTCAAACGTCACTTCCATCATGTACCTCCACAACACATGGGTCAGTGCAGACAACACACATGCAGTAACAGGCATGGCGCATGCAAAGAACATTTGCATTCATGTCCAAATAACTGGTGAAACATACGATGGTGGTTCGAAACTCACATGCATCATGGCTCATACTGATCACATGCACACACATCATCGTAGTTTAATCCATCTGGCCTCGTACACCCCAGACACAGTGGAGACAAGGATGTCTAGGCTGCCTCAGTGAATCGCAACATAGTCACGAACATGTGTCATGCATCCATGGCGTTTACAAGTCACACACACGCTACTCAGACACATAGACATGTACACCATACATGTCCTTAACAGCAGCACCCATCTCTCACACCCCATCCATGTCCAACAACAGAGACAGACATGTATTCATGTGTGCATTCCGCATGTTGCCCTGCATTTAGCATTGTAACACATGCACCATCCATGTGGTTCACCATGACTGGTCTCACATGCAGCACCATGATGTCCCGCACACACACATCCATACATGGCCAATGTCAAACATACAGGCAAGTAGCTGACTACCAGCACACTGCAACATGCGCTGTTTCACACAGCAATGCATGGCCACTTACCGCTCGACTCCAGACGGGCCTGCATCCTGAGGATCTGGTGGCGAAGCACTGGATGAATGCACTCTAGGACCCTCATCTGATGGTTGTTAAGCTGGCCCCGGCACCCCACTGCATCTTCTGCCTCTAAGAGGTGCCGGGCCTTCTTGACGGTCCTGGATTTGTAGTCCTCCCAGCGCTTCTGGACGTGTTTCAGGTCGCGGGTGCCACCCCCTCGGCGTTGATGGCACCCACTGTGTCCGTCCAGATCCTCCTCCGTCCTTCCTTGTCGGCGCGCGATGGTGTGAAGAGGGCATCATACTGCCCCAGGACTCGCTCCACCAGGATGCCAACTTCTTCGGAATTGAAGCTGGCAGCCCTCTGCCTCTCTGGCTGGGGGTTGCCACTGGTGCCGGAAGGTGTTGTGTTGGACATGTCAACCCCCGAGGCAGGTGTGGGTGGGCAACTGGGTTGGTACTGGGGGTGGGCTGTGGAGTGATGGAACACCAGTCGGGTGTCTTCTGTTCCAGCAGGGGTGGTCACTGCAACTGGACCCCTGTAGATGGCAGATGTTCAGACACCAAATGGCAGGGCACAGTGGCAGCAGGCAGGCAGGCAGCAGCAGATGGCTCGTGGGAGGCTTCTCAGGGCTCTGGGGGGCAGGAAAATGGCCTTCTGGGCAGGAGTGTGGTCTTCCGTGTGTTGTCGTGTGGCCAGATTGATACGGAGTGAATTGGCACGTGAAAAAACTGCACGTCAGCATGTAATTTGCGGAAAGGCCCGTAGCGCGTAAGCGCGTCTGTGACATTACGTGCGCGGGCGTGCCCCTCGTGACGGGTGTGTAGTGAATCAGCACGTGAGAAAAAGACACATCCGCGAGTGAATGCGTGTGATCCGAGGAAAGGGCCTAAGCGCGTAAGAGAAGTGACACGCACGTTTGTCCTTCAGCACGGGTTAAAGGTGAGCATGTCCCGGCAGTTCGCTGTATGTGCCTTTCGTGGAGACCGACGTGTTTGTTGCTACTTCGTGTTGTTTCCCGCGCCATCACAACTTCACAGCGGATCAAGGACGTATCTATTCTTTTGGCGGGTGTATTGGCTAAGCATGTTTTTCATTATCACGCTAGTCTGACGGTGAGTCGCGCACGCTATTTTTCCCACTGCGGGTGCCCCTGTGTATCGTGTACCCGTTTTCGTGGTCATAGTAGCCTGCGTGTCCCACACGTATGTGTTTTTCATGTCCCTGGTGCCACCATGTACTGCGTGAGGTTAATTCCACACACGTGGGCTATCGGTGGTTGCGTCAATGGTTTTACAGCAGTTTTGGGGTGCCTGAGCGTTGCATGACCCGTCACTTCATCACCGGGGTCACATACAGCCTTGCAGGTGCAGGGGTGCTGTTAACATCTTGTATCCCACCCCCTTCACCCCAATTGCCCAGGACAATTGTCATCTACACCTCCCATTGGCACTACTCCATCTGTGCCAACACTACTCCATCTGTGCCATGGTTGGGAGGCCACGTAAGGTGAGGGGTGCCTCAGCTGGGCATACTCCACATGGTGGGTGTGGTCAGGGACATGGCCAGGGTGACCAGGGAGTAGGGGGACTCCAGGGTGTACAGGGTGGCTGCAGAGGGGGACGAGGCAGGGGTGCGCCCGTCGGCACAATGTTGTGCCACATGTTGGTGCAGTAATGCCACCACCCCCTGCGACTCCAGGAGATGCAGTTCTTGAATCTGACTCTGGTGCCCATGTGACCCGGCAGTCCATTTCATCGACTGCCATTGGCCCAAGGGTAGTGGTAGCGGCAGGTGCAGCTGTGGACACCACCACCCTGGCTCAGGGTCTGCCAGCTAATTCTGCGTTAGCACTTGAAGAGTTCATGGAAGAATTCCAGGTGGCCAGGAGGCACACCGTAGGTGCACGCAGGTGCAAAAAAGGTAGCAGGCGCTCCTCTCCAGAAAGAACAAGGCATGATAACCTGTTCTGAGATGAGAGATTGCATCACAGGCTTTTTGCAATCCCCATAGTGTTGTTAGTTTTCTGAAGCATCCATCACTTTTCTTAAAAAAGAAATATATATTAGAAAATGTATGTATTTATTTTATCTCATAGGCTTTAAAACACGCCTCGCTGTCTCATAGCACTATAAACAAATGCAAGGCAACATGTCAATGCTGTAGAAAATAAAAAGCAGGACAGTAAGAAAAAAGAAAAAGAATCTCTATTTTATGGAGCAATCATCTGTTTCTAAGAATTTAACATGCTTCACTTGCCAACAAGGGAGCCACATGTTAATTCCAGTAGTCAGGAGATAGTGGGGGTAATTCATAGAATTCGGTGCACAAGTGGCGCACGTGGCTGGCGCACAGTGTGCGCGTGCGGCAGTCTGCGCCATCTGCGTGTGCCAAAACCCATTTCAACGCACAGTGTATTCATGGATTTTAACATCCAAAAACAGCTGTGGCGCTGATTGGCGCAGCCACCCGGCAGCCGTGCTAGTTACGCCCCAACCCCGCCCCGTGTGCCATGAACAGCGCACAAATCCAGTGCATGGCGCAAAGGCCAGTGGATCAGCATACAGCCCCCCAACCACGAAAACATGTGGCAAACTCCCTGCGCACCCCTCAGAATACATGTACCCCTCACGCGCTAGCGAAATTGTGCGTAAAACTCCCTGCGCACTGCTCAGAATACACGTACCCCTCTCGCGCTAGCGAAATCACATGTAAAACTCCACCGTGTGGTGTGGGCAGCCAGTGGGGCATGCACTGGGGTGATGGGCTGCCTGTGGTGAATGTTGAGGGTGGATGAGCTGCATGCGTGTATTCCTGGGGAGCGCTGGGAGTTTCACACGTGATTTCGCTGGTCGAGCGGGGTACGTGTATTTCTGGGGATGCGCGGGGAGTTTCACACGCGATTTCGCTGGGCGAGCAGGGTACATGTATTTCTGGAGGTGTGCAGGGAATTTCACACATGATTTCGCTGGGCGAGCGGGTTATGTGTATTTCTGGGGTTGCGCGGGGAGTTTCACACGCGATTTTGCTGAGCGAGCGGGGTACGTGTATTTATGTGGGTGCGGGGGGAGTTTCACACATGATTTCGCTGGGCGAGCGGGGTACCTGTATCTGAGGGGTGCGCAGGGAGTTTTACACGCAATTTCGCTGGGCGAGCGGGGTATGTGTATTCTGAGGGGTGCGCAGGGAGTTTCACACGTGATTTCGCTGGGCGAGCGGGGTACATGTATTCTGAGGGGTTCGCAGGGATTTTCACTCACAAATTGGCAGTGTGGGTCCTCCCAGGTCTGCCCTCTCCCCCCCTCCCCAGGCCCTGCAGGCAGCCCACACCACAGGGAACTACCCTGCACCCCTGGCCATGCCCCGCGGTCAGCCCATCCACCTGGCCATGCCCCGCAGATAGCCCATCCACCCTAGGCATGCCCCCCAGCCAGCCCACATTTCACCATGCACTATTGAGCAACGACGGGCACCTGCCAGCATGCCCGGACACATGTCCCCCTGCACCCACACCCACCCAGTAGTGATGGGCACCTGCCAGCAGGCCCTGACTCATGTCCCCCTGCTCCCCCACCCACTCAGCAGTGACGGGCACCTGCCAGCAGGCCCGACTCATGTCCCCCTGCACCCCCACCCACCCAGCAGTGACGGGCACCTGCCAGCAGGCCCGGACTCATGTCCCCACAAACACATCATCATGATCCACAATCATGGGCCTTATGGCCACCCAAATCCCACCGCACGCCACCCCTGCCCAAAGACCCAACCAAGTATTACATCCACCCCACATTGAAATGCCCATTACATGATACAGCCCAAATGGCAAGTATGTACATCAACACATATCCGTCACACACACAATGGGTGCCAGTGAATGTGAAAACCCACATCCTGACATGCATGAAACCAATGAGAGAATACCACACATTGAAGTATGAAACAAAAATGTATTGAACACAAAATGAAGGGAATTAAATGAAAACACACAATAATGGAAATAAGCAATTAAATGCAGCATGTCCCAAAATTAAAAAAAATATATCAAATCAGAATCCAAATAAATCCAAATGAAAATGTGTCCAAAGTCTCCGTCCAACAAAGCAAATCCAAAGTGAAAGAAATAAGTAAAATCCATTGCTCCATGGTGAAATAAAAAAAAATGATGATAAATCCACTGTTCAACTATATACAAATAACAAATCCAGGGTCCATGAGCCCAACTATTGAAATGAAACCTACAAAAAAGACTACCTATTAAAGAACTATAACAAGAAGGTGGGGCATAGTCCAAGTGCCCCAAATGAAAGAAAAACATAAATGAAACCTAACACTAACAAACTATACAATGGTGGCGGGCAAGTCCTACGGCTCAATATAGTTGATTTCCTGGGCCAGGGCATCGTCGAACCCCTGTTCAACGTCCTGGAGGCGGGCCTGTTCCCTGGCCCCGAGGTCTCGCAGGGATAACGCCATGTCCAACTCCAACTCCCTGCGAATTCCCTCGAGGCACTCAGCCAGCCTCAGCGCTCTGCGCATGGAGTTCTCTGCCCTGACCATTGTGAGCCGTGCCTCCTCTGCCCACCGCCGCGCCGCATCTATCCGCTGGCCCAACCGCTGCCACATGGAAGACACTCCCATTCCAGGGTCCTCCTGCCCTCCGGCCGATGCCTGCCCCTCTGATGTTGATGGCCCCGAGCCATGATGCCTCCCACGTTGAGCCTGCCACTGCCTCCAACGCAACTGCCTCTGCCAGCACGACGGCATTCAGGCTGATGGAATCCACCGGTGCCGTTGTGCACGTACCCTGCCCGATGCTGCCGGCACATCCTCCAACTGCTGGGGTCCAGTTGCTGGGGTGTCCACCCCTGCTGGACCTCCGACTCCCAACTGTGGCAGGGATGGGATCTCCACCGAGCTGGCTGCGTTGGTCAGGGCAGGTCCACAGGGGGCCCTGGTGGCATCTGGGCCGGAAGACGGCATGGAGAATGACTGGCGCATAGTCTCCACAGTGGAGGAGAGGGCCACCAGAGTGCCCGACACATGTACGAAACCCCCGACCAAGGCCCCTACCAACTGGGCCACGTTGGCACGCAGCTCTTTGTGATGACGTGCGTGCTCCCCCCAGGAAGCACCCATGTCATCACAAATGTCACGCGTGCGCAACGTGACACCAATCAGGACGGTCTCCATATGGTCACGGGTCCCCTCGTCCGCAGGTAGAGGAGCGTCAGATGACGTGGACCTCCCCCCTAACTGCAGACGGGCCTGGGATGGCGCATCCCTGCTCGTGCATGGTGGTGCAGTCACACTGTCAGGGACAGTGACATGCACAGGCCCCTCCACGGCACCTGTGCTGCCTCCTGCCCCTGTCCTTGGACTGCACCACTTGCACCAGTGGTACCACCTGCACCAGGCCCCATGTGCGGCTCAGTAGCGGCATCCTCCTCCAATGTGGAAACCACCAACCTGGTTGGCTCCACACCGTCTTCTGCCATTGCAAGCCCCTGTGGGGGCTCACCCACCCCTTCAGCTGCAGCCGTAGTGGCAGACGCAGCACCAGTCCCCTCGCTCCTGGATGATGGTAAATCCTGGGAGGGTGACTGAGCCTTGTGTCGCCGGCCGGTGGAGGCATCCCTGCCGCTTTGCTCCACAGCACTGTCTCTGCCCTCGTCTTCACTGGCCACTGTGTATTGGGAGACATAGAACACAAGCATCAGGGTACTGTACAATATTCCCCTAGACAGGAAGCAATAGCACATGAGTGGCACTGTCAAACGTCACTTCCATCATGTACCTCCACAACACATGGGTCAGTGCAGACAACACACATGCAGTAACAGGCATGGCGCATGCAAAGAACATTTGCATTCATGTCCAAATAACTGGTGAAACATACAATGGTGGTTCGAAACTCACATGCATCATGGCTCATACTGATCACATGCACACACATCATCGTAGTTTAATCCATCTGGCCTCGTACACCCCAGACACAGTGGAGACAAGGATGTCTAGGCTGCCTCAGTGAATCGCAACATAGTCACGGACATGTGTCATGCATCCATGGCGTTTACAAGTCACACACACGCTACTCAGACACATAGACATGTACACCATACATGTCCTTAACAGCAGCACCCATCTCTCACACCCCATCCATGTCCAACAACAGAGACAGACATGTATTCATGTTTGCATTCCGCATGTTGCCCCGCATTTAGCATTGTAACCCTTGCCCCTCCACCAACCCTGTCCCCAATTTCAACATTGCACAGGTGTGCATCGCGTTGGCATACTGCAATGGCCTGTTAAGACTCCTGTGTACTTTAAAACTTCCACCAGCCAACCTGCCAGACTTCATGCAGTTTGTCTCACTTGGACTTAGATGGCAGATGCTCCGCTGGCACATGATTTCCCATTCATGCTCCATGTGTATTACATGCATGCCCCTATGTGTCCTTGACTGGATGATCATTGTAGTACGTGTCCAGGATGACCTACATTTCTTTGCTTTTGATCTTCCATTCCATGCCCACTCTGGCTAAGTCCTGCACGACACACATGTTTAGGGTGTCAAAGTCTGTGGAGGGCACAGGCCTCCCCCCGTTTCAGGCCCACCTATTCTGTTCAACTGGTGTAGGGGCTTCAGCACACATGTCTGTACTACTGAGGGGTCATCATATGTCCTGCTTTCTGTCCCATCATCATCTTCTGTGTTGTCAGTTGACCCAGATGATGCACTTGATGCTAGACAGCACTGTCTTCCAATGTACAGGTCTCTGGTCGCCCTTTCGCTGCCATGCAATGCATCCCTAAATTTTCACTTAGGGGAGGGGTTTGCTTGTAGTCATGCAATACATTGCATGCACATTGCACGTGATGCCTGGACTTGCCCTTGCACTGCCTTTAAGTCAATTGATACACATCATGATGTACTTATTCATGTAGATAGTGGATAATGTACACATGTCCTGCACTGCATCAACCCACGTCTGAGCTGTGTGACACCGTTCTACATGCCTAGTCCCTGATGCTATGTCAAAGTGCCCTTGCATGCATGCCAGGTTCACATTTTTGTGTGACATGTGTGCTTCATGTGTTGTCAGGCTGTGTGTGTGTTATGTGCTTCTGACATGTGTACTAATGTACATTTTCTCCACTTTCCAGATGATGACACAATGGAGCCAGAGGATGGTGTTGTCATGTCAGACACAGGTTTGCTATCACGCCAGCAACCCAGCACAAGTGGGGTTTGTGGGGTGGTAGACCAGGAAAACCCACATGTGTTACAGACCATCTTGTCTGTGGCAGGCAATGAGTCAAGCCTGGACAATCACTCTGACGACAATGTCGAGTTGGATGTGAATCGGGTCCATTTGTCTGGGGTGAGTGATTCTGATGTGGATGATCCTCTGTCCGCGACACCTGCACTGAGGGTCCAGACGGTGGTGGGACCTCTGCCTGTGGTGGATCGGGACGCAGGGTCAACCTCCACACCAGTCGCTGATGTGCCTGGGACATCATGTCGACAGGGGCATGTAGTCCTGCAGCCGTGGGTGGTGCCAACCCAACAAGGATGGCCGGTCCTTCAGACCCGCAGGTGTCAAGCCCAGCAACATGGTGGCCGCGAGCCACCGAGGTATACTGAGTGGGAGCAAGACATGACTGTACACAAGTCAGAACACCAGGGGGCAGCTATAGAAAACATCGCTGTGAGCATGGAGCGTGTGGCCCAATCCATGCTCCCCCCGCTAGGCAGATGCTTCTCCAGCAGCGGGTGGCACAGTCCATGGCCCGCTCGCTCAGGCTTGGCATGGCGGCCTCAGACAGGGCACGCCAGGCTGAAATGTTGTCTTCGCGTCAAGCAATTGCTGCTCACGCAGAGGCTCACATGGAGGCCCTGAGGGCTGAGTATGAATCCCTCAGATCCACTCTTGGTGTCCTCTTGATGTCCGAGAGGGAGCGGTCAGAGGAGAGGTTTGCGCAGCTTGAGCGTACCATCTCGGCTGAGCTACGTGCTTGCCGGGAAGTGCATCAGTTGCAAGAGGAAGCACGCGTATCACAAGAGGTTCTGCATGCTGACCTACGTGTCATCGCCGCAGAGAACCAGGCTCACCCGTCCGGCAGACTTGCTGCCGACGAGGAGCAAGCTGCGCCTAGGCGTGGTCAGGATCCTGTACCACGTCTACCTTTTCAGGAAGAAGCTGACTCGGACAATGAGATATCTCCCACACAGGCCGCGCTGTGCAGGTGTTGAGACCATGGAGGTTTTTTTTTTTGACTCATCATCATCGCATGTGGGTGTTGAGCTGCACCCTGTACCTCCCCCCTCCTGGGTGCCCCCCGACCCCCGGGTTGTATGTGGCTATTTTTGATTTTTCATTTTAGTATAGTTAGTTAACATTGTTTTTGATAGTTAGTTTAATTAGGTAATGTAGGTTTTTTATAGTTAGTTTAATTAGTTAATATAGTCTAAAATTGCTTGTCTATTGTGCATTCATTTGACAGTGTGATGCGTTGTGGTTTTTGAAAGCATCCACTGTCTGTTCCAACTGGGCCCTTCAAGCTTGTCTCGTGTATGTGTTTGCAGCTTGGGGTCCTGACTCACATAGGCCACTCCTTCTTCCCTTATCCATGGGCTCGCAAGGATGGTTCGGCGTTACAGTCATTTACACACGGGCTTTGGACTCTCATATCTGTGGCCTGTGTGCTGCTGTACTACTTGTGTTAACACCCCTAGTGGGGATTGTGGGGGTTTTATCCACAGCATGTTTGCATTAGAATTGGGTGGGTTCATGATTGATGTGTCCATTAATTGATAAACATTGTGCTGTATGTTTAGTTTTTTTCCTATACATGTGCTTCATGTACTTCATGTTGTAGACAGTGGCCAGCACCCTTTGCCTGTCAAAGTCGCACTGATGGTGGGAGGAATAGGTGTCTGACATGGCCTAGTCACGACCAGCATGAAGAGACACACACAGGAAACGTTCCTGCGTTAATTATATGTTTTGTGCCCTTTCTGCAGGAGAATGAGCCTTCAGACCACCTTTGCCAGCAGACATGGGCCATTGTATGACATACAGCTGGCCATGTTCGGTGGGGCAGACATGCACATGTGTGCACAAGCAGTGCCACAGGGCTTGTGCTCAGATGGCCAACAGAAGCAGACGTGTTTCCAGGAGCTCCAGGCCCAGGTGAGCAACACTAGGGTGCCACACCGCAGCCAAGCTTCCACCAGGCCTCTTGCAGATGCATGCTAAGTAGCACCACTGATGGGGAGCTAGGACAGATATTGTTGTTGAAGCGCACAGTACAGCTAAGATGTGTTGGGGACAAATGGCAAGTTGCTTACCAAGTTGTCAGGGGCACACGCAGAGGCTGTCACACATATCCTCTCATCCACCCTGCTCCATAGAAGCAGAATCCTTGGTGCAGTAGCGTTCTTAGCCAGTAAATGAAGCAGCGCACAGGGACACCCACCGAGGCACAGACTTGTGTGCAGTGCATATCATTTACATGTGCAAATTGACACATGCACTACCTATTTTAATCTGCGGATGCCAGAGCACAATTGTACTGGAGTCGCACCTCGCTATACGCATCTAGCTGCTCACCCAGGGACCATTGTACGATGTGTGATTCTTTACGCATTGGTCTTCCATTTGCCGTGCGCCCACGTGCGCCTGCTTTACTGCATTGACAGTGTATGTATCTTCACGCGGGCAAGCTAACGTATGGGTACAAAGGAGCAGACAAGAGTGTTTGTTTGTGAAGAAGTCACTTACTTTGGGGCATTTATGCTGTTGCGTGTGTGTGTTGTAGACACACACAGATTAGTAACTCACACTCTCTTTGCAGCATTGAACTGCCCCTGTTACCGGACCTGAGAGTGCGCAGGCAGGAGGCCAGCACTCACCCCAGAGATAAGTCTCTCTTTGGCTTGCATTTGACTCATTTGGTACAATGTGCATGATCAACATGTTTTGTCTGATTGAGTATGTGCTATTGTGAAGAGTTGTATTTTGTATTTTCCCTACTTTCCCTTGACAATCCTACTCCCCTCTCCTGCCCCTCTTTCCGGTTATCCTGAATACCAATGCCTGTCCAAACAACATATCCCTGACCCTCCTTCCCCACCAAGGTCTCAGAGGCCTGTGTAAGTTTGACCTTGCAGGCGCCCAGACCACAGAGGGGGTGGTTGGTTCGTGCCACTCCTGCTGCGCCTGGACACCGGAGTTGTGACACTACCCATCAGTTGGTGCATCATCATTGTATATTTTGTACCGAACATGGTACCCATCCTGTTGTGGCATTGTTGAACTGTGCTACCTTGTTTGTTTTATCATTGTGCTTGGACATTTTCTGCTACTTCAAGTCATCTACTGGAGACTCTTCCAGGGGTTTTGGTTGCCTAGAGGCTTTTTCCATGGTTTGTGGGTTTGGCTCCTTTTTTTTGCCAGTCAAGGTGGCCTCTGAGGGGGCTGGACCCTATTTACACACAAGGTGGAACATGGAGACCAAGGGGTAGGGTGATGCTGTAGCCAGGTATACTTGAAGGAAGAAGGCTACATACCCCAGACACAGTTGTTCAGTAGGTCATGGTGATTTGTGAAGGAGGGAGGGCCTTTTGTTGTTGGACATTTGGCTTCGGCTACAGTGTTTTGGGCACTCTGACATTTTAATTGTGGGGTACTATGTACATGATGTGTTCTGCTGGTCAATGCCTGTTCCTGTGTTGTCTTAACTTTTCATGTTTGAGGGGATTGCTGCGGTTTGACATGCTGGGGTGCACACATGGGCATTGTTCACATGTGATGTGTACAGGACACTGAGGATCACTTGATTTCACATGCATGTATTGAGTGCATGTCCCTACTGACACACACAGTTGCACAATGATCCACCACATGTACAACAACCCTTCCATGGCCACAGGTGCACACAGATTGCCTTCTGGGGCCCGCTGTGTCCCTGCAGCACATGATCTATGACCATTTGGGGATCCTGTACATGCGTCAATTGGTTATTTTTTATATTTGTCCTTTTCATGTGATGCTCAAGGTGTATCTCAGACACAATGGCTGCTCACTGTGCTGTGTGCTGAGCAGTGTGTTGCAGGAGACACTGTCATGATCTCTGCTTCCAAAAGATCAGGACTTGCCCAACTCCCTTGGAAAAAGACCCATAACCCCGGTTCCGAGTGCCAGCCAGTCCCAATTAGGACCTTTTGGACCCTGTCCTGGCGCCAGTGGCACCAGGCTCATAAAGATGCCCAGTCCCAGCGCTGGAAGCGCCGGGCTCATAATGCTTGGGTGGACTTACCTGCAGCAGACCATGCTGCTTACTTATCTGCCAGTTGAGCCCCTGATCCTCTTCTGTTTGGGACTGCTTTTCCTGTTGGGTGGGACAGGAGCCACTCCCTAGGTTCAGAACACTGGAACTCTTCTGGAAAGCAGGAACTCTTTTCTTACCTAGGCGAGGCTGTGGAAGGAGACACCTAAGCACTACAGGAGGCTATTTAAACCACACCCGATGGATGAATCTTGCTTTGCGTTATTCTGCATTCTCTGCAGCAGAACGCTCATCGTGTCTTCTGCTTCTGATCCTGGGCCTAAGGGAACAAAGGCTTACCATCCTGGAATCCAGTCTTCAGCAACACCTGTAAAGACAAAGAAAGAACAGGTTAGCACTACGGTCTTCAGTGGCAGCGCCTCTCTTACCTGGTCCATCGGCTGTCACCAACGCCTCGCGCTGCATTCCGGCATCTGAAAGACAAAGGCTTACCTACTCTTTGCATGCTCCGGAGGTCTTCGCACTGCATTCCGGCATCTGAAAGACAAAAGCTTACCAGCTCTTCGCACGCTCCGGAGGCCTTCGGCGCTGCATCCCGCATCTGAAAGACAAAAGAAGGTGCGTTTAAAGACATTGGGCAACTTTATTACTCACGTGCCATTACTCCTTCCCACACCGAATCCAGTGGGTATTCCAGCACCCTTCAGCTTCTCTAAAGCTCCGAACTTGTACCTGCAAGATAAAAGGGACAGTTAGTGCGCATCGTGAAGCAGGCTACAAGCGCTTACTTACGTGCTTCCAGGCGCTTCTATTCCTCACGCGGGTTCGATCCTCAACTCTCATCAGCCCGCCATCCGCCATCGCCGGAACCCTGCAAAACAAGAGATATCATTACAAAAGACTTTTAAGACATTTGAAGTGCCCAGAACTTACCGTTCGTGCAGTTAACGACGGACAGCAGTCCTCTGAGGTCAAGAGGCCTGCACCCTTATCCAGTGAAGAAACTGGTTACGGCACCCTGCCCCGAGGCAGATGGAGAGCTCGGCGTTCACTTACCTAAGGTGAGGGCGTTAACCTTTGGGGTTCTACAGGAGAAGAGAAAGGGAAGAGGAGAGAGGCACCCAATAACCCCAGTTCATTAATCCCATATTTTCTATCTGCAGACATCTTACTCTTCGAGTCAGACATACAGTGCACAGAGGTCCAGCCCAAAGAGCCAACCGTGTGTTACACATCACCTTTGAAGATACGGCATTCACCCAGTCAAGACCGGCGCCTCTGCGGGAATCAGGTGAGCGTTACAGAACGCAAAGCCTACCGCAAAACTCCCACCCAGGCGCTATGGAAACCTCGGATACCGACCAGCTAGCCCAGTTACTTGGGGAACTAAGAGCAGAAGTGCATGCAGCCCGTCAGGAAACAAATGCTCTAAGAAGGGAACTGATTATTTCCAAGGAGCGAACAGATGATCTTGCTAGACAATTGCTACAGTCACAAGCCGGACAAACTCCGTTACCCGCATCAGGGGCAAATCTTCCTTCAACATCCTCTACAAACCCAGTGCAGATCAACCTACCTGGGAATGTACCTCTGGCTCCGCCCGAACGATTTTCTGGTGACCCAAAGAGGTTTGCAGTATTTATTAATCAGTGCCGGTTGCACTTCTTATGCCGGCCAGCAGCCTTTCCAACTGATCAAGCTAAGGTAGCTTTCGTGCTTTCGTACCTTAGTGGCAATGCGCCAGACTGGTCGATCCCTCTAGTTAATCAAGATGATCCGGTTCTCCATGATTTTCAAGCTTTTCAGCTCAGTATGGAAAAACTGTTTGCAAGACATTCACAGGGGCAGGCCTTGGACAATGAGCTCCTTTCATTGCCACAGGGTAATCAAGACCTTTTGGCTTATATTGCGTCTTTCAACAGACTGATAGTGGAAACTCGATGGCCTGAGGACAAAAGGATTACGCTGTTTTATAGAGGTCTACGTGGAGAGCTCAAAGATGTGTTAGCCCAAGTATTGAATCCCCCGCAAGACTGTTCGGACTATATTGACTTAGTCGTTCAAATAGACCACAGACTGCAGAACAGGAAGGCTGATTGTTCCAAGTTTGATGCTCGAGTATTTTCCAAACCACCAACTCCTACCAAAGGAGTAGACTCCGGGGAACCCATGCAAATAGGGGGCCTGAAAGGACCACTAACACAAAAGGAGCGGGAAAGGAGAAAACAGCTGCAATTATGCCTCTATTGCGGAAACTCGGGGCACTTTCTTCGAGACTGTCCGGTGAAACCAGCCAAGAAGGCAGTAGGAGCTGCAGTTACCAGGGTCACAAACTCTGAGCAGGGAAACGACCTCGCCCGACAAGAATAGAGGTCCTCTTGCCGAGCGTTAAAACCAGTTCTGTGACCTCGCATTTCGTGATACCTATGGTCCTCATTAGCCCTGAACATCCGGATCGATTACATGCGATTGAAGCTTACGTCGACAGCGGTGCCATCGGCAATTATGTGGATCATGAAATGGTTTTGAGGATGAATCTGACTCTTTGTCCAAAGGCTGTAAAGGACGTCATTACTACGGTGGATGGTACGGAGATAGCCTCCGGACCAGTAACGCATACCACCCAAGAAGTGACGCTAGTAAGTCAAGATGGACACCATGAGAAGATCGTGTTCGATGTGATCAAGGCCCCTCAGTTCCAGATTATTCTAGGAATTCCTTGGTTAGAGAAGCACAATCCTCAGATCGATTAGCGAGCAAGAACGGTTCAGTTTCCAGAATGTGTCTCTACTTGTCACCCTCGACCTGGTGTTGCACTGGCAGCAATTTCTTCGGAGGCTCCCCAGTTACCTCCCGAATACCTAGAATTCCAAGATGTTTTCCGGAAGGATCAGGCTAACTCTCTACCTCCTCATAGGTCTTATGACTGCCAGATAGACCTGATACCTGGATCTACTCCTCCTTGTAGTAGAATTTATGCCCTCACCGAGCCTGAGAATCTTCACCTCCGACAATACCTAGATCAATACCTAGCGAATGGGTTTATTCGTCCTTCCAAGTCCTCTGCTTCCTCAGCTTTGTTCTTCGTTCCAAAAAAAGAAGGGGACCTTAGAACTTGTATAGATTATCGCGCCCTGAACCAGATTACCGTTAAGAATAGATATCTGTTACCTTTGATCCCTGAACTCCTGGACCAAGTCAGAAAAGCATGCATATATACAAAGCTGGATCTTAGAGGAGCCTACCACTTGGTACGAGTAAAAGAGGGCGATGAATGGAAGACGGCCTTCCGCACCAAATATGGGCTATTTGAATATCAGGTCATGCCCTTCGGACTTTGCAATGCCCCGGCCGCCTTTCAATATTTTATGAATGATGTCCTCAGAGAGCTCATAGATGTGTGTGTTGTTGTTTACATTGACGACATCCTCGTTTATTCTTCATCGGAAACTGAACATCGGAAACACGTGAAAATGGTCCTCGAGAGATTGCGTCAACACAAACTTTTCGCTAAGTTGGAAAAATGTGTTTTCAACGTGACTGAAGTTGAATTCTTGGGATTCATATTATCACCTAGCGCAGTGCGTATGGATTCAAAGAAGGTCGATGCAATTCTCAAATGGCCATCGCCATCCTCCGTAAAAGGTGTTCAAAGCATGATAGGCTTCGCTAACTTTTACCGCAGGTTTATCCCCAAATTCTCTCGAATAGTCCAGCCCATCACCGCCTTGTTAAAGAAAAACAAACGTTTTGAATGGTCTACCGAGGCAGAACAAGCTTTCCAGAATTTGAAGACTAGATTTATCTCTGCACCGATCTTAAAACATCCTCGCCCAGAACTCCCCTACATCGTTGAAACTGATGCTTCGCGCCTTGCCATGGGGGCAGTTCTATCACAAAAGGACCCAGTAACCAATCAGTTGCATCCCGTGGCATTTTGGTCCCGCAAATTCTCGCCTCCTGAAATCAATTACACTATTACTGATAAGGAACTTCTAGCTATCAAGTCCGCCTTTAAGGCTTGGCAGCATTATCTTCTGGGGGCCCGACACACCGTTACTGTGATTACAGATCACCGAAACCTGCAATATTTGAAAACCGCAAAAGCTCAATCTTCTAGGCAACTCCGTTGGGCACTATTCTTTGCCGAGTTTGACTTCATAATTACCTATCGACCTGGTACAAAAAATGGTAAAGCTGATGCCCTTTCTCGGATGGGAGTGGAAGAACATTTGATCAATCCTAAACCTGTACCTATCATTCCCGAACAAAGAATTCTGGGTGTAATCGCCACACAATCCATAGAGGAAGTTAAGGATAAAGCAAGGCTACTGGTAACTCCAGCAGACATACAGAATTGGCATCTGCAGGGAAAGGACTTTACGGTGAAGGACAACCTATTATATTTTCAAGAACGGTTATACCTGCCCAGCACAGATTTACAGAAAAAGGTAATCTCTTGTTATCACGATTCTTTAATGGAAGGACATCCCGGTATGGCCAAAACCTCGGAAAAGATCAAGCGCTACTTCTGGTGGCCGTCTTGGTAAAAAGATATCAGAGACTTTATAATGTCCTGTGGAGTATGCGCCCAAAACAAGAGTCAAAAGGAAAAACCAGCCGGCCTCTTACGCCCTATTGACATCCCACCTCGCCCTTGGCATACGCTTTCTATGGACTTCATCACCGATCTATCTCCATGCTCCGGATACAATACGATCCTAGTAATCGTGGACCTATTCTCCAAGATGGCGCATTTCATTCCACTCAAAGGCTTACCAACAGCAGCAACTCTGGCCCGAGAATTTCTCGAAAACATCGTCTGACTGCACGGTTTTCCTTCAGTTCTAATTTCGGATCGAGGTAGTCAATTTATTTCTCATTTTTGGCGAAGTTGCTGTCGGTCGGCTCAAATTGATGTGAGACTTTCGACCAGCCACCACCCTCAAACCGACGGACAAACCGAGAGGACCAATAAAACTCTGGAACAGTATTTGCGCTGCATGCTACAACAAACTGAAAAAACTTGGAAAGATATCCTTTGGATAGCCGAATATGCCTACAATAACTCTGTCCACTCGGGAACTGGGAAGACCCTGTTTTTTCTTTTATACGGTAGTCACCCTCGAACCTCGGAGTTGGATCCACTCCAAGATCTTGGAACACCAGCAGTAGACCACCTGCATTCTACAATCACCCAAGCCTTTAAGGAAGCCGTTTCTCACCTTCAAAGGGCTAAAGAACAATACAAGAAAGGAGCAGACCAACATCAGAAGGAAGCCCCCCAATATCAAGTAGGAGATCAAGTCTGGTTATCCACCAAATATCTACCTCTAAAAGGACCACGCACATTCAACAAAAGATACCTTGGTCCCTATTCCATCACTACCATAGTAAATCCAGTAGCGGTCAAGTTGGACTTGCCCCCTCACATGAAGATACATCCGGTCTTCCACGTCTCTCTATTAAAACCCGTGCAACCTCAAACCCGACTAACTAAATCTCCAAAACCTATTCTAGTTGATGGAGAACTCGAGTTTGAAGTCAAAAGCATCCTGGATTCCAAGATCTCCAAATCTAAACTATTTTACCTGATTGACTGGAAAGGCTACAGTCCCCAAGAAAGATCCTGGGAACCTGCAGAATATGTCCACGCGCCTCGTCTAATCAAAAGATTTCATCGAACATTTCCTAACAAGCCAAAACCCCCGGAGAAGCCCGGTTTGGGAGGGGCCTTGAGGGGGGGTGCTGTCATGATCTCTGCTTCCAAAAGATCAGGACTTGCCCAACTCCCTTGGAAGCAGACCCATAACCCCGGTTCCGAGTGCCACCCAGTCCCAATTGGGACTTTTTGGACCCTGTCCTGGCGCCAGTGGCACCAGGCTCATAAAGATGCCCAGTCCCAGCGCTGGAAGCGCCGGGCTCATAATGCTTGGGTGGACTTACCTGCAGCAGACCATGCTGCTTACTTACCTGCCAGTTGAGCCCCTGATCCTCTTCTGTTTGGGACTACTTTTCCTGTTGGGTGGGGCAGGAGCCACTCCCTAGGTTCAGAACACTGGAACTCTTCTGGAAAGCAGGAACTCTTTTCTTACCTAGGCGAGGCTGTGGAAGGAGACACCTAAGCACTACAGGAGGCTATTTAAACCACACCCGATGGATGAATCTTGCTTTGCGTTATTCTGCATTCTCTGCAGCAGAACGCTCATCGTGTCTTCTGCTTCTGATCCTGGGCCTAAGGGAACAAAGGCTTACCATCCTGGAATCCAGTCTTCAGCAGCACCTGTAAAGACAAAGAAAGAACAGGTTAACACTACGGTCTTCAGTGGCAGCGCATCTCTTACCTGGTCCATCGGCTGTCACCAACGCCTCGCGCTGCATTCCGGCATCTGAAAGACAAAGGCTTACCTACTCTTCGCATGCTCCGGAGGTCTTCGCACTGCATTCCGGCATCTGATAGACAAAAGCTTACTAGCTCTTTGCACGCTCCGGAGGCCTTCGGCGCTGCATCCCGCATCTGAAAGACAAAAGACGGTGCGTTTAAAGACATTGGGCAACTTTATTACTCACGTGCCATTACTCCTTCCCACGCCGAATCCAGTGGGTATTCCAGCACCCTTCAGCTTCTCTAAAGCTCCGAACTTGTACCTGCAAGATAAAAGGGACAGTTAGTGCGCATCGTGAAGCAGGCTACAAGCGCTTACTTACGTGCTTCCAGGCGCTTCTATTCCTCACGCGGGTTCGATCCTCAACTCTCATCAGCCCGCCATCCGCCATCGCCGGAACCCTGCAAAACAAGAGATATCATTACAAAAGACTTTTAAGACATTTGAAGTGCCCAGAACTTACCGTTCGTGCAGTTAACGACGGACAGCAGTCCTCTGAGGTCAAGAGGCCTGCACCCTTATCCAGTGAAGAAACTGGTTACGGCACCCTGCCCCGAGGCAGATGGAGAGCTCGGCTTTCACTTACCTAAGGTGAGGGCGTTAACCTTTGGGGTTCTACAGGAGAAGAGAAAGGGAAGAGGAGAGAGGCACCCAATAACCCCAGTTCATTAATCCCATATTTTCTATCTGCAGACATCTTACTCTTCAAGTCAGACATACAGTGCACAGAGGTCCAGCCCAAAGAGCCAACCGTGTGTTGCACATCACCTTTGAAGATACGGCATTCACCCAGTCAAGACCGGCGCCTCTGCGGGAATCAGGTGAGCGTTACAGACACACACAGCACAAGGATTCGGGAGTAGGGATTTTCCCTTCCCAATGTGCATGTGAACAGGCATTCAGTGTGATTTTCATGCTACGACTGTTGAAATTCATTTGTGTATGACTTGGTATATGTGGGGGGTTGTTGGTCAGTCATTTCATGTGATTCCATGCCAGACGTCATTGTCTGGAGCACTTTCCATTTATCACATGTCACTTCGGATCTTATTGGTCATGTGTTGGCCTTTTGGTATTGCTTGCCATTTCATGGTGTGGCAGACAAGGGTGATGGGGGTTGGGAGGGTTTAGGTGACATACCAGGGATTGTCATGGGCTGTTTTGCGGGGGGTGTGATACACACAGTGCATGTGTTCCTTTTGGTCAGATAGGATTGTTTAGGTTTAAGTAGCTAGGGATGCACACAATGTAGCACTTCCATGGCAACATTCTCAGGGTGGTAAGGTTGTGACAGTTGACTGTCTCTTTGTCATCATCGATTGTCACCTTGTATGTGCCAGGCCTGTGTGCACTCTGCAGGGGTGGGAGTTTAGGTGAAAAATGGGGCCACAAGCTGGGTCCGGGCTGCCTTGCCACGTGCCCTATCCCCTCCCATGGGCAGCACCTGTGCCTGTGGCTGGGGATGTGGGGGCACCACCATGTCCACCAGTACACCCTGCTGTGTTGCAACATTGTGCAGGACACATGCTGCACAATGATCCTGCACAATACTGGGGGGGCATATAGTAGCTTCCCACCAGAGCGGACAAGGGAGCAGAAGCGTGACTTGAGCACTCCGAATGTGCGCTCCACTATGCCAGTGGTTGCAATATGGGCAGCGTTGTATCTTACCTGGGATGGTGTGGTGGGGTTCCGGATTGGCGTCATCATGTGGTTGCTCAGAGGGTAGGCACTGTCCCCTTGGGTGGTGATAATGGTTGTGTTTATTAGGGTTTGTGTATTTGTCTGTGTGTGTCATGCATGCATGTGCACGGGCATTTATACCCACCTGGGAGCCATGTGTCGCCATGCTGCCCAGCTTCCAGGGCCCGGCTCAGGGCGGACATTCTGTATATGAAACTGTCATGGTTGGAGCCAGGGTAGTTTGCATAGACAGAGGTGATGATTCCCTTTGCATCGCATACGACCTTCACATTGATGGAATGCCAGTACTTGCGGTTTCGATAGATGTGCTCAGTGGCCCTAGGTGGACGTAGTGCCACATCGGTGCAATCTATGGCACCGAGCACTTTGGGGAAGTGTGCCACCCTGTAAAAGTCCTGGACCACGGCCTGCCTTTCTGTGGGTGTTCTGGGCATGTATATGTGCCTCGGACTGAGGGGCGTGCAGCCATGATTGCCAACACCTGTTGTAGGTAGCGTGACTGCGTGGCCTGTGAGGCCCCCCTCCCCACTATGGCAGTAGTCCGCTGAAATGACCCAGTGGCCAAAAAATGCAGGACATTGAGCACCTTCTCCAAGGGGCTCAATGCTTGGGAGCACAGGGTGGGGGATGTAAGGTAATTTTCCCACTCCCTGACCAGGTCTAGGATGATACATGGTGGAAACCTATATCTGCCATAGACCTGGTCAGGCATCCCAAAAAGGCTGGTCCGGAGGGAAAAAATGTGGGCCCTGGCTGGTCTCCTCCTCCTGCGGTGTCCCACGATCAGTGCTGCGACAAATGGTGCATTCATCGTAGCTGTATAATACGTGTTTGTTGTTTGCGCGCACTTTTATATTGTGCGCGAGGACGCTTATGCCTGCCTTCCTGTGGCGGACGTGTTGATACCTGTGCGTGTTTTTTAGCGTGTGCGTGTTTCCTGTATTCGATTCCATGAATACATGTTTTTCGCTTGCGTGTGGGTGTTCCGTCTATTTCCCTGCAGTACTTCCCCAGTTACACCTTCTTTTTCACGTGTTGTTCCCCATTCTGTGTGTTACGGCCCGTGTCCTACCCCCTTTTTGGTGTGTGCGCCAACGTTGTGCGCTTTCCCTGTGCGCATCGTGCACGGTATTTAGGATGTTGCAATGACGTGTGAGCCCGTGTGCGCCACGCATGGATTTGACGCACATCCAGAAGAAAACATGCGCAGGCCCTTCCTTGAATCGCACTCGTGCGCGTGTGCTTGCTTTTTCACGCTTGCGCTGAGATTTTCGGCGCACATTTGTACCATCCCAGCTCACGCTTACAATCACGTTTCTTAGCATAACATTTCAAAACATAGTGATTGTTATGTAACCTTAGTAACACATGTAATAAAAAGGCTTCTGTACACTGCAGCGAAAAGAAGTCTTTCTACTATTGCCTATTACTGTCTTTATTTGGCTGTATGCATTTACTTGCAGACATGTTTGGAATTACATGCTGAATAGAGCCCAAGTATTTACTGCAGTCTTACCTATAAATGTAACATGCAATGAACAAAAAAAGATGCCCAAAATATTGGCTTTACCAAGGCTTGTTTTTTTTTTGTTTTTTTCTGGTACATGATTTTGATTTCTGTTATAGGAGCCTGAAAAAGAGCTGGGTGTCATTCGCATACCACTGAAAATTGGAGTAGAAAGTAGCGATGCGATAGGCAAAATGTGCCAGGTATAGGTTGAACAGCCAGGGAGAGAGGTTACACTCTTGGGGAACACCACAAGTAGAAAGAGAGAGAGATAGAAGAGAGGAAAGACTCCAGTTTGACCTGAGAGGGTCAGTCAGTGAGAAAGGAGGTCAACCAGGCCAGGGCCTGATCAATGATAACCAGGTTGCCATGGAGATGTTTGAGCAGGATGGCATGGTTGACCGTGCCAAAAGCAGATGATAGATCAAGGAGAATGAGGACAGAAGGGAGATTAGAGTCAGCATTGGAGAGCAGGGCTTCATAGGTGTTCAGGAGAGCAGTTTCCGCGATTCTGACAGCTGATATTTATGGAAGCAACTAATAGATTCAGTATGCAGATTAAGCTGGGGGATGGCCAGCTTTTCCAAGTGTTTACCCTGGAAAGGAGTGATGGAAGTAGGGCAATAGTTAGTCATAGAGGAAGGATTGGCTGAGGGCTTCTTTAGAAGTGTTGGTTTTTGAGGAACCAGTTGAGGGATACCTTGTGGTGGACCTCAGCGCCTTCCTGATTTCGAAAAAGAAATCCTGTTCAAGGTTGCATGAGAAATGGTAACAACAAATTCATTGGCTCCTCCACTCCGTTCGGATAGAATACTGTGTTTACAGTTACACTGAAGTATGTTGATGCGCCCAAAAGGTTGAAAAAGAAGACAAATGACCTCATTTTCAGTAATCAATAATTTTATGTTAACAATTGCCCTCTATGATGACACGTGTTTCAACGGCGCTTCAGTCTTTTTCAAATTAGGGCTATGTAAAAAACCAATTGGTGGTAACAAGGACCATTATTTAAACAAACATGGGTTTCATCACATAAACCATAAAACATTGTTATTTTTGATTGAAAAGAAAAGTTGTGTAAAATAAAACAATTTTTTATATATTTTTCACAATTTGTACAGCCATTGCATAGATCAATATTATAAGAAAAATAATTGTGCACAACCCGAAGAAATAACAGAGATTAGAATGGCCATTGAGGGAGGGGTAAAGGGTAGGAGGTTTGTAGGTATTCAAAAGAGAAGACAATAGAGAACTACAGTAAAAAAACATATTTTTTTATTGCTTGTATTGATGAATCTGTGTAAGTCATCTTAAGTTATAGCAGTTGTAGCATCTGATAGATTTTAGAGAAATCAAATTGCACTTACCCAGTTTTAGTTGTATGTTTAGTTTTCTTAACAGCTTATGTGTCAAGTCACAAGTTAAATCCCAGACTATTTTGAGGAAAAATTGCATTTTTTAACCAGACCTGTAAGTATCTGACCCATGTCCGTTCCATATTATATGGAGGTGGTGGCTTCCTGGGTGCTACAAAACATATTAATAGTTAGTAAGCTTTCTAAGCTATACATGTGGTGATTGCAGGTAAGGGAGTATGGTCTGAGTGTTGGCGCATGCTGGCATAAACGTGCCTTCTGTTTTGCACAAACAGACCGGGATTTACCCACAATTTACATAGCCAAAATGGCAGAATATTTAGAAAACAGAGAAGAAGATGCTGTAAACCTCTTTGTTCCAAAAGGAAGCAATGCACCTGCCTTTGCATCCAACCTGCCCAAACCCAGAGAAGAACTTTGATACAAATTTGTCAAACTTGAAAGAGCATCTCGCAAAGAAGTGGACACATACAATGAAATGATTTCCCTTAAGAATTATGTTTCCAAAAAACAAATACCGAGAGGATTAAGGATTCTGATTTTCCCAGACTTTACTCGAGATGAGGATAAAGATTTGGCTGATTCATGGGAAAGAAACTGAAATCAAAGCTCAAATGCCATGTTGGAACGTCTGATAGAACATGCATCACATGAACACAAAAGAATAACACAACAAATTGAAACAATCAAAAAGGAAATCATTGAGGCAAAGCTTTGGAAGTCACGAAAGAGAAGAATTATCAGAAAAAGTTCAAAATCCTTAAAGAATATCAAGATGAAATTAAATTAAGAAAAATTAGGACATTTTTTCGGGATGATCGAGATTATCAAGACGACACACTTCACACATTTCAGGACAAGTACAGACAATTTACCAAACCGGTCTCAAGAGAAAGTACTCCCAACACCTCACCAGGCAGTTCGATGCAGACCTTGAAGGGGATCTAGATAAAGATACAGAACAAACAGACACAACAATTGTAGGACAAGTATTCTTGCATCAAATTAGGAGATACAAAAAAGGCAATAGAACAAACTATCAAAAACAAGTTTGTTTTTTATTACCAGAACAGTCAAACCAACAACAGCAAACCGCAGGAGGAGGGGTAAGCGGGGGAAAGAGAAGAAAATAGACAAATAGAGTTAAAAACATATTAATTATTGCTTGTATATATGAATCTGTACAAATCATCTTCAGTTATAGCAGTTGTAGCATCCGATAGATTTTAGAGAAATCAAATTGCACTTACCCAGTTTTACTTGTATGTTTAGTTTGCTTAACAGCTTATGTGTCCAGTCAGGGATTAAATCCCAGCCTATTTTAAGGAAAAAGTGCATATTTTTAACCAGACCTGTGAGTATCTGACCCGTGTCCATTCCAAGTGTTATATTATATGGTGGTGGCTGCTTCCTGGGTGCTACAAAATGTATTAGTAGTTAGCAATCATTCTAAGCTATACGTGTGGTGATTGCAGGTAAGAGAGTATGGTCTGAGTGTTGGTGCATGCCAGCATAAATGTGACTTCTGTTTTGTGACTTTCGTACGTGGAGGGCTATCCGAATTAACAGAGTCTTAATGGGTGTGTGGCAAATAGTCATCTGTTTCACCTGATTCGAGTATCCACGCGTACAGTAAGAATTGAATTAAATTAACTGATGAAGCCAAATGAGCCCGCATTGTACCATTGAGTTACTTAAGGATTGTGATTTGCACTTGGTTGCACATGTGTCTACTTTTCTTGAAATGCTAGTTGTGTCTGACTAGGGAGCTCGAAAAAGATCTTACCTCCTGTTTCCTAACTCGTACGTTCCTGTCCTCGTTCGACTCGAACCTCGAATCGGACACCATTTTGCTGTTGGTGTGGTTGCTTAACAACATAGTCCTACTACTCTGTTTTTAACGGCGGCCATATTTTGGGCTGAAATAGATGTTGGGTTATTAACAAAGCACATTAACACTAAGAAAAGCATATATTAATCACCTCCTTTTTATCTCAAAAAACTCCCAAATTTTGGGCTAAACTACAAGTTGGATTGTTACCAATGTTAATTCCACTGAAAGTTGAATATTTTGTTCCTGTCTCGTTCGTTCGAAATCTCTCAATGCTATAGTGAGTAACTATTCATAGTTACGTGAGAGATTTGTTGATTCACAGTCTGTTCGTATGCTCAATATTTTGTTGATGCGCACCCTCAAGTGTGTCTATAATTGATAAGTACAATAGCAATGGTTCTACAGTTTTACACAGTTTTGCGCGAAATACTGAGACTTGTGTGGCAAAATACGTTTTTTAATTTTAGTTTCGTAACAAATTTAAATAGATCAATGAAAACATCCATCATTTGGAAATCTGTGGATGGCGCATATGTGAAGCCTTTACAGCGAAATCTCTTCTGGTTGAAGTTGATGACTTCATAAATTCAATACTAAATCATTCACTTGTTCCTTTTCACTGCTTCTCTCGCCCCTGCTCTCATTAGACTTCTGAAATCCTTCACAGCGTATGGGTTGCCTGAATCTATCACTCTCCAGCTTGCCCCTCCTCGTGCAGTTTGCTGTTGTTGGTTTGTCTGTTCTGGTAATAAAAAACAAACTTGTTTTCAATAGTTTGTTCTATTGCCTTTTTTGTATCTCCTAATTTGATTTAAGAATCCTTGTCCTACAATTGTTGTGTCTGTTTGTTCTGTATCTTTATCTAGATGCCCTTCCGAGTCTGCTTCTGAACTGCCTGGTGAGGTGTTGGGAGTACTTTCTCTTGAGACCGGTTTGGTAAATTCTCTGTACTTGTCCAGAAATGTGTAAACTTTGTCGTCTTGATAATCTCGATCGTCCCGAAAGAATTTCCTCATCTTTCTTAATTGAATTTCATCCTGATATTCTTTAAGGATTTTGAACATTTTCTGATAATTATTCTCTTTCGTGACTTCCAAATCTTTTGCCTCAGTGATTTACTTTTTTATTGTTTCAATTTGTTGTGTTATTCTTTTGTGTTCATGTGATGCATGTTCTATCAGAAGTTCCAACATGGTATTCGAGCTTTGATTTAAGTTTCTTTCCCATGAACTGGCCAAATCTTTATCCTCATCTCGAGTAAAGTCCGGGAAAATCAGAATCCTGAATCCTCTCAGTATTTGTTTTGTGGAAACATAATTCTTAAGGGAAAAAATGTCACAGTATGTGTCCACTTCTTTGCGAGATGCTCTTTGAAGTTTTACAAATTTTGTATCGAAGATCTTCTCTAGGTTTGGGCAGGTTGGATGCAAAGGCATGTGCATTGCTTCCTTTTGGAGCAAAGATTTTTTAGAATCTTCTTCTCTGTATTCTAAATATTCTGCCATTTTGGCTATGTAAATTGTGGGTAAATTCCAGTCTGTTTGTGCTAAACAGAAGTCACCTTTATGCAGGCATGTGCCAACACTCAGACCATACTCTCTTACCTGCAATCACCACACGTATAGCTCAGAATGTTTGCTAACTACTAATACGTTTTGTAGCTCCCAGGAGGAAGCCACCACCATATAATATAACACTTGGAACTGACACGGGTCAGATACTCACAGGTCCGGTTAAAAATATGCAATTTTTCCTCAAAATATGCTGGGATTTAACCCGTGACTGAACACATAACCTGTTAAGAAAACTAAACATACGACTAAAACTGGGTAAGTGCAATTTGATTTCTCTAAAATCTATCGGATGGTACAACTGCTATAACTGAAGATGACTTATACAAATTCATCAATACAAGCAATAATGAATATGTTTTTTACTCTATTTTTCTAATTTCTTCTCTTTTGAATACCTACAAACCTACCACCATTTACTCCTCCCTGAATGGCCATTCTAATCTTCTCTGTTATTTCTTTGGGTTGTGCACAGTGATTTTTCTTATAATATTGATCTATGCAATGACTGTACAAATTGCAAAACATATATAAAACAGTATTTTATTTTACACAAATTTTCTTTTTAATCAAAAATAACAATGTTCTATGGTTTATGTGATGAAAGCCATGTTTGTTTAAATAATGGTCCTTGTTACCACCAATTGGTTTTTTACATGGCCCATATTTGAAAAAGACGGAAGCATCGTCGAAACACGTGTCATCATAAAGGGCAATTGTTAACATAACATTATTGATTACCGGAAATGAGCTTCTTTAGAAGTGGGTGCACAAGGGAGTGCTTAATAGGGTGAAGGGGAGTTCCAGTGGCAAAGGAGTGATTGCAGAAATTAACCAAGGCTGGAGCAAGGGTTTCAATGTTGTCCTTGATGGTTCTGGATGAGCAGGAGAGAACCTGCTTTGACGAGACTTTCATAGTTTGGACTTGTCTAACTGTCTAAAAACATTGCATGGGGTGAATAGGGGAAAGGCAGGGGAAGGAGGGGAGAGACGGCCTCAGATGGTCCAGGAGTGCTAGAGGATGAGGAAGAAGAGGTAGAGGAAGAGAGGGTGGACAGGATGTCTTGAGTTTGAGTGGTAAAATGAGAAGCCAAGGCTGTGCAGAGGGCCTGGGAGAGAACAGGAGAGGAAGATACTGCAGCAGGATTGGCCAGCTCCTTGCAGATTTTGAAAAGTTGAGCTGAATTGTTAGATGCCAAAGAGACGTGTGCTTGGATGCAGTCTCTCTTCTTAGAGAGGACAGAGTGTACTGCCTTCGAAGCAGGTGGCAGGCCAATTTGTCAGGGGGTGTGCCTGATGCCCTCAACTTCTTCTCTGCCACGCTCCACTTGCGTTTAAGGGTGGCAAGGTCAGAATCGTACCAAGAGTTGCACTTGGATTTGGGCTTGAAGCGGCTCCTCATGACAGTGGAAAGGACATCCAGAGTGTTAGAGATGAAAGTTAGAGAGGGCTGTGTCAGGGTGTGAGTCAGCCAATGGCCCAGAAGGAGGAGAGAAAGTAGCGATGAAAGCCTCAACTGACACACCCTTCGGGTTGGATGACAGAGAAGGTAGGTGGCATTGCTGGAGTTGGGTTGGCCTGAGGGGGAGAGAGAGAGAGAGAGAGAGAGAGAGAGAGAGAGAGAGAGAGAGAGAGAGAGAGAGAGAGAGAGAGAGAGAGAGAGAGGGGGGTGGGGGGAAAGGGGAAAGTGATCACTCCAAGAGGGAGGAGTTTTGAGAGGGTTAGAGAGGGGGAGGTCTGAGGAGATCAGAACATCCAAGGTGTTCCCCGCAGAGTGAGTCGGCCCAGAGGTAAGAATAGGCAGAGAGAGAGAGAGTTGCAGAGGTTTTAAAAGAGTTCTGAAGAAGGGCTGGTAGCATCTAGGTGGATTTCCAGGTCTCCAAGGAGGAGATGTTGAGAGGAAGAGGCAAGGAGGGAGGAGGAGAGGCCAGCCCACTCTGAGAGGAAGAAGGCGACCTGGCCAGGAGGCCTGTAGATAGTGGCCAGAGAGAGAGAGAGGCCACAAGAGATAGATAGCCTGCAGACCAGACATTCACATGAGGAGTAATCCTGCATTGGAATGATAGAAGCAGTGATCCACTCTGGGAAATTCAAGGCTACACCCCCACCAGGATGGTTGGTTCTGCGTTCGGAGAGGCTCTTGTAACCATTGGGAAGGAGAGTGTCGACACTTGTGACAGAGCTGGCCGTGACCAAGTCTCGATGAGATCGAGTACATCTAATCAAGCCCTTCCTGAAGATGACAGATATCAGAGGAATGTTTGACAGCTGAACGAGAGTTGAGAGTAGTGATGCGGAACAGGTTCCCTGATTTGAAGGACTTCCAGGAAGGGCTACAGGCCAGAGGTATGCCCTGCAGAATTGTTGGAGGTGCCCTAGGATGGGCAGAGGAGGAAGGAAGAGAAGGCAAGGTAGACAGAAAGGAAGAAGAAGGTGCCAGAGGGGTGGCAGGGGAGGTGGGCAACAGGGTTCCCAGAGAAGCAGCAGGAGGTGCAAGGGAGGTGGCTGAGGAAGGAGGCAGCAGAGGAGCCTGAGAGGGGTAAGAAGGGATATCACGAGAGAAAGGGAAGTTGATAAGGTGTGGGAAGAGTCCATGAAAAAGGAGGAGATTGGCCTGAGGGCTCTGGACCAAGACAGTGCCTTTTAATTAGACATTAATGATGGTCTTAAAGGAGTGGAAGGGGACCAGGAGGGCCTCCCATTGGGTGTCACCATTAATGGAAGAATAGGAAAAAGGGGAGAGAAAAAAGACCATAAAGAGGACCATAGGCCTGGAGAGGGAACAACAAAGATTATGTCATTAAGGGTCTGTCTGGAGGAAGCACTGGAGAAGGTATCAGTGAGAGGGAGGCCTTGGTTGGAGACCAGGATGTCCTTTTTGAGCTTCTTCCTGCCAGATATAGTGAGAGGGATACGATAGTTGATAGAAAAGTAGTTAGAGAAGATAGGTGAGTCAGAGAGCACCATAGAGAGTGTGGGGAGGAAAGAGGGGGGCCCAATCAGGGAGTGGGGGGCTCACATAGGGGGAGTAGATAGGTATGCAGATGGGGACACGAGAGGGAGGGGAGCACAAGAGCAAGAACAATGGCCATAAAATCAGAAGCAATACAGAACCAACAACAAGGCACAGAGCGTGGCAGGGAACATGCAAGTAGAGAACACAAATTACACAAATTCAATACGGAACAAGAAACAAAGCACAGAGCACAACACAGAACCATGAATTAAGACAAGATGTAATACAGAACTGAAAACAAGGCACAGAGCACAACAGGGAACAGAGAAGTAAGAAATCAGATGTAATATAGAACCAAAAGCAAAACACAGAGCTCGACAGGAACCTAGAAATGAAGAATACAGGCAATCCAATCTATTGCCACTGACCATGGAGAACAACACAATATCAAAACTGTAGGGATCACCAGAGAGGCACAGAGCATGACTGGAGCCCAGAGGAAGGAATGCAGAGGAGCAAACACAATGTCAAAAACAGTTCACAAATAATCAAGAAGGGAGGGGAGAAGATACTGAAGGAAGGGATCCCATGGGGTGGAGAAACAGGATGCAGTCACCTACGATGCGAGGAAGTGCACGTGGCTAGGGAAGCAAGGGAACGCATGCAGCCAGATGCAAGAGAGAGCACACACATGAGCAGGATGCAGGGACCTACGAGGCAAAGGAAGCGGATGCGGCTGAAAGCATGGGAGCACATATGTCCAGTTGCAAGGGAGCACACGCAGGATGCAGGGAATTATCATGCGAGGGAACGCATGCAGCTAGAAAAGCAAGGAAGTACACGTGGCCAGTTGCGAGGGAGCACACGCATGTGAGCAGGATACGCAACCTGCAATGCGAGGGAGCGCACAAGGCTAGAGATCCGAGGGAGCGCATGGGACCTGAAGTTGCGAGGTTTTGATGTTTCATTATGGCGTTCTGCATTAATGTATAGTATTCAAGCACTTTGAAGTAGACATAAGGTGGCAGTTATCATTTACCAAATCACCCAAATAAATTAAACACTGGAGCGGCATACAGCCCATCTTGAGAAGTCTCTACAATGATGGATTATGCAAATTAACTCTCGGACTAGCCAGGCCTTAGCCTAAGAGGAGTCCTGCCTTCTATGTCACTCTGGCCATCTCACTGAAATTCTTAGAAGGCCTCAAGAGCTTACAGTAAGACTGGTACAGGACTTTGCTCTCAGAGCACCATGCTTCAAAACCTACCCTAATTTATAAGTGCTCATATTTACTTGCAATCTTTCCGGTCTTTAGACCCTTGCCGTTTTCAGCCTGGGCGTGTAAATCAAAGGGCCTTGTCCTCTTGGACGATTGGCCATGGTCTCAACATACTTGTTCTCATAACGATACCGTGGCACTGCGCAAGGCTGAAAAGTCTGTGTTCAGCACCTGTAAGCATTTTGCACAAAAGGGTAATCTTTAATTCACTGAGACAACTGTGGGGGTGATCTGGTAATTTTGGTTCAGTATAAAAACGTTATAATCATAAAGGGGGGAACACATTCAAAACGTTGCTATTTTTTCAGGAAGCTGCAAACATAGACATTTAACTTTCTAACATCTAGCTCCTTCCGAATGCCATTAATAAGTGGTTTTTCAGGTGTGTAAATTGCACAGATTAACTTAGTCCCTGCTTGGGAGTCAGTGTTTTTAAGCACACTATCTTTTTTACATGCCATTCTCTCCACTTTGACTGATGGTCATCTGAGTGCTGATTTCTGGGTGCACTGGTGCTCGCATTGCTGTCTTGCCACCTGAAGGAGTTGCTCCCCGCTACTCTGTCCTCTGAGTCCGACTTATTTTTTTTAATTGTTTTATTTGTGTATTTATTTATTTTTATTTACTGTAATGCTTATTTATTTATTTTTATTTACTATAATGCATCCAAAATTAGCTTTTTATACATATAAATGAATTCATTCACTTAGAGTAAACACATACAATCCTGAAAATTAATAAAAGGGATAATAAAATAGCATTCATAATAAACAACACAACATAAAATATTGTGACTTCATTGCTCTTAAAGTACATTCAAACCTTCCTCTATCTCATTCCAAAAATGCGTCATATGGTTACACAAGATTGCAATCATTACCCCGTGTATAAGCTTGCTATAATGCGTTCCAGTCCAAGTTTCTACCCTAGGCTGTATGTTACAGAGAACATTACATATAATACACTGGGTCATGCAGTGGTATAAGCTGTCCATTTTATTCCGTGCTCGAGTGATTTATTCCAAGTGAGCACAGTTAAACCTAACTCTAAAATACCCCCATCTATACAAACCATCCAGTTCGAAATGTGCGTTGGAATAGCTCCTTGCAATGTAATACATTAGGGTGTTGGGTACCATACTAATGCATTTTCTACAGAAGTGAACTCTGTGTGTGATGATATGAAATTCCATAGAGGCAAATCCAAATTCAGACCTCATAAACTCTACCGATATCTATATTTTGGTAACCTGGTCAGACTTCGGAGACAGAATCCGTCAATTTTGTATGCTCTTCAATAGTTCTATAGCCCCATATCTCACTGTCATATGTTGCACCAGGTGAAATGTTTACCATATAAATATCTATTATCGCCTCCATCGAAGAGCCTGGGTTCTGTGTTGTAACATTTCGAATCAAAGTGGTGTATAGCCAGGCATTTCACCAAGCGTTGGCTAGTTGGCAGCTCCAGCTGAGACTGTGTTCAATATCCACCCCCAAATAGTTGTCATGAGAGACCACCTCCACTGGCTGTTCACCCAGCTTCCACATATGCTGATGTATTCTCTTTTTACATTGAGTATTGAAGACCGTCACTTTAGGTTTGCAGGCATTGAGAGATGTTCAAGTTATTTCCATCAGTATCCATAGCTAGCAGTGATAACTGCTTTTGGAAACCTGATTTTGTGGTCATCATCTCCATTAACTAACCACTGCATTCTTTCATCCCCTAATTGTCGTTGATATGCTTTGTCTGTTCCTACTCAAGGGGAAAGGTCCTCCAGGTAAAAATTGAAGATGCTGGGTGCAAGCACACAGCCTTGCTTAAGACCGCTTAATCCGTCAAAGGGAAAGGGAATCCGTCAAAGGGCCCTCATGGTCATTTCTCACAGTTACTGTAGTTTTATGGTTCAATAGCATAATCATGTCAAGGTGACCCCTTGGCAATACCCAGGTGTCCAGTTTTTTTTCTTTTCATAGCCCATTCCTTAGGTCAGTGTTAAACTCTGAGATGAAGATATTGCATGCATCATATATGTATTTGTTTAAAGTAATTCTTTCCTGCCCAACAGTTGTAAACAAAGCCAAGATGTTTGTTAGCATAGAAGGGCTCTAAATCCAGTCTGGTGGTGTGTTAATATATTATGGGGCTACGCCTAAGCTTTTACTTCTATTAATATGACTCTTCCAAAGATCTCCGATGGGCATCTAGCATTGTTAATTTGCTTTAGCTTTGGGGGTTGCCCATGGGACGACGTTTGTTCACTAGCACGATAATATTTTTTTGCGAGATGGGCGGTTGGGCTTCCAGTAAAACTAATGATTGCTAAGAGGCTGTGTAATATATCCCCCCATATGAAGAAGTTCTTACATGGTAATGAGTTACAAAGTCCATCTAGCCCAGGCGCTCTAGAAATATTGCATTCCATGATGATCATTGAAAGTCGTGCCGCAGTTCTATATATCAATTGTTCACTGCTGAACCAAATGTAAGAGGTTCTGTGTTCAGTGTGCCTATCATGGAGACAATGTGAGGATCCCAGTCACTCTTCGAAACCCGTTCATTTAATCTATCCTAACTAGAGTGACCATTGGCCAGGTCCCAAAATCTCCTCGTTTGATTGGATTTGTTTACTTGATGCTGTTAATCCTTGCTCTCTTTTGATCTTTTTTGTTTTCCTACATGTCTTCAGCCAGCTTCTATGTTCTGATTTCCTCCGTCCAACCTTTTCAACTATTCAATGTGGTGTAAAATTGGCACCTGTGATAGATCTCAGATCCTTCCTCAATGTACGCTTGGCGTTTGCAACCTCAGGATTACATGTATGTCGGGTGGCATTGTTGCTGTTGGTGCGCTTCCTTTTGTGCAGTGCCTTCTTTGTGTCAATGCTGGTGACAACTTTGTGTACTGGAGTTTCATATTGTGTTATATATGCGGAAGGGTAGTCAGTAATCATGCTGCTTCTCCTACCAAGCATGTTGTTTCTTTAAAATAGCACCCTACTATTTGCTTTTTCTAAAATTGGAGCACCCCACTTCATCTTGTTGCACTTATGTATGATAGTGATGGATCCTGCCTGATACAGGCTCTCAGACTGGGGGACAGTAACCATGCACCTGAAGGTAAGAGTGTTGGGATCACTGTCCTCTCTCGGGTCAATCACCAGCTCATCATAGTTACTAAAGTAATTGCCCTGTACAAAGACATAATCCAGCAGGGAGGCTGAATTGGGCATAAGCTCTGTATAATGGACGGGTGTTTCCCCAGGACAGAGTCCATTGAGCATAATCATACCATATTAACTCATTAGGACTCCCCAATCACATCCCACCACTCCATTAGTAAGACATTGGGTATTATTAGGAGTCTATGATGGTTGATTAGCTCATTGTTAGCTGGATTTGCTGGTAGTTTTGCTTTGTGGTCTACCAATATAATAATACAAGTGTTATACATCCCATGCACTTATTCACTGTGCCCTCAACAGTATTTCTAATTGCTTTTGTATACCCTATACCTGGAGGGTCAAGTATATTAATATTATTCAGCTTACTTTTCTTGCTTGTTGTTCCAGACCCGAAGTAATACCTGCCAATACAAAGCTGCAATCCAACTCAATCTCATTAATGGTGTATTGGTTTTTGACACTGATCAGAAGACTGCCACAGGTCTGCCTAATTGACCTTTAGTGGCGTGTATCTGAATCGTGCTCCACCCATCCATCTGCATTTGATCCACCATCTATGTCTCTTGCACTGCAAGGATGTCATAATGTGACAATAGGTCATATTATGCCCCCTTTTCAATGTTGCAATGTGAATGGCCACGGGAAATCTGGGAAGAAAAGAAAGAGTATTTGATCAGGGCTGGTTCAAGAGCTAGACATCATCGGGGAGCCATTGCCAACCCCTTTCCCCTGTGCTGTTGTCACCTTTGCAGCTGTTACTTTTCTCCAACCGGGCAACCCTGGCACCTTCATTGCTGATGCCCACTACACTATTTCCCGTCCCAATGAGGAAAGTCTGCTTCCACTATTGTATTGGCTTACTTGTAACAATACCATCTAATTCAAAGGTTATCTGAGACCTACCACATTCATACCACTCTGTGTAATTCCACAAGCCAATTCATCACATAATTGAATATAGACTCAGAGTAGAAGTATGCATTCGACTTTAAATACTCCTTGCTCCCAAATTGCTCCTCAATATCAATATCATCAGACCCAATGGCACGTAACTGGGGGATGAGGGGAAATAACAGCAGGATGGAAGTTTGATCTAAAACGAATTGATGCGGCTGGCAACAGGGACTTTTTACTCTAAGGGCAATTCTCCCCCCATTCCTGATGAGTTGTGAGGTAGTACTGACTGCTTCCCAAAAGCCATTAGACCTGTAAGCAGCCCAACTTGCACCTCACAAGGAGAGTTCAGGACATTTCATGCAGGGGACATCCTTAGGTGAACACAGATGGTCTGCCCAACCTTGGAGGGCGAGAGGGCTGTGTGGGACTAGTTTCAACTTCACTTTGCTTGAAGAGTTCTTCCACGCCTTCAATAACAATGGTGTTTTCCAGCTGTTGAAGTTCACCATGGTGCATAGGCGTGCTCAGTTGTTCCTGCAATGCTGTGTGACCTCTTGTCTTGGCTTTAGTCCCTGCTAGGTAGGTACAGATATGCATAACTCTCGATTTTTCAATGAGGGCTTTTGTTATTCTGCTGCTACCACAAGGCCGTAGACCGTATTGGAGTTAGTATACAGCTGAACTCCATTGGAGCAATCAATAATGCAATTTTGACCCCTTTTCATGCGAATTCCCTTAGTTTGCTTTTTTGTTGTCCCAGTGGGGTGTCACTTGTTGTCCCAGTGGGGTAACAGCCCCACAGTTCTCGACTGCTCAATATTAATGGCAGATGAAGCAGACGAGTTTGATTCATGTCTGCATGCCTGGTGGTGTGTCCGCAGAGGAGCTACCACTGTACTTGCCATATCAGAGACCTGTACTGTCAGTTCAGGTACTGTAAGTGCTTCGTTATTATGCTTGAAATACTCTAACAATTTATTAAGCAGCCGGTTTTCCATCTGGGCTAAAGATTCTGAATTCCTCTTAGTCTCATTATGAATCTGTTCGCACAACGTGACCAGTGAAGTGAGCCGATAATCAAGCACTTGACGTTGTGAATTTGAGGTGGACTCAGTAAGATTTTTATATCTGCTATGCTCCCTAGCAGCCCTTTCCGGTTGAAGAAAACAATTAAGTGCTTCCGCAGACCACCATGACAGCCTTTCCACGTGTGTAAGGATCCTTTGTGGTCCGATTCAGTATTGGTTGAGTTCATAAGTGGAATGATAGTAGCACAATGGAGGATTTTGTCAATCAAATCACAGCTGATGTGATGGACAATAAAATCACTGATCTGTGACCTTACTCCCATGCTGCACAAACTCAGTAGGTTCCAATGGTTTATGTACAGATGTAACTGTCACCATAGCAGCATTATTGTAGTCACTGGTTGCCAACCCTCCACCCATCAGGTCCTTATGATTGTCACTAATTAGTACCAAGGACTGTGACCAAGCAGTGGATAACGCTGTCTAAACAAGCGGTGGGTGATTTCTAGTTCCCCTGTTAGAGCATTGATAATGCAATTGGTCATTTTGGATACTAGACACGAGAGAACATTTGATAGAGCCTGTTCTACCTTCCCTTCCAATGGCACAGGAGGCAATTCCCCCATTTCTCCCAGAATGTGTGCTGCTTAGTATGTGTTATTTGTCACCATTGATTGCCAATTGTCCACCCATAGTTTTATGAGTAATATCAGTATATCGAGTGCACCTTAAATCATATTACGAGCTATCACAGCTGCTCTGTGGCTTGCACTTACCAATCTCCCTGATTTAGCACTTTCTGATTCCTGTCTGTGCAGTGGAGCAGGCATACAGGAGAGGAGTTCCACGGCCACTGGAAACAGGTAAAAAAAAAGTGTGTGTATTTGTGAGAGGGTTTTGAATGTTTATGGTGTATGTCTGTATGTAATGTGTGTGAATGGATGAGTGTATGGCATGTGTAAATGAGGGAGTGAATGTTTTGTGACTATGTTCCCTTGTGCTGGGTCGAGAAGCTGAGTTGGGTGGGGGGTAGATGGTTTAGAGGGTAGGGGGCCACAGGTGTAAGGGGATTTGCACTGTTTCATTTTTAATGGGTATCTATTGTAAAGCAGGCATGCTATATATTATTAAGTGGCTAGACTGGCCTTTTGGTGCAGCCAGTTGAGCCATTACTGTCTGAGGAATGACATGTTTTATTGAGCATCTATGATAAACCATGCCTGATCAGTGTTCTTATGTGTCTAGACTGTCCTACATTGGAGCCAGTTTGCACATGGATTATTTTGGATGGCAAAACCAAAAGGCATATGTTCTTATAATGGGTACAGACATATATTGGTAAAGCCAGTTTGGACATGTTTTCTTACAGTATTATTATTGACATTATGCCCAAAGCAAACATGAATATGCTGTTACATGGAAATACTGGCATATATTGATGCAGCCAGCCTGGAAATGTATGGGCAGAACCAGCATGATCATATTTTTTGTAATGGCTTATGTTTTGGAGAAAGGCATGAACATGTGTTGGTAAATGCTTCTGTGAATTGTTGGCGACTTGCATCTTGGATTGTTCCCTAACTTTTTCATGACTTACCCTACAACACTGGCTACAAATTGTGTGGCTTATTGACCAAATTGACCAAATTCTGTACCATTTTAACCCATTATTAAAAAGACATTCATGTGGGCTGGGGTGGAGAATTCCTCCCCTAAACCCACCCTCGTTAGTTTGGACTCGCTTGCTACACTTGATTAATCTTGCATATGTGTGGCAAATATTTATGCCCTTCCAATTAAACAAATCAATGCTGCAAGTGGCCAGAAAATCCCGCCATATTTCTACATTGGGTCAAAGATGTCAACTTTGATTATAAAACATACTTACATCATTCATCTAGCACAGCACACTCATGCACTTGCAGCGGCATAATCATCATGGGAATTGCACACACTTTATGTTTAAGGCTGGTCTGGAGTGTGACGCCTCCCATACGTTGTTGAGGAGCATGAAGGGGGGGCCTCAGTATGGTTTGCAAGGGTCCCTCAAATGTATTGTTATGCCACTGGACTGCAGGCAAACTAACCTACCATGATGTTTTATCAGATTTCAGTCTTGTGACCTGAATCTGAGCAACAGAACTCTGCAAAAGCTCATTTTAATCACTGAGTTCTCTTATAGGCACAGCAACCTGCGATCTAGAGGATAAACAAAAATATCTTTAGGAGGTGCATGAACACATCTCTAAGATCTATGAAACATGCTGACTCTGCACGTTAGGCTACATTTAGCATACTGTATTATGGCAGTACCTGGGAATGTGGGTCTTTACTTGATATATGATTACTAGACCTGACATGTGCAGCTATATTTGGTATACAATGGCAGTAAATGGCAATATAAGGCTGCAATGGAATATGCATGGCAGTGTCCCTAGCCTATGCTGTTCTACTGTTCCTGCCCCTGTCATACCCAACCCCCTTGATGGCATATCAAGGCAGCGTTCTACTTAAAATGTGCTTGGTATTTAGTAAAGTATAAAGTCTGCTTAAGTATCGATTTGCCATTTTGTTTTTTTTACACCCAACAGTCACTTCAGGTGATGTCATCAGATTTCAATGTCATGTCTTTTTATTTCATGTGATATCATTGGGGTCAAAGTTCATATGACATCACTTCCTGTGTTCTCAGCTGATGTATGATGCCACTTCCTCTACCCTAGGAATTTTGGTAAATTGACATCCCTGCTCAAATGTGAAAATCCAATCAACAACCAGATCAAATAGAGCAGTCAGCCTCAAAGTAAATCTGCTTCAAAGTGAGTCTGTTTGGTCACTTATTGCGGCATAAAGCATGTGCCATAAACCTTTAGTAACAGTCAAAACATAGTGACATAACACAACAGAAAGGGGACAGTCTGTCATTGTAAACAGAAATACAGGCATCTGGCTTTTGTCTGCCTACCTACTTTGTTTGTTGCAATCACCTCCTCCTTTCATACTGTTCAATGAACTCTGACTGGATAGGTAGCTTGGACTATAATGTCTCACTAAAAATGAATATGCAATACTGTTCTCTGATTGCCTACTCCCAAGTAAGGCACCACCCTGTCTCACAATGAACTAAATTCTAGAAAGACATGACACAGAAATGTCTCTAATAGACTTTTTCATATCAAAGTGCCATGCTTCTCTTATGCTTACTGTACTTGTTTTTCCACTTTGTTCCCTAACCTTCTGTAACCAGTAACATTCATCTTCATGCACAGTCTATTCTTGACTATGCTATTCTTGGCTCACGGATGGCAAGCACAGAATGAACATTCTGGAGTTTGAGCTGGAGTACAACGTATAGAGATGCCAGTGAAAATAAGCCCCGAACTTTCAGGATCGCCAGTGCAGAGTCTTAAACCCATCATACATCCAACATCAAATTGCATGCTAAAGAACCACAACCCACTAACCACAACACCTTAGGACATATCTGCCTCCTCATTTGCAGAACTATAGTCCACCTAACAGAGCTGACATCCACCCAGGTTATCACGAAGCATTCTTTACCCACTGGATCCCTCCCTCCACTTGTTTGTAACTCTTTTTTCCCACTTTCCCATTGTCTGATCTTCCCCTCTGTCACTTTCTTTCCTCCAAAAGACCCAGGTCTGGATAACCCTTGTGGGGGGACATAACATTACTCCATGGACAATCCTAGGTGCTCTGAAACCACTATGTTGGTCATATGACAAAGTATAAAATCAGATTAATATATCATGGCATTAGTGAGTGTTCCTAATCCTAGCAGAACACTCAGAACTTGGGCTGTTATCTGTTGATACCAGCCACCATTCTGAGCTTTGCAACAACCGAGATGACACCACTTGCAAGTGTGCAGAACCTTACCTTGTACAGCAGTGTTTCTTTCACTTGTCTCTCTCGCTGTCCACGTCTCTCATTTCCTACTTTTCATGCCTCTCCACTACTGTGATGGAAGTAGAAAGGAGTCTCTTTCTTTCAGGAAAGAATCCTCGTTTAATTTGTCATGGTTACCTTGTTATTTTGAGGATGATATTGTTTTGGGGATTTTTTATTTTTCCCTCCTTGTGCAAAACATTTACCAAAAAGAAAACAGCATTGCATCTGGTTCCCAATGGTGATAATACCCATGGCTGTAGAGTTTTCTGGCTGGAAACAGGTCAATAGAGGATGAAGGGCTGTTACGTCAGTACAGCCTGCCGCTGCTGGATTTCTCTCCTAATTAGAAGATGTGTGGGATTGCTGACAGCTCAGTTGCACACAGTGCAATGACAACGGTCTAGCACAGCCTGGTAAAAGCTCCCTGTCACAACATTCAGATATTTCTCCTGTAGCCCTCACTTATTTAACCAATCATTCTATCCTCTTTGAGTGCAATGTTTAATGACATTATACTACTTCCCACTTTGGGTTGTAACAGCTGGTTTATGCCCACATTCACAACTATTATGGAGAGAGCATATCTCCGGTTGTATTGCTCTTGGTTGTGGGCAATAACGAGGGACGTCATTTCACCAAAATGCCTGGTGAAGTGGAAATAACATCACTTGGCCCGTGACCTCTGATAACATAAAAGGAAGTGATGTCATTTGACCACAACCAAAAGCGACATCACATGAAGTGATCAAACACAACCTTTAACCCCTTGACAGAACAGGAAGTGGCATCACTTATCATTGCTCCTAGGTACACTACAACAAATATGGTTACAATATCACTGTACTTTGATATGCATTTCATATAAGAATTGATCACCATATGTATCATGAATATCAGTGTGTATAGGTTTGTATTACCAAATTTCTATGAATGCAAGCAGATGTCCAAGGCCAAATGACAATGATGTGTTATATTGTAGCACTTACGCTTAAGCGCTTTATATTGAACAAATATACATTCAATATCACCCAACCTGTGTTGGTACTCATTTATCAACCGCAAAAGGTTGAAAGGCTGACTTGGTCTTGCAGGGATACAAAGCTTCCAGGATATAGTAAAAAGAGCAATTGTCCGAATGTTCTCAAAGCCAGAAAGTAAATTACACTCTGTAGTGGATACCATTAAACTGGTAACTGAGATTTAACAGCAGACCAGTTCAATCTGCAAGGTCTGGTGCAAAGTTGACCGCATGTCAAACCTGAGTGGATCTACTTTTCAGGCTTCAGAGGTTGGCAAAATACATACCATTGGGAGGGTTCATAGATCTGTCTTAAATAATTTAGATTAGCACAAGGAAAGCAGCACACTCAAACAGCATCCCGTACTCTGGGCACTCATTACCTCCTACATGCAAACAAACATCCTGAACATCATGCCACAGAGATAGGAAAGATAGATACATTACAACAAAGCATTAATTGTGGCTCAATTAAATCAAGGGCCACTTTATGTGCTACGGTCAAATATTTATTCACTGTACACAACTTTTAGGCATAAAGATTGTGTCTAGTCACCAAGGACACCGAGATGGGATGTCTTCAGATGATTGTAACAGAGACAACACCGAAAAAAACATGCTATAACTGCAACTTGCAAAAAGCAAAATAGATAGTCTGAACTGGATGCTTAGTATACTGTAAATGCTTTTGGGAGGTTTTTGTGAATTTGAAGTGTTTAAGAACAGACTAGATCAGTGACTCACCCCCTGAAGTGTGCCTGAAATAAACCTTTAATGAGTCTAGCAATTATTGCATAGAATTCTACAAAGATACATTTTTTGTTATTCCTATTCTTTCTGTTTTATGGTGCCTGCTGAGAGTTACACCTGAACAAGAAAGCCAGGCAATCTAGAAGCAAAGAGCCATGTGGCACTGGCCACAGCCCAGGAGCTTCAATTTGTTAAAACAAAAAAAAAGAATGTTTTTTAGTGGTAGTAGGGGAGAACACAGGGGTAGCAAGGGAGACCTCAGGGGTTGCAGTTGCGACCCCTGGTGACCCCCAAATAACATCTGTGGCAATAATACTATAATAATGAGCTGGAGAAAATGTAGTTTATGGTGTCATCTAAAGAAGTGATGTTTACAATTAATTCAACTACAATAAGACAGCAGGCGAAGTAAAGGGGCAGCATTGCATCACTGACATTGAGATGTCCCAGTGGCAAAAAATGCTATCAAAACAAGCCTACAGAGGTCATACTTTTAAAATTACTCCCACAGGCAATTGATCCTTACTATGTAATCATTAAGCATCAATTCCTAGCTTCCAGAAGCGTGTAGTACTGGCATGTGGTGGGCTACTCCCAACTGAATTGATGCAAATACATTTCAGTGCCTGGTCCATGCACTAATGTTCCAAACAGCAGTGATTAAAAGTGTTACTATGCTATTACTAATCTATTGCAAAAGAATATATCTGTTTGGCATAGATAGGCCCTGTTCTGCATCAGATTACAATAAGTATGTCTATGTGTACATTGCACTGTATGCAACATGTTTCACATTAACCCTGGTAAAAATCCTTTTCTGGCAAAAAGAAGTAGAAGGGGGAACAGAGACTTCTTTGCACTGTTTACAAACTTGTACCAAATGGATGGAATCAGCAGCACTACCAACAAATCACTGGCAACAAACAAACTAAAACGTTGCTTTGGTGCACACAGTAGAAACAGGTCCTTATTTTAATCTTTGTGTGAGTAGTTCCATAACATATGTCAACCTTCTTTATTCTGTGGGAGACTATGCTATGTTTATTTTCAAGCCTCACAGTTTGTCGAGCATCCTACAAAACAAATGGATTTAGGGGATAGTCCCAATAAATGTAGGGTGTATTTCCCGATTACCCATTTTGCATTGCATGCTCAGAAGGAATGCATGGTTGAATAAATATCACAGACATGTTTGATACATTTGCTGTCATTCTTATGTTTCCAAAATGCACTTAGTTTTATGCAAAGCAGCCAGCATCTGACATTCAGGGCACCCACATTACACAACGCCCACCCCCTCAAGCCCCACTCCTGCAAAGGGGGGTTCCCCCTGTAAATTGTGTCCATTTCTAGCACTGGAGGTGAAGCTAGGGAACAGTGAGCAAGAAGTCCAATGTCTGGATTGCCCTTTAAATTAGTATAAACCCTATGCAAAACAAATGTACGAAAATATAGGAGCTCTTCTACTGTTAGAAACATTCCATTTCCAGCATGTTAACCACAGATCACCTAAACATCTGGAATCACCACTGTGAATATACCCCCACTTTTAAAAGTACATGTGTAGTGTACGGCACCTAGTTACCTCTTAGCTAAGCACACACAACAAATGCATGATTAGGCAAAATACACATTTAATAAAACTCAGTTGAATAAGGTTCTACATTCCAAACTAGGCATCACCAATAGGTGCATTACTTGTGGACATATATTTTCATTGGAAGCGTTCAATTTGCTAACAAATGCCACCCCCAGTCACCTTCTCCAGTAGCATAACAATGCTGCTGCTTCAGAAAGGTTGCAGACACTGGTCAGGCATCATCTGCAGTGTTCCATCCACCACAAGGAATTGTCCAGGTATGATCTTTGGAAGCTGGATGTTGTCAGCCATGGATATTACATACATTTGTTATTAACTTTAAGTGAGGTTTGGGCAAGTGGGTTGCTTCTCTGCTTACCCAGGGTACATTTTTCTCACGCATAGGGTCATGAGTTTGGAGAAGACATTCAGAAAAGCTGGAGTCTGCTTTTAGTGTTGGCGCTTGTGCATTGATGGAAGGGCAATTACATTAGATGTAAAATAAGAGCAAAACAGGAATATAATTATAGTATTATGTAAAGTATAAATGGAATTAGTACAGTGCGCTTTCAGAATATCATTAACATAGATTTACATTAGCCATGGGTTGCTGGGGAAGGCTGATAAAGACACACAGGGCCTCATTATGAGTTTGGAGGTAGCTATGCCGTTTTTAGCGGTATGGCTACCCCCAAACTCGGGACCAGGACCCACAAAATGGGAATTACCGGGCCATTCCGACCTTTGCAGGCCCGGTAATTCCCATTCTCAGGACCCGGACACGGTACGTTAATGACGGGTCCGTTATTAGCATCCTGCTCTGCTAGCGGGTGCCGCTCTGCACGTCTGGTCTGGCTAGGCGTACAAAGCAGGACCCATTGCAAAACCTGTAATGTGGCGGCCCGGTATGAACGGTGCTGGTCCCTTACCGGCACTGTTCATACCTTGGCCACCACAGTCGCAATGAGGCCCATGATATATACACCCAACACATTTCTTTGAGAGAACTGAAACTCAGAGTGACTGACCTGAATGATAGAGATGACATTTGTAAGTTTTCTGAGGGAGCAGAAAATCATGCTGACTGGATTGTGTGGTACTATTTTTAGGAGGGAGGAGTGAATCACATTGACTGATTTGAGAGGGACACAAGTTATGTTATTCTGAAGGGGCACTGTGACTTGGTTCAGAGTGATCTTTGAGTTGTTTGCTTTTCATAGGAAACATGGACTCTCTGGTTTATGAGCAAACCATCTGATCCCCAGAAAGGCAGAGTGACTGAGTTCAGAGTGACACACAGGATTGTTTCTGTATGAGATGAATATAGCAGCAACTGGATAAGGACCAACACATACCACATTTTAGGGACTAGAACATTAAAGTGACTTAGTACAGACTGATATAACATACCACGTAGAGCGCGGAGTAACTGCTGGAGCACAATATCACTCATAAAGAGAATCACAAGTCACAGATTTCATAAAGTAACAATTTATCATTCAGAACAGATCAGAAGCTAACATGAATTCTAAATAGCAAATGCTCTCTCCCAGTGGATAGAGGCACCTTAACCTCCGACTTGATACTGCACCACTGCAAGGAGAGATCTATGTGCATGCACAACAACTCACTTATCAAGTTCCTTTTCCTGGTCTACAAATCTATGAATGGTCTTTATCCTCAGTACCTGTGAACTGGATAGTCCAGCCCTTTTCATGAGCAGCAATTACCCTTGAGATGGATGAGGATGCAGATGTTACTCATATGCCAAATAATAGAGCCGACTCAGGAAGTTGACAAAAGGAAGACTGTTTTAATGTCAATTATCTAAAACAGGGAGCATAACAAACATCAACGCAAACGCTCAATCTTCAAACTCAAAGCATTTAAGAAAAAACTGTACTTTTATAAGCAAAATGTGTCATTAATGACGTCTAACCTACGTTTTACCAATGTCATACTATGTTGCAAATGACAAAAACCTAACGAAGTGAGTTATTGGCTCTAATTGAATATCTAACTATATGATCCATACTAGTCTAAAAAGTGTAACTATGTGATTGGTTATTTAACATCAGCTGGGCAACTAAGCCCTCATCTAAAAATGACCACTATGAACGTCACTAAATACATGACGTCCCATTGGTTTACACCCTATAGGACCCTTGAATACGCAGGTCCTCTACAATTGGTTGGCACTCTGCCCATCTTCAGTGCTTTCCCACCTACGTTACCAGCCTGCAGGCTGGCCATCTAGATGCTGGTGAGGTTGCCTTAACTTTAGCTTCCCACCAATTAGCATATCAATCCATCATCACCTCAGTAGTCTGCTGTCAAGTAAGCCTTTGAACTTCGTCCTTTAGAGTGTTCTTAGCTCTGAGAAAATTAGGGAGTGAGCAGAACAGTCTGCCTCATACATAGGTGTGGTCATCGCGTTCATCCAACTTCATTCTTCCATTTGACTAGAGACCATAAAATCAAGCCTTTTTTTGTATTTAATATTTTATTCCAATAGACCTCTGATGTCTTCCTTATTATGTTCACACCTTCTGGGCAGGAGGTTTGTTCTTTCACACGATTTTGCATCCAAAATCAGTTTACTCTAGTTTGATAAGGCCTTGGCTTCTTGGGGCTCATCCAACCTCGCCTTTCTGAGCTCTGCTTCTACCATTCAATGTCTGCTTTTTTAAATGCGACACACTGAACTGAGGCCTTTTTTTCCAAACTGCTTTAATATGTTTAGTGGAAACATCCATCATTCTCTCATTCCTATGTATGTATATGTTGCCGCTTGCTGCAATCTATTTTACTATAAGCTGTTAACCGACTTCAATTCAGCACTCCAACTAAGTCAATGCCGAGTCTGGGATGCCCAAGTGAAGCCCTTAATTATATATTTTTATGACAAGTTCATAGATCTGGATGATAAACCCTTGTATAATGCCCTTCTCTTTGAATCCCCCTGACCTCACTGAGGCAAGAAGTAGGTTTGTTTTGCAAATTAAAAGATTTATTTTACAAATTAAACAAGATATATATCACACTTTTATAAATAAATTAATATTTTATAGCACACTTATGAATATGACAGTGATCAACAATGGATAGTATTATACTAGCACACTTTTTGAATTACTTAAGAGTTGGTATAGAGAGGATAAAGTAGCTGAGAATGCTTTTATGGGTTCAAGGAAATGCAATGATGGAAAAGAATGCAGCACAGAAATAACTGAGATGGTTTCCACAAGAGATAATATGATCACTTTTTCTTTTGACAATTCACTTCCCCCCTATGCAATATAAGGAGATGGAAGGGGAGCACACAATTTTCAGGAACACAATAAAATGCAATACCAATTCAGTTCCCCCCTAGCAAGCTTAGAGCAACAGAGATGATTTTAAAACACAGGCAAAAATACTTTAAACGTGATTTGCAAAGAAGTGAAAATATGCTAAAAATGATTCTAATTCCCTATACAAGATTCAGGGTAGGTGATAGCTACTTGATATTGATTCAGGTCAACACTATCAGTGATTCATGAGGGATTATCAGGTTGAAAACGGATTTCAGCAGTGCCAACAAAAGACAGCGATTTTGACAGGTGGAGAAATTTGATTCAAATTGCAATTCGCAGCACTTTTTCCGAGTGCGTCGAGCGCGATTATGGAAAGCGGAGGATCCTAGCTCTAAAATGAAATCTCGTTCCTAGCACATGCGGTTCAAAAGATACGAATGATTTTGTGGAGGTAGATTTTCAGAAATGAAATAATGATTCAGAATGGCAAATTACACTTTCACAGGTTTGAAATCACAGAATGAACACACAATTTCTATGATGCAGTTCTAAATAGGTGGAAATGGTTTGAATTAGATTATTTTAAACTAAGAGATGACTATGCACAGTTCTGGCTGGATACTCACTCCTAATTTTGGAAGGAATGGGCCTCGTCAGAGATCTTGTCAACAGGTTTAGCTGCGGTTCTCTCTGCTCTGCTGGTCTGGATCCCTGGTTCTGGCAAATGTTCTGGCACTGCACAGCAGTCTGGTCTGGGTCTGGTCTTCTATCGGCACTGAACGGCAGTCTGGATACAGCTCTGCTTTCTGAGTTCTGGCACAGGGTTCTAGCCAGAATCAAACAGCTTGCCCGGCTGTTGAATAGTTTGGTTAGGTGGCTGGATTCTGAGGCCTGCTGAGAAGGATTCAGCTTGTGGACTAGGCCTCTCTGCTGCAAGTTATGAAGTCTGGATTCTAAGTTCTGGTTCTGGAGTCTTCTGGATTTGAAGTCTGCATTCTAAGTTCTGGTTCTGGAGTCTTCTGGCAAAGCGCTTCACAGGAAATCAGTTTGAAGTGGGAAGTGAGTGTCCCTACCTGGGTTTCAGTGGTCCTTTTTATGTCTTTTGAAAGTGGGTGGGAAGGCTGACTTTCTATGCCCAACCCTCTGAAGATCCTGATAGGTTAGTGGATTTTCTGTGCTCTCACTGGAGAACAGAGTTGTGAGTCATCGGGTGTCATTTTTATGGCATACAGAAAGAACACTCCCCTTGTCACTTTGCACACAAATCTATTTTTGATCCACATGCGTATTTATCTATGTACAATTTTTCTAATATTATATGTCCAGTTAACATATTTTCTGTAGCACCAAACCATCCGATCCCTGTCTTTGTAAGATGTCGTGTCACTTCTGACAGGATTCTGCCCTTTTCATCCAGAACACAACCTCTGAACTTTTCCAGAATTTATACAAATGTGCGCAAGGAATATGGGCATCAGAAGTTGAAGTGTCAGATTTTTAACATACAGACATTTGGAGTAATACCCTATTTTCCGCTACTACCCCACAGAACATACCACAGAGTCCTAACACCTCTTAAAATGTGCACAGAAAAATCACAGGAATAATGATATTATTGATATAATTTTGACGATTATGTACTATGAATTGTCCATCTTTCTAAAATTATGCTCTGGCCAAGATGGGTGTGGTTTAGATTCCAAAGCACATGGGGGAATTTCTGTCTGTCCCCGCCTCCAAGCTCAGCTGGCTCACAGGGGCAGGGTTCCTCCCAGTTTCTTCCAAGAGGAAGCCATTTACGACCCCCTGATTTAACATTTGCCTGAGCCAAGGAAAGTTCATTGTTCTGTTTCCTGCAGTCCCATGTACTCCTCCCCTGATTCAATCAGAGAGGTGTGATCTCATTTTGGTGGTGCAGCAGAATACAGCCAGGCCTGTGAACAGTAGGTGTTAAGAATTCCATTAACCAGCAAGGCTTTGAAGTTTCCAGCTAACTCAGGTTCCTTGTCAGCTCCTGAAAGACAGGCCTCCTGTCAGAGTTTAGACCGCTAATGCAGGTTAGTGTTGAGTGCCGGTACTGTACCCCTTTTTGGGAGCTGTCTTGAATTAATACATTTCAGATTTTGAACAGCACCATATTCCTTTGCACTGGTTTCGCTCATGGCGCTTCTGGCCCATCACGCTCGCACTGGTGGGTGGCAGGTCAGACGACCATTTTGGTGTGCGCAAAACTGCGTAGTTTTCCTGGATTCTGGTGCAAATGTGGGCTTTTCAGCCATCTTGGATTTTCTAAGCCCACTGCACCAAATGTTGTAGCATAATAGTTCAAACGTGGGTCAAGACACCTGACAAAGCTTAGAGCTAGCTTCACAATAACTTTTCTGCTTGTGTGTCTTCTGCATCCATACACGTGTAAAATTATTTAATATCTTCATCTGTTTCTGTGGCATAAGTTACTTGACCTTGATCACTGCATCTTTTTATGTACTTCATCTGCAGCTCCATATGACATATACTGGGCAATGGCTAATAATAATACCATTTATCCTTGTCGTTTACTGGTTCTGCTTCTTCAGGATTCTCATTCAGATGGCCATCATATTTCTTTGTATGCAGATAAGGTTTTCTCAATGGGTATCGTGGCTCCCAGATCCTCTTATGTACTGGCCCTTTTATTGGCACCGGACTGAGTACATATTCTGCTCTTTGCCGATTCAGCTGTTCTGTATATGTCTTATACTCTGGTTTCCATCATACAGTATAAGGTGCGGGTCGATTGAGGTGGGGGTACTTGGCTCCTTCTCTACACCTGTCTGATTTCATCTTAATGTATTCACCAACATGTCCCTTTCTACCCTCCACTGCACTCAATATCACATTTGATCCCCTCTGTGTGCCGACTCTGTCTTCTACTCTTTCTCTCCACTTGCCCCACTCTGCTGGAACCCACTGCCTATAACCATCAAAGCCAGCCCAAATGTGGATCACATTAAAGCTCAGCCTAGATATCACTTAATTGCTAAAGACGGAGTACTCCTGCCCTCTCCCCATCCTGACTACCTGACTCCACTTCTTCCTCCAGTGATGCTTAATAATGTCATTTTGTATATGTCTTTGTTTTATTGAAGCACTTGCCCCCTTAGGTTAAAGTTATCTTTGTAAGTCACCTGTTTGCTTATGCATTATTTATTATTTGTATTTAGTTTAGTTTTAGTTTAGTTTATTATTTGATAATGCGCTCCAAACCCAGGGGCAGCCGGGCGCAGCAGTTACAAGAATACTTAGGCATAGGTTTCATACATACAGAGGATACATACAGTAGATACATTATGTGAGATATTAATAGGTATAAATACAAATATACAAATGTACAAGGAGTGCAAAATGTAATGTCTGGTATATGTCCCTGGTATATGTCCCACTTGATTATACCCTCATAAACTAGCTCACCACATGCATATATGTGCTATTAGATAAACACTCTTCATGGTAATGCCACCCCATCAGTAAATGTGTTATTGTAAGTCTGTTCAAAATTGACATCCCTGTTCTTCAAATAAATACAAATATACCTAGAGCCAGGCAAAGTACCAGTATCTCGCAGCCCCATTGGACAAAATGATAATTGTAACTGTACAATGTAGATTTAGTAGATCATTACATTAGTGATCCACAAGGTGTAAATCATTTTAATCACATATATTGAACACATATTTTACACCATTAACTTTGGGTATGCTTCATTAAAATTGTCCATGTAATAGGGGTGCACTGTAAGAAAAAAACTGCATCCCTCCTTTTTTTTTGATAGGTGGCACAGCACCATTAAAAGGACAATCCGTTATTTTAGAGAAACAGTCAGTTTTTGTGTTACCTACATTTGTGGACTAATATAATGATATCTATTCTTGTCGTGTTATATCTATCACCAAGACAACGAGATAGTTGTCTTTCTTATGCCCACCTTTGGGGAGTTGATTCAGAGTGACCAATGAATTTTTTTTATTGCTGTGGGGTCAGGACATCTATGTTTTTGGCTTGAGTGGGGTACATGCAACAGCTTTCTGAAGGCAGTGAAAGCCACAGTGACTGAGCTAAGTGTGACACATGTGACATATGTCTTAGGAAAGCAGAAATTCCCTTTGTCAGGCTTAAGAGTGACAAGCATGATTAATATTTCTTAGGGAGCAAAAACACCCATTGACTAAGGTCAAAGTGACACATGTGACTTTTTTGGAGAAGAAGACGTTAAAGCTTGGGTGTCTCCAGTGGATGCTGTCCTATGTTTGGTTTTCTAATGAAAAAACCAAGGCCATCTCTGTGACTCCCGGTGGTGATTGTATTTATTGTCTATCCTAACAATTGTATCTACTGATTAATAGCATGCAAGGATTCTGTATTTAGCCAATTCATTCTAGAGAAATGCCTGCTCACTATTATTGTCTCAAGTTCATATGTGTCAATCTGAACCATAGCGGTGATGATTCAAAGAGTAGTTTTATGTTAGAATCCTCTCAGTATAAAAATCGGTTTAAACTGTATTTCCTGAAACGACACACAAGAGACCCTCATCAGCCTGCATCTGTGAATGAGGCTAAAATCTTATTTTTTGGAAGAAATACATTCTAATCTGGTGTCGCCACATCCCTTCACTGTTTGTGGTGATTTGTTTGGGGATGTCTCTCATCTGCAGATGGTGGAAAGTTCCAAATTATACCAATAATAATTACAGCATTTATTTTTGTATGTCTGAACGAATAGCTATAGAGTGTTACCCAATGAATTTAACGAAAAGACAATTATTTTTGGGAGTGTAGCTGGATTACTACAGCGTGCTGACTATCCTTAATCATGGTGTCACTAGGTCATGCAGCTTATATCAATGTATTTGTTGAGAGGAAGATGAATATGTCATCCATAGATTTTGCCCCTCCCCCAGTCCAATATTGCACAGATGAGAGGCAACCGTACCCCCCTTTCCCCAGACATGTAGAGCAGGAAATGGAAACAATCTAATGCTGAAGATGGCATGAATAAACCAAACCAACATTACAACTATACATGAGCATGCACGAGACAGGAAGCAAATGTGCACTCAACATGAAGAATGTGAACACTAGGCAACACATGCATTTATACAGCAAAAATATTAACATAGCATCCAGTGGACCTCTGTCCCCCTACTCCTGTCTACCTCATGTCTTGATAACCTGTCAGTTTCCAAGGTTAGGTAGTACGTAGCCAACCAATGAATATCCCTAATGTTTTGCCACCCATTATGTATTATGCCAACCAATAGTTTATTGTACAGATAATGGGCCTGATTCCAAGTCCGGTGGTAACCGAGCTGGAGAAACTGGCAGGTTGCCACCGGACTTGGAATGAATTACCGGCTCCGGATTTGCTGGAATTACCGGGGCATTACAGCCCCGGTGGTCTGGTAATTCTGGAACCATCATTCCGTTACTCCCCATTCCCGGGAATGGAGGCCGTGGAAACACTGGCACCATGCAGTAAAGATACCAGTGTTTCCACGTCTGTCTGCAGACCTGGCAGGTGTAACACCACCGGCCACAGAACCCGTAGTTTGCCTGTCTGGAAACAGTGCCCATATGGTTTTACCGGCACTGTTAAATTCGGACCGGCTAACTTGTAATGAGGCCCTATGTCATTTTACTGTTATCAATTAAGAGGTGGTCTCAAGAGGAGCCATCAGACAAGTGTTAACCAATTGGGAATGTAACCCCTATAGAATGTGTATGTAGTCACCACTATTATCGAATCCCTGTACCCCATAGGTTTTGGTAACTAAGCTTACAGTATGATGTCGGTTATGACGTATATTGTATATAAGACCTGTTGTTTTTGAAAAGCATGTTGAGAGAGATTACAATTTACTGATTGTATGCTGTACCTGCTTTATTTTGAGGATAACATAGCTCGGTTTTGCATTGCACTTTGTCTATTCCTATTATTGGGTCCGGTTTGATCTGACTCCAAAAGTTCTGTGCAATTTGTGTTTTCCCAGGCTGTCTTAACAGTTGGTAGCAGAGGTGATGGTTTGCTACAGTTGTCGGGTTGTCGAAAGGTCCCTGCCGTGGCATGAAGACTATGTAGGTGGCCTGTGGAGAGAGGAATTATGTGAAGCAGATAGAGGTTGACAGGAGACCCTTTGAAGAAAGTCCTGTTCTGTCCCTGCTGGGCGCCTCACAGGGCGAAGCACAACTGGCTGTTGGGGGAGCCACGATACTGAAGAACCTCAATGGATCCACAGATTTAAGAATGACATAGGCCTGGCAAAATGGTCGGAGGGGATTGTTTGTATATTGGGGGATTGAGATGAAATAAAGAGATTTGAGATTAAAGCGATATTTTCTGAAAGGGGTCAGAAAAGATCCTGTGGTACACCTCAATACAGGGTAATAATAAGAGAAGGATATGTCACCAGGAGTTGGGAAGACGGCCCTAGTGTATTTATTTGTATAGAAATTGCTGGCGCCAGCCTCATAATGTAAGATAGGTTATGTTTTGACAAAAGTGAACTTTTGTGTATATTGGTAAATATTGGGGAGGACGTAAAGTTGTGGTGTGGACCGAGATGTGTTATCTGGTGTGGCAGCAGCGAAGCGAAGTGGGGCTGCTCAGAGCATTAGTGAAGAGTATGGTGTTACTTGGAATGTTGGGAGGGAACTGCGAGATGGAGCTGTTCGAAGAGTGAGTGGCATTTGTGGTGCCACTCTGAAGCATTGGGAGACACAGTAGGCGTGGTCTCACAAGGCGAAAGTATTAAGTGCAAGAGAAGTATTATTGTGGAAGGGTGGGAAAATGAGGTAAAAGAGGGTGAATAAGAATTAAGTTAAAATTTGGTAAGTTTCAATAAAGTAAACTATGATGTATTACCATGGGAGACACACCCCTTATTCACTTTTGCAAAGTATTGCCCCGGTACAAGGACAAAATCCTTAAGTACCACATGCAGTGGGTGCGGGACACTACGGACAAAATGTTTATGCCCTGGCTGCAGGAAGGCAGTAATTCAAAGTCAGTGCAGCAACACATATGCACATATTTACATGCTGCGTATAAAGTAGAACAGTTGCAGGATGAACTCGCCATTCCGGAACTGCGAAAAAAGTATGTAGAAGAGATAGAGGAGCCACCGTGAAAGAATGGATGTTTAATCAGCATGACTAAGGGTTCATATCACACACAATCCCTGCCCCTCCTCCCCGCAGTGATCCATCTTTGGAAGCACAGGGATTATATACATTATGAGCTTTAAAAGCAGCTGCAGGGTACACCAAAGCCATTTATGCACCCCTCCCTCATGTACAGTAGGGAAGACATTATAGGTGGGGAAAACATAAGGAGGCAAAGATTAGTGTCCACACATGTAGAATATGACAAGCAATGTGATCTATGAGCAAAAGTGATGAAGTTGAGGAGGAGCTCCAGAGAGAGAGAGAGTGAGGCAGGGAAACAAGGAGGATGCAGTGATTGTACCTTTTGAATGGGTAGGAGGACAGATAATGCTAAAAATAAATGGAAAGGGCATGGGTGATTTGAAAGAAAGGGAAAAGGATGTTAGAGAAAAGCGGCATAAAGAAGAATGAAGAGGGGTGGGGACGCTTGCCCCCTCCTCCTATGAAATACATGACACAGAAGAAGACCAGGCAACATCACAACCACCCATTCTATTTTGGACAAATTCCCAATGGACCTACAGTTGACAAATATGTCGAGAGGTACCCCCTCTGCAAGCTCGACAGGCCAGGTGCAGTTCAAATCTACCCCAGAGTGGTAGACACCTTAATTGACAGTATCGATTAAAGCGGCAAGAAGCCGTGTTGCTGACATTGTTAGAGACACCACGATTTAGCAGCAATAGACGTGAAGCACACATGCTATCCGCACTTCGTTACACAAACACACACTTGAGTACACGTACAACACGAGCGTACAGTTCAATAGATAGAGGACAGATATATATACATGCAGTCATTGATTTGATTATTTTTATCATTAGCCCAACAGAGCAATGCGTAAACCGCAAGAAGCAAGAGATCCTGAGCAAAGCTTGCAGATGCTTAGATGCAAATATGCTTATGGAACTGCAGGAGCACCTTATGGACCTGACAGAACCAAGTGTGACTAACCTATGGAGAATGTAGTATTGTACGAACACTGTAGAAATCGCATTATGGTTTAGGAAAACTATAGCAGGCCACAATTCTCTCAGCAAAAGCTGAGCTGAATTCAGGCTGAACATAGAGCGAAGCGTGTGGGACAGGGCTCACTGCCAAGGCCACAAGATACGGATGACATTCCATTCCCTGAGGGACAGTAGAACCAGCTGCAATAAATACAAATAATTCCTCAGAATTCAAAGCTGCGCAGCTCCAAATCATGGTCTACGAACACGTGACCCGGCCGACGCAGACATTGGACAGCGACCATCTCTGGGAAAGAGAGCCGATCTCATGCTACCAGACAGAGGACTGAAAACAAAGATGTTACAATGTGAGACAAGTGTTGCACGGAGCGAACAAGCACTCTCATAGCCTAAGGTGGTACACACAAGTTACAATGCAGACACATAGTCATTTGTATTACCTTGAAAAGGTACACCAAGAGCTGAGAACCGTTTGCAGATATCAGTCCTGGTGATGTCAATTCTAGCCAATCACAGTTTAGTATCCTAGGGGTGGCCAGCAACAGGCAAGAACCAATGGCAAGACCCTCACACTGCAACATTATTATAGATAGTGACTTGGGGATGGAACAGACCAGCCACCTGGCATGGGAGAGCCAGTAGAATAACACTTATATGTGACTATATAGGTTATTAGGCTCCTGACGGTCAATCCAGTGATCCGATACGTTTTCTGGAGAAGGGCCCAGGTTGTAACATCACTCTGATGACATTAGGGTACAAAACTGGCCTGCAAGCCAGGAGAAGTGGAGATGTCCATGGATTTCTTCTGTACCGTGCTGATCCCTGTTGGTTTTGTCCGTAATAAACCACGGGTTGAACTTTCTGTTGACTGAGTACTCCGTTTGTTCTGTGGGAAGTGTAGGGCCTTCCGAGAGTCCACAAACTCAAAGGGGCACTCTGGCATACCTGGGAGTTTGTCCCAAGAAGAGCAAAGGGAACAGGTGGAGAGAGAGAAAGTGTGGAAAAGTGAGGAGAGGTAGATAGAAAGAAGGAATGAGGAAGAATAAAAAAGATAGACGAAGAGAGAGGCAGACAAAGAAAGGGAGAAGAGATGAGAAGATAAAAGAGAAAGGGAGAGACAATGAGCCATAGATAGGAAAAAGAAAGGCAAAAGGAGGAAGAGAGGGACAGAGAGAGAGAGAGAGAGAGAGAGAGAGAGAGAGAGAGAGAGAGAGAACACGAGATGGAAAGAAGTTGATGGTGTTATTAGGTGACATATGCTCCCAGACAGGAAACAAGAATAGAGAGAAAGAGAGAGGAGCTTAGAAAGATGCAGCAAGGAAGTAGATGGCATTCTTAGAAAGCATAATCTTCCAGATGAAGGAGTGGAAGGGGTCATACAAAGGAGCATTGGCAATCTGTATAGGAACAGGAGGGATGAAACTAGAAGAATGAAGGGGAGAAGTGGCAGGTTTCCATGAAATGGGGGAAGAAAAATATTTAAGGAGGTGATGAGTGGAACATATAGGACCAGTGCCCATGGGATACTAGACTTTGAAGACAGTGAAGAGGGTGAGGGTGATGCCAGTGAAAAAACTATGTTCAAAGATAAATAGAGAGAGGAAAGCAGAGAGGAGGAGGCCACACAAACCCCTTCTGCAAGCATAGGGATAGGCAAAGACATTGGGCCTCATTACGACCATGGTGGTACGGGGTTAACAGCGCCGTAAAAGGTGCTGACGCCATTTACCCCGTACTGCCTCATTACGAGGTCCCCTCGCGGGACACAGGAAGTAACGCATGGTCAAACCAGGCGTGCTGACCGGGTCCCGCGAGGGGAAGAGGGAGCAAACAATGGGCCAACTCGTAATGGCCCGTTATTTGCTCCCTCTCCCATTCCCATTCCGCCCTGTGGGGGCTGAAATGGGAATGGGGAAGGACCGGGTCCGGATCCTTGGAGGGAGGAATTACCGGGCCTTCCAAACTCGGAATGGCCCGGTAATTCCTCATTCTGTGGACCCGGACACAATTTCGGCTAGTGCCCTACCCCAACCTCCAAAATCAGCTCCTTAACCCAGAATTACCTTTACGTCCCTCTTCCTTGTCCCAGAGCTTACATTTGAGGCTCCTTGCCTCATAGGTAAGTACTGGGATGAGGAAGAGTGGGATTAGGAGTAATGACGATACAGGTAGCTATGTCAGGCATTACCTACATGTACCTCTACCTCATCCCAGGGCTTGTGTATGAGGCATAGTGCTTCATACACAAGTACTGCCTCATACACAAGTAGATGGACAAGGAAGAATAGGGCTAGGAGTAATGACGATTACCAATAAGTAATTAAGGCATTAAAAACAAGTAGGGGCTTAACAATATTCAGTTGACTGGGCTGCAGCACTCACCCTCAGAAATGTTGGGCTATGTTGACTCAACCTGGCTGACCTTCAGAGCAGTTGCCGGACAGAACAGGACACAAATGTTAAACGGCTCCTGGGTTTCACTGTTAACAAGGGCCCAGCAGTTACTAACGTAAAGCATTTCACTGTTAGTACCTGCATTCAAATGCCCAATTTTTTAGGCAATTGAAATTGTGATGTTTGTTTAGTACTTTCATGGCAGGGAAGTAATTGGAAGGGTAGAAAGGGAACAGGAGACAGTTCATTCTCACAACAGTTCATAAGTGGGTGCTTTCACACTTAAAGGAGAGAGTTAACTGCTTGCAACATTGAAGCTGCACTAGAATAGTCTCATATAAATGCATAAAGAGGTTAGATGCCCCCACACAAATGAGTTTGCCTCCCCCACCACCCGTGAAGTTAGTGCCTCTTCCAACATTTGAAGGATCAGCCCCCCGAAATGTAGGTTTTGTTGCACCCCTGAACACAAGCACAATCACCATTCACCATATACACACATGCACACCCAGCCATCCTTACATTTAAGTGTGCACTATTTCACCATGCAGTCACACCCAGGCAGCCACCCATACATTTAAGTGTGCACCTTTTCACCGTACACACACACACACGCACGCCGAGTCATCCATATATTTGTGTGCACCCTTTCACCATACACTCACACAGGCAGCCACCTCCACATTTAAGTGTACACCCTTTCACAATACACCTACACATGCACACGTCATGGGGTTGAGGGGTGCCCTATTACTGCAAAAAGAAATTGGGCCTCAGTATAAGTTTCCTGGTCCAGCAACAACGGTACCGGTTAGCTTGCCAGCACCATTGTTACCAGACCGGCAAACTACGAGTTCTGCTTGCAGGTGCCTTCCCGCCCGCCAGGTCTGACCTGGCGAGCGTACTGGCACCAGCAAGCAGAGCATGTCGGATGCACCGGCACCATTATGAATGGTGCCGGTGCATCCGAGCTCCCCATTCCCATTGGACCCTATGGGGATCAAATGGGAATGGGGGAATTCTTTTCTGGCACCCTCGAATGGGCAATTATCGGGTCCGGCGGTGCAGTAATGACCCAGTAATTGCCCATTCATGGGTGCCGGAAAAAAGCACAAGTTTGGCGGCAGCCTGACGGTTTTACCAGCAAGGCTACAGCCAAATTTGTAATGAGGTAATCACTCTGACTTCATAAAGAAATTATTTCTGTTAAGGACCGAACCATAACGAAAATAATATCTTTATGAAGGCAGAGTGAATTCAAAAATAAACTATTTCTTTTTAAAGTCATAGGGCACCCCCACCCCATGACCCCATGACATGGAGGCCTCCAGCCTGGGGTCTTCGATGTCATGGGGTAAGGAGAGCCCTCGGATTTCAAAAAGAAAGTTTCTTTTTGTAGTCACTCTGTCTTCATAAAGACATTATTTCTGTTACAGAAATAATTTCTTCATGAAGGCAAAGTGATTTCAAAAAGAAATGGACAAAAAAAAGATTTTGAAAAAAAATTATTTTAATGTTTTTCCCAAGTACGGCCCCCTCCCAGGACATGTGCTAGCGGGGGCCCCCCGCACTGCGACTACGTGGATGAATGCAAAACACATTTACATTATGGAGCTAGTGTAAAAGAAAATGAAATCGCTCTGTGGGGAAAAGGAGTACAGAGTTTTGTGGACCTAAAGGGGAGGGTTGTTGCCCAGGACCCCACAGAAGATGAGTCCCTACACTGTGCCGACCCTAGTGGAATATCGGTTTCACATAAAATAAACGTCCCATTCTTTGAGTTTCCAGTGACGCTTCTCCAGGCCATCATGCAAGTGTGTCGCTAATTTAAAAAAAGGAGATCACCATGGGAGGCTGTGTCCAAGCAAAGTAGCACAGCGTCATGGTCTCTCACAAAGATCAATTTAACAATAGGAAGTAGAACATGTATGGGTTCATGTTAAAGGGTCCAGTGCATTGCACTTCGGACCAACCAGATCAACTGCCCTCATTTTAATTTAGTGGTTGAATATTTAATTACAGTTGTAAAGTAACTCTAAAGCAGGCAACATTGGCAAAATACTGCCCGTTTTAGAAACCACGGCAATACAGGTATGGTGGTATATAACTTTTTAAGGGAAAACCCACTTTGATAAATAATACCTTCTTGCAAGGTAAAATATCACCTTGAAAAACAACCACTTTTTACCACTATCGTGGGGTGTAGGGACAATGTGTGCAGAGTCCTCTGAAGTGTAGGAGAGTTCTTTTTAGTTGTCCTGTACAGATGAAAAACAAATTTGCTTCCCTCATCGGGACATTTGAAGGGGGTGAGAATGTCTTAATCTCTCATGCCCAACCTCCCACCACCTTCCCTGGAAATGCAGAAAGATGATTTTGTACATTGCAAAACAATAACATTCTAGTAGTGGTATACACATTAATTTCCAACCCAAAATAAAGGTGGCAATGCATATGAAACAAACATATTTCTCGGTATTTTTGATGATATCTGCACCATTCCTGGACATGCGCTGCCCTTACCGCTGGTACAGAGTAAAAACTGTAAATAGATGTATTTATAGAATGAACACTAGTGGTTACGCTCATAACCACCACTGACAATCCGCCTACAATATTATTTTCATGCTGTAATGAAGCCCTTAATCTTAGTTTATTGATCAGAAAACTTCTTAGGGTATTAAGTGTGGTGAAATTTGTCCCAAAAGCATTGCATTAAAAATCATCAGATATAATCTTACAGGTGATATTTTACCAGCCTTGATCACCCTTTCCTGAACATTTATTCCCCTGCTTAATACCTTCTGTACCTTTGTCCTCACCCCAGAAAATAGCCTAAATGTCATAATGCCAAGCGCCTGTTTGAAGAGCTGTCAAATTCTTGCTGGCTAAGTATATTCCAATGTAGTCTGACCGCATCATGGGTTTAATGTTTTATGCTGGGTTGCTGCCCCTGTCCAATTTTAAACAATACATCCATTGAAACATCAAAAACATAAAAACAGCATTGCCATCCCAATGTTCACAATCTCAGCAGTCGGCCATGGGGTCTGCTCCTAGCAGATGCTGCATACATTTGTTTTCAGAGACAGTGAAAGGCTGATGGTTTTCAAACCCCTTTAGTTCACCAGTATAATATGATATGGCATTTATAACGCGCCTATTCACAAATGTTTCAAGGCGGGATAAAGTCCAATCGACCAGGGTTTTGTCTCTCTGAGCCGAAACAACTGGCCTCATTGTTGACTCACCCATCCTTTTATAAAACGCTGCAAAAATAAATATCAGCTTTCCATTGTGTTCAGGGTTTGAGTACATTTCATATACTTCACTTAATTTAAGGTAATGTTGTCATTTGTATAGCGCCTTTCACCATGGGTATAGTCCCAAATTGCTGTGGATTGAACGTCCTCGGAGGGACCGAAGTCCAAAGTATGGGAAAGAGAGAAGGTGCTAATAGGTGTGTGTGCGTAATGGCCATGAAAGGTTTTGACGGCTTGGCCAAGTCTCTGCTAGCCACCGATGTCTAATTGGCATTGTATGGGTGGAGAGAAGTACACTAGGAAAAGAGGTTAGAGGGGGCATGTAAGAGGATAGCCAATTATGCACGCAACTACAGTTCTCTGTAAATGACACCCCGAATTGCTCATTACAGATTACTACTTCCACAGGTGCACCTTCCCTGCTAGCATGAATCTATTTAAAGAAGGCTGATATTTTACTGTAATCATAATTTTAGATTCTGTGGCATTCCCTTCAAATGATTAATTGCTACAATTTGGTTCAAATGCAATGCATAATCAATTTGCTATAGACTTTTTCAGTTGCATCCATTATGATTGTATTAGCAGTCAATAAAAGTATTGGTAATGTATATATTTGGAGGCAGTGAGGTTATCTCTCTTTTGGAGCGGAACTGGTATTTTTGAGAAACAGTGGAGATTGGAGTTTTGTGAGCTCTCTGTTTTGTCACACACCTCTACGGACCTCAAATGATCTTGTTCAACTGTCCTTCGTACCAATGCAAACAGAAACATTGTTTTCCTTATACAAGGCCATGATACATTTTAATAAGCCGCCCTCCATGCCCAATCAACATAATGCCTTCCATAACTTCTCTCTATCCACCATAATGGGTGTGGTGTAAATGTAATTAGTAGCATTCTCCATGTTTATGTTTTGCTAAAATATGTTATAAATAAAAACATCGGTCTAGATTCCTTTTTGCCTGGTTTCCAAATTGTCTAATGAAGATGGTTTAGCGGTCTTCAAGCAACTTTGTTACGCTTTCACAGATCACTTAGCAATACAATTTAGACCACCCATCAGTGATATTGCCTGGTATAGCATTGGTTCTTTGGGGTTCCCACGTTTAAAAAAGTGGCATACTAGTTATATAAAACTGTAAGTGATTTCAATCAGGCACACACACCCAAGTCTCGCCTAGCATGTAGTGTGCAAATTAAACCCTTATTTATTTGTATCTATAAGTTCAATATTCTGAATGATATACCACTCATATCACGCCCTTCTCACAATACTCCCAGGTTACACTGAACCAGGAATCAGGCTAGTTGTAAAGGTAATTATTTCTTTATTTACTTAGAATTTCAAATCACAATATATTTTTAATAGGTAACAACGATCACCAATGGGGTGACAGGAACAATGCATACTATATTTAATGCACTAGGAATCAAGTAATGAACACAAAAAGAATGTGGCAAAGAAAATAATACTTTTGAGTTGGTTTGGCACAGATAGCACTATGGTTAGAGGTTCCCCCTGCAACACCCCTCAACCCACCAATAGGCAATTTAAATAGATGTGAGGAGATAGCACGTATTCAGGAATAATGCAGACCAAACAGAATATCACTCCCAGCTTGCCCCCTTAAACACAAGAGAAAAACGGATTTGACTTTTCAACTGCAGGATGGCTTTGAAATAGGCTGAGCAAAAACACTAAATATGTTAAAAAATGCATACATTATTATACTTTTCTACAGAAGCCACTTGGAATAGATGCAAGCAAACATGAGTCTCTAAAAATTCTTCATTACATGTTCTTAGCAGCAAATGGTCTGCCTTTTGTCTCTCTCTGGAGCTCAAGGAGTAGCCCCCACCTTTGGGAACCTTCTGCAAGCCATGTTTACGACCGCTTCACACGCCCATTTCCTGGCCTAGGGAATCTGCCATTGTTCAGTCTCTGGCTGCAGACAAAAGTCTGTCCTACCACACAATTATATTATGCCAGTGAGTATCTGCTGAGAGGAATGCCCTCCCCTTCTGGAAAAATGTTTTTCCACTTTGTAAAAGCAAAAAGAGAATATCGAGGCTGAGTACCCCAAAAGGAAATACACCAACACCGGCTTACAAAGATACACAGATCTTTATTCTACAACTGAACAGTTTTCAAAGGACAAAGTAACAGATAGCTATCAGGCTCTCAGTATAACACAGCGAATACCAGCCCTGTTCGGTGTGTGAAATGAGTGGGGCTGTACATCAGAATGTTTGTGCTTTTATACAGTTTCTGTAGATGATGTCCAGCCCATCTGCAAGTTAACCATTCCTCGGGCTAGGGGTTCATGCCGAGTTCATTCCTAATGTATGCATCTATACATTTATGGATGATCCTTAATACATGCTCCAATAGGTTACAATAGCAACAGTGTGTATTTGGGTTCCACATTAAGCCTTTGTACATATTTCATACAATGTAGTCAAACAAGTGCTCACATTCAGTATTTAAATTACATTGTGCTTAATATATGTTCATGGGTTAGTATCGTTGGCACAGGTAATCCTCGATCTACAGGTCAACGAAGGACAAGGTCTCATTACATGATCCTAACATTTGGCCTACGGGCAGTTTAAGCATTAACTCGTGTGTGGAGGTCAAGACGGCCATGTTTACAAGCAGAAGAACACTGTCCACCATCTTAGAACACAGGTGACTTTGGAGTGAGAATCAAAATGGCGGATGAACCTAAAATGGCGGCTAAAACGATCTAAGGTCAGAACCTTGAAGCGCGGATTTCCTCGCAGAGCGACTGGGCTTAGGGCAATATATACAATAAGGAAGGCACAATATGATTTCCCGTCTAACAAACCCTCCTTTTGGCCTAAGCCAATCGCTAAACGACTTCTAGTCACATTACGAGTAACTCCACGTCTCTGAATCCATACACCCTGAATCACTATCGGAGATGTCAATCGCCATGATATCAGTTACTAAGATTTCTTTCAGCACATATTCATTGGAGTTCTTCTCTGGGGCGTATGCCTTGCGTGCTAATGCGTGCTAATGCACCCATCGCCTGTGCGCAACATCCCACACGCATCGAACACATACCAGGAAGACATTGCATACAACACAACTCCTAAAATGATCAGCAAGACCGAAAGTAGCTTCCAACCCCAAGATCGCAAGAAGTCCCAGAACCAAGCACTAAGATCCCAGTTTCTCTCGGGAACATGCACTTCTGAACTTAGGACATGCAGATTCTGTATTGCCTTGAAGATAGTTGGGGAGGAATCTGGCACGAAAACACAGCAAGCGGACCCCACTAACTTACATACTCCTCCACGTTCCGCCAGGATGACAACTAATGCCATCCGGTTCTGAAGTGCTACTTACCTTATTGCTTTCTGTTCTAGAGTCATATTATAGAGTATGTCAGTGGTCCAGTTGATGGTCCTCTCCAGTACTCTCGCTAGTCTCCTGATATCTTCAGAATGCATTATTTGCCCCCGAAATGGCACAAAGGATTTCGTTACATCACCCAGAACTTGTGCTGAAATGTCACCATTCTCGTCCCGCCGTGGACGAGCCTTTGAAATTTCTACAGTACTGGCTATGAATACCCTGGGAAACAGAATCCCTAAATAACAGGTTCCTGCAAACAAAGTAGACAGGTTTGCCTACATACAAAGGTCTGTCCTCACTAGTCAAATTTGCAACGTTGGTGCAACCTTTAAAATCTCCCATTGACTGAGTACCATTCCTCTGTATGCAGAAAGAAACTGAATCGGGGCTATGATTGACATTGTAGGAAGGAGGCGTGGCATCCTTATTGCCTATAGGAGCCATCTTGAAAGAGATCAAAGATTGAAAAGGATGGGACAGTCTATCGGAAGGCCTGATAGAAGCAACGTTAAGCTTACTCCTATTTGGAAAGAGCGAGCATCCCAAGGGAGTCAGAACACGTTTTTCAAACTGATTCAAATTAGTCCCATCAAAGTTCCCTGAGATGCTATCATTCCAGCGACCAAAGAGTAGTGCTCTAAGAGAAGCATAACATGCAGTTGTCAAAGGTAGAGGATGAATATACCAACCTAGCCCCTTATCCCCGTGTTGCGGTAAATGTGAACAGACCCAACAATCAGATTTGTTAAAAATGGCATGTCTAGCATTCATAATGAGTAATAGTGTATTATTATGATATCTCTGTCTGTGCTGAGAGTCTCTAGGAGATAGAATGTGCAGATGCACGAAAGGAGTAGAAACAGTAGGTACATTTTCAGTAGGCAACACATTCTCAAGCAGATGTTCTTCTTCTAGATACCAGAAACCTAAAACAATGACTATTGTAAAACCAATTAACATTATCACAAGACAGCAGTATGTTTTCGGGACCCATGTAACGGATTGTCCATTTTCACAGCTGGTCACACATTCTCTTATCAGTCCTGTACGAGCGGAAGCGGTTGTAGGCATTGTAGTCTTCAAACTAAAGCACCAATGTTAGTTTGCGGGCGACCTCCAGGCCGAGCGTCTTCTTAGTCCTTCCACAAACTCTAACCAACAGAATCCTCTTCCAGACAATTGATAGGGCCAAAAAGACAAGCCCTTCGATGATTTTCCTCGATTGCACAGCCGAACCGTGCAGTAATTCTATTTGCTTGGACACAGATTGTACCTTGCGATCCCTAGTACTGAGTGTTCCGCGACCAACGTGTCGTCACTTCCCACTGGAAGTGGTGACTGAGCGGAAGCAAGGTCAGAAACACAATTAGGGACTATTTCCGGAAACAAAATGGTTGGAGAGTGGGGAGATGAAATGGCTGTTTCCCCAGACCTCACGGGATCAGAAAGAGTCTCCGATGCACTCTTGATGCTGGTTGCTGTTTCATGATCGTTGGTTACAGCATTGGTAAGGGGTTCTGCTTCTTCTGTATCATTTGGCACCGGGTGTGGAATCCTCTTGGTGTGCGACGCATGAATCCAATTCTTCCGGCCTGCCACCCGCACCACAGTCTGTGTGACCAGCAGTACTTGAAAGGGGCCCCGCCAATGAGGTGCGAGGCAGGAAGATCGCTCAAAGGATTTCCCGAGGATCCATTCCCCAGGTCGTATGCTGTGACCGGGACCCTCGTATCGTACAGGTAAAGCCTCTCGCACCTGGTGATAAATCAAATACAAGTTTTTAGTCAATTGGCTACAATAGTCAGGGAGAAGTACATTTTTAAAATTTCACAAAGAACAACACTTCAGGATAATTCCAAATATTAGCAGGCCTCCCCATAACCACCTCAAAGGGAGAGAGCCCAGTCTTAGTTTGAGGGGTTGTTCGCATTGATAACAACACAATCGGTAAGTCGTCTGGCCATTTTAATTTGGTGCCGGCACACGTTTTAGCGAGCTTGTTCTTGATGATGCCGTTGTGTCTTTCCACTAATCCAGCACTCTGAGCGTGTGTGGCCGGATGGAACCGTTTATCGATCTGTAATCCCGCGCATATCTGCAGAATTACAGCAGCGATAAAGTGTGGACCATTGTCCGACCAGATGACTCTTGGTAACCCAAATCTTCAGAAGTATTCCTTTAACATAGTCTTTGCAGTGGTCAAGGCAGTGGCGTCTTTGACAGGAAAAGCCTCAACCCATTTGTTAAAAGCACAGATGACGACTAGCACATACTTTAGATTATTGCAATGTTACATCTCAATAAAATCAAAATGGATGACCGCAAAGGGGACAGAAGGTGGGGCAAAACTACCCCTAGGAGTTGATGTGCCCTTTCCCACATTATGCTGCAAACAAATCATGCATTCCTGAATGAAGCGTTCAGCTACTTTAGAGATTTTGTTATTTACCCATACTTTTTGCAACATCTTAGTGATTTTACGAGTACATATATGTGTGGGACCATGAGCTATAAAAACCATCATCATAATATAGGTGACAGGAAGTAGCCACTTCCCTTCAACTCTGTCCACCCAACACTCATCATTATCAAGTTTCCCCAAGCCCTCAGCCCATTTCTTGGACTCTTCTAACGTGGCAACGGCTTGGATATCCCTTACAGAATCAATACCCTCATCCATAGTACAAGCATGTGTGGCTTCCCTTGAAGTATACATGTCTGAAGAGAGATCAGTGTCATGATCTCTGCTTCCAAAAGGTCAGGGTTTTCCCAACTCCCTTGGAAGCAGATCCATAACCCAGGTACCGAGTGGCAAACCAGTCCCAATTGGGACCTTTTGGACCCAGTCCTGGCGCCAGTGGCACCAGGCTCATAAATATGCCCAGTCCCAGCGCTGGAAGCGCCAGGCTCATAATGCTTGGGTGGACTTACCTGCAGCAGACCATGCTGCTTACTTGCCTGCCAGTTGAGCCTCTGATCCTCTTCTGTTTGGAACTACTTTTCCTGTTGGGTGGGGCAGGAGCCACTCCCTAGATTCAGAACACTGGAACTCTTCTGGAAAGCAGGGACTCTTTTCTTACCTAGGCATGGCTGTGGAAGGAGACACCTAAGCACTACAGGAGGCTATTTAAACCACACCCGATGGATGAATCTTGCTTTGCGTTATTCTGCATCCTCTGCAGCAGAACGCTCATCGTGTCTTCTGCATCTGATCCTGGGCCTAAGGAAAAAGGCTTACCATCCTGAATCCAGTCTTCAGCAACACCTATAAAGACAAGAAAGAACAGGTTAGCATTACGGGCTTCAGTGACAGCTCTTCACTTACCTGGTCCATCGGCTGTCACCAACGCCTCGCGCTGCATTCCGGCATCTGAAAGACAAAAGCTTACCAACTCTTCGCACGCTCCGGAGGCCTTCAGCGCTGCATCCCGCATCTGAAAGACAAAACAAGGTGCGTTTAAAGACATTGGGGAACTCTAATACTCACGTGCCATTACTCCTTTCCACATCTAACCCAGTGGGTATTCCGGCACCCTGCAGCCGCTCCGAACTTGTACCTGCAAAATAAAAAGACAGTTAGAGCGCATCGTGAAGCAGGCAACAAGCGCTTACTTACGTGCTTCCAGGCGCTTCTATTCATCACACGGGCTCCATCTTCAACTCACTTCAGCCCGTCATCCGCCATTGCCGGAACCCTGCAAAACAAGAAACATCATTTCTAAAGACTTTAAGGACATTAGAATTACTCGAAACTTACCGTTTGTGCAGTAAACGACGGACAGCAGTCCTCTGAAGTCAAGAGGCCTGCTCCCCTTATCCAGTGAAGAAACTGGTTACAGCAACCTGCCCCGAGGCAGATGGAGAGCATGGCGTTCACTTACCTAAGGTGAGAGCGTTAACCTTTGGGGTTCTACAGGAGAAGAGAAAGGGAAGAAGAGAGAGACATTCAATAACCCAGTTCCTTAATCCCATATTTTCTATCTGCAGACATCTTACCCTTCAAGTCAGACATACAGTGCACAGAGGTCCAGCCCAAAGAGCCAGCCGTGTGTTACACATCACCTTTGAAGATACGGTATACGCCCAGTCAAGACCGGCGCCTCTATGGGAATCAGGTGAGCGTTACAGAACGCAAAGCCTACCACAAAACTCCCGTCCAGGCGCTATGGAAACCTCGGATACCGACCAGCTAGCCCAGTTACTTGGGGAACTAAGGGCAGAAGTGCATGCAGCCCGTCAAGAAACAAACGCTCTAAGAAGGGAACTGATTATTTCCAAGGAGCGAACAGATGATCTCGCTAGACAATTGCTACAGTCACAAGCCGGACAGACCCCGTTACCCGCATCTGGGGGAAATCTTCCTTCTACATCCTCTATGAATCCAGTGCAGATCAACCTACCTGGGAATGTACCTCTGGCTCCGCCCGAACGATTTTCTGGTGACCCAAAGAGGTTTGCAGTATTTATCAATCAGTGCCGGTTGCATTTCTTATGCCGGCCAGCAGCCTTTCCAACTGATCAAGCTAAAGTAGCTTTCGTGCTTTCGTACCTTAGTGGCAATGCGGCAGAATGGTCGATCCCTCTAGTAAATCAAGATGATCCGGTCCTCCATGGTTTTCAAGCTTTTCAGCTAAGTATGGAAAAACTGTTTGCAAGACATTCACAGGGGCAGGCCTTGGACAATGAGCTTCTTTCGTTGCAACAAGGTAATCAAGACCTTTTGGCTTATATTGCGTCTTTCAACAGACTGATAGTGGAAACTCAATGGCCTGAGGACAAAAGGATTACGCTGTTTTATAGAGGTCTACGTGGAGAGCTCAAAGATGTGTTAGCCCAAGTAGTGAATCCCCCACAAGATTGTTCGGACTATATAGACTTAGTCGTTCAAATAGATCACAGACTGCAGAACAGGAAGGCCGATCGTTCCAAGTTTGATGCTCGAGTATTTTCCAAACCGCCAACTCCTTCCAAAGGAGTAGACTCCGGGGAACCCATGCAAATAGGGGGTCTGAAAGGTCCTCTAACACAAAAGGAGCGGGAAAGGAGAAAACAGTTGCAATTATGCCTCTATTGCGGAAACTCAGGGCACTTTCTTCGAGACTGTCCGGTGAAACCTGCCAAGAAGGCAGTAGGAGCTGCAGTTACCAAAGTTACAAACTCTGATCAGGGAAACAACCTCGCCCGACAAGAATAGAGGTCCTCTTGCCGAGCGTGAAAACCAGTTCCGTGACCTCGCATTTCGTGATACCCATGGTCCTCATTAGCCCTGATAATCCGGATCGATTACATGCAATTGAAGCTTGCGTCGACAGCGGTGCCCTCGGCAATTATGTGGATCATGAAATGGTTTTGAGGATGAATCTAACTCTTTGTCCCAAGGCTGTAAAGGACGTCATTACTACGGTGGATGGTACGGAGATAGCCTCCGGGCCAGTAACGCATACCACTCAAGAGGTGATGCTAGTAAGTCAAGATGGACACCATGAGAAGATCGTGTTCGATGTGATCAAGGCCCCTCAGTTTCAGATTATTCTAGGAATACCTTGGTTAGAGAAACACAATCCTCTGATCGATTGGCGAGCAAGAACGGTCCAGTTTCCAGAATGTGTCTCTACTTGTCACCCTCCACCTGGTGTTGCACTGGCAGCAATTTCTTCAGAGACTCCCCAGTTACCTCCCGAATACCTAGAATACCAAGATGTTTTCCGGAAGGATCAGGCTAACTCTCTACCTCCTCATAGGTCTTATGACTGCCAGTTAGACCTGATACCTGGATCTACTCCTCCTTGTAGTAGAATGTATGCCCTCACCGAGCCTGAGAACCTTCACCTTCGACAATACCTGGATCAATACCTGGCAAATGGGTTTATTCGTCCTTCCAAGTCCCCTGCTTCTTCAGCTTTGTTCTTCGTTCCAAAAAAGGAAGGAGACCTTAGAACTTGTATAGATTATCGCTCCCTGAACCAGATCACCGTTAAGAATAGATATCCGTTACCTTTGATCCCTGAACTCCTGGACCAAGTCAGAAAAGCATGCATATATACAAAGCTGGATCTTAGAGGAGCTTACCACTTGGTACGAGTAAAAGAGGGCGATGAATGGAAGACGGCCTTCCACACCAAGTATGGGCTATTTGAATATCAGGTCATGCCCTTCGGACTTTGCAATGCCCCGGCCGCCTTTCAATATTTTATGAACGATGTCCTCAGAGAGCTCATAGATGTGTGTGTTGTCGTTTACATTGACGACATCCTCGTTTATTCTTCATCGGAATCTGAACATCGGAAACACGTGAAAATGGTCCTCGAAAGATTGCGTCAACACAAACTTTTCGCTAAGTTGGAAAAATGTGTTTTCAACGTGACTGAAGTTGAATTCTTGGGATTCATATTATCACCTGGTGGAGTGCGTATGGATTCAAAGAAGGTTGATGCAGTTCTCAAATGGCCATCACCATCCTCCGTAAAAGGTGTGCAAAGCATGTTAGGCTTCGCTAACTTTTACCGCAGGTTTATCCCCGAATTCTCTCGAATAGTCCAGCCCATCACTGCCTTGTTAAAGAAAAACAAACGTTTTGAATGGTCTACCGAGGCGGAACAAGCTTTCCAGGATTTGAAGACTAAATTTATCTCTGCACCAATCTTAAAACACCCTCGCCCCGAACTCCCCTACATCGTGGAAACTGATGCTTCAAGCCTTGCCATGGGGGCAGTTCTATCACAAAAGGACCCGGTAACCAATCAGTTGCATCCCGTGGCATTTTGGTCCCGCAAATTCTCGCCTCCTGAAATCAATTACACGATTACTGACAAGGAACTTCTGGCTATCAAATCTGCCTTTAAGGCTTGGCGGCATTATCTGCTGGGGGCCCGACACACCGTTACTGTGATTACGGATCACCGAAACCTGCAATATTTGAAAACCGCAAAAGCCCAATCCTCTAGACAACTCCGTTGGGCATTATTCTTTGCCGAGTTTGAGTTCATAATTACCTATCGACCTGGTACAAAGAACGGTAAAGCTGATGCCCTTTCTAGGATGGGAGTGGAAGAACACTTGATCAACCCTAAACCTGTACCAATCATTCCCGAACAAAGAATTCTGGGTGTAATCGCCACAGAATCCATAGAGGAAGTTAAGGATAAAGCCAGAGAACTTGTAACTCCAGCAGACATACAGAATTGGCATCTGCAGGGAAAGGACTTTGCAGTAAAGGACAACTTATTGTATTTCCAAAAACGATTATACCTACCCAGCACAGATTTACAGAAAAAAGTAATCTCTTGTTATCACGATTCTTTAATGGAAGGACATCCCGGTATGGCCAAGACCTCAGAAAAGATCAAGCGCTACTTCTGGTGGCCGTCTTGGAAAAAAGATATCAGAGACTTTATAATGTCCTGTGGAGTATGCGCCCAAAACAAGAGTCAAAAGGAAAGACCAGCAGGCCTCTTACGCCCTATTGACATCCCACCTCGCCCTTGGCATACGCTTTCTATGGACTTCATCACCGATCTACCTCCATGCTCCGGATACAATACGATTCTAGTAATCGTGGACTTATTCTCCAAGATGGCGCATTTCATTCCGCTCAAAGGCTTGCCAACAGCAGCAACTCTGGCCCGAGAATTTCTCGAAAACATCGTCCGACTGCACGGTTTTCCTTCGGTTCTAATTTCGGATCGAGGTAGTCAATTTATTTCTCATTTTTGGCGAAGTTGCTGTCGGTCGGCTCAAATTGATGTGAGACTATCGACCAGTCACCACCCTCAGACCGATGGACAAACCGAGAGGACCAATCAAACTCTGGAACAGTATTTACGCTGCATGCTGCAACAAACTGAAAAAACTTGGAAAGACATCCTTTGGATAGCCGAATATGCCTACAATAACTCTGTCCATTCGGGAACTGGGAAAACCCCGTTTTTTCTTTTGTACGGCAGTCACCCTCGAACCTCGGAGTTGGATCCCCTCCAAGATCTTGAAACACCAGCAGTAGACTACCTGCATTCTACAATCACCCAAGCCTTTAAGGAAGCTGTTTCTCACCTTCAAAGGGCTAAAGAACAATACAAGAAAGGAGCAGATCAACATCGGAAGGAAGCCCCTCAATATCAAGTAGGGGATCAAGTCTGGTTATCCACCAAATATCTACCTCTAAAAGGGCCACGCACATTCAACCCAAGATACCTTGGTCCCTATTCCATCACTACCATAGTAAACCCGGTAGCGGTCAAGTTGGACTTGCCCCCGCACATGAAGATGCATCCGGTCTTCCACGTCTCTCTATTAAAACCCGTGCAACCTCAAACCTGACTAACTAAATCTCCAAAACCTATCCTAGTTGATGGAGAACTCGAGTTTGAAGTCAAAAGCATTCTGGACTCCAAGATCTCCAAATCTAAACTATTTTACCTAATTGACTGGAAAGGCTACGGCCCCCAAGAGAGATCCTGGGAACCTGCTGAATATGTCCACGCTCCTCGCCTAATCAAAAGATTTCACCGAACATTTCCTGACAAGCCAAAACCCCCGGAGAAGCCCGGTTTTGGAGGGGCCTTGAGGGGGGGTACTGTCATGATCTCTGCTTCCAAAAGGTCAGGGTTTTCCCAACTCCCTTGGAAGCAGATCCATAACCCAGGTTCCGAGTGCCAACCAGTCCCAATTGGGACCTTTTGGACCCAGTCCTGGCGCCAGTGGCACCAGGCTCATAAATATGCCCAGTCCCAGCGCTGGAAGCGCCGGGCTCATAATGCTTGGGTGGACTTACCTGCAGCAGACCATGCTGCTTACTTGCCTGCCAGTTGAGCCTCTGATCCTCTTCTGTTTGGAACTACTTTTCCTGTTGGGTGGGGCAGGAGCCACTCCCTAGATTCAGAACACTGGAACTCTTCTGGAAAGCAGGAACTCTTTTCTTACCTAGGCGTGGCTGTGGAAGGAGACACCTAAGCACTACAGGAGGCTATTTAAACCACACCCGATGGATGAATCTTGCTTTGCGTTATTCTGCATCCTATGCAGCAGAACGCTCATTGTGTCTTATGCATCTGATCCTGGGCCTAAGGAAAAAGGCTTACCATCCTGAATCCAGTCTTCAGCAACACCTATAAAGACAAGAAAGAACAGGTTAGCATTACGGGCTTCAGTGACAGCTCTTCACTTACCTGGTCCATCGGCTGTCACCAACGCCTCGTGCTGCATTCCGGCATCTGAAAGACAAAAGCTTACCAACTCTTCGCACGCTCCGGAGGCCTTCGGAGCTGCATCCCGCATCTGAAAGACAAAACAAGGTGCGTTTAAAGACATTGGGGAACTTTAATACTCACGTGCCATTACTCCTTTCCACATCTAACCCAGTGGGTATTCCGGCACCCTGCAGCCGCTCCGAACTTGTACCTGCAAAATAAAAAGACAGTTAGAGCGCATCGTGAAGCAGGCAACAAGCGCTTACTTACGTGCTTCCAGGCGCTTCTATTCATCACACGGGCTCCATCTTCAACTCACTTCAGCCCGTCATCCGCCATTACCGGAACCCTGCAAAACAAGAAACATTATTTCTAAAGACTTTAAGGACATTAGAATTACTCGAAACTTACCGTTTGTGCAGTAAACGACGGACAGCAGTCCTCTGAAGTCAAGAGGCCTGCTCCCCTTATCCAGTGAAGAAACTGGTTACAGCACCCTGCCCCGAGGCAGATGGAGAGCATGGCGTTCACTTACCTAAGGTGAGAGCGTTAACCTTTGGGGTTCTACAGGAGAAGAGAAAGGGAAGAAGAGAGAGACATTCAATAACCCAGTTTTTAATCCCATATTTTCTATCTGCAGACATCTTACCCTTCAAGTCAGACATACAGTGCACAGAGGTCCAGCCCAAAGAACCAGCCGTGTGTTACACATCACCTTTGAAGATACGGTATACGCCCTGTCAAGACCGGCGCCTCTACGGGAATCAGGTGAGCGTTACAATCAGTGGCAGTCTGTTTGGCTATCTGGTCGGCAAAAGCATTCCCTTTTCCTACATCATCTACGATCTTCTGATGTGCTGCACATTTTATGATAGCTAGCTGAGTAGGGAGCGCAAGCGCTGAGAGTAGCCGTACTATCAAGGAGCCGTGCTGGATTTTCATACCATGTGAAGTCAGGAACCCTCTTTCTGACCAAAGTCTCCCAAAGTTGTGAACCACCCCAAAGGCATACTGACTGTCAGTGTATATATTTACTGTAAGCCCTTCGGAAAGTTCACAAGCTCGGGTCAATGCTATAATCTCTGCGGGCTGCGCAGAGTTATGCGTGATTCTCTTGTTTTCCACGACCGTGCACAATGTAGTAATTGCATAAGCAGCTGTGGATGTACCATCCAGGAGTTTGAAGCAGGAGCCGTCGCAAAACAGCTCTCCTTGTGGATTGTTCAAAGGAGTATCTTTCAGATCGATTCTACCCTTTGTCTCTTGTTCGGTGGTGTAAAAGCAATCATGTGATTCTTCGTCACTGCAAGCAGTACCTTGTGGGAAAGGTAAAAGTTCAGCCGGATTAAGAACACAACACCGCTTAATTTGTATATGTGACGCAAACAAGATCAATTCATATCTTGTTAATCGTGCGGAGGTGAAGTGTTGTGTTTGTGTTCTGTTCAATAGAACATCTACAGAGTGAGGTACCATTAGGGTTAAAGGATGGCCTAGGACCATTCCCTCGCTCTGTTTGTACAGACACAAGCAACGACAGCTCACAAACATCTTGGCAAAGCGCATGCTACAGGATCAAGGGCAGAAGAAAAGTAACCGCACAGCCTATTCTTCCCTCCATGTTCCTGCGTTAATGCAGCCAACGCACATCCATCACATTCATGCACATATAACACAAAGGCCTTTTCATAGTTTGGTGTGCCCAAAATCGATGCCGAGCACAGTGCAGTCTTGAGCAAATCAAATGATTGCTGGTGTACCAAGTCCCACGGCAATGGCAAAGAAATGCCCTTCTTCGTCAAAGCCAACATTGGTTTAATCACTAAGGAGAAGTTCAGGATCCACTGCCTACAGTAAGAAGCCATTCCTATCAAAGCTCTAACTTCTTTCTGTGTATTTGGGACAGACATGCTAGAAATGAGTTTTATCCGTTCAGGTGTCAACCTTCTTCCCTCCTTTGACAGGAGATAGCCTAAATAGGCGACCTCCTGACAACAAAATTGACATTTTTTAAGCAAAGCTTTGTGTCCATGTTGTGCTAAGTGGATAAGCAACAACACAGTGCCCTCCTTACAAGCGCTCTCTGAGTCAGCAGCCAAGAGCAAGTCATCAACATATTGAATCAGTGTACAAGTAGGGGGCAATTCAAGGGTATCGAGCTGCTCTTTCAAAGCCCTACTATAGATGCTTGGACTTTCCGTGTAACCTTGCGGTGCACGGGTGAAAGTAAACGAACGTCCCCCTAAGGTGAACGCGAACAAGTATCTACTGTCTTTGTGTATAGGAATACTAAAGAAAGCGTTCTTTAGATTCAAGACACTAAAATGAGTAGCTGAAGCCGGGATCATAGTCAATATTGTTGTTACATCAGGCACAATTGGAAATTGTGGAGTGACGATCTTATTGATGGCACGTAGATCAATTATGAAAGGAAAAGGAATTCCATTATCGCCTTTTTTGTACACGGGCAAAATTGGACTATTGCACAAACTACCTGCAATTTCCTCAATCATCCCTCGATGCACAAAATCGGAGACGATGCATTTCAAAGCTTGCTCACCATCAACCAAGATCTTATACTGTGAAATACGTGGCTGCTTTACTCCATGTTTCAAGACAAATTTAACAGGTTCAATTTGTAAAACACCAACATTATTATCATCAATAGCCCATAAACACTCCGGAACCTCACTAAATTCCGGCGGCAAAGGTCTGGTCAAGAATTGAGAGACAGAAAGTTGCTGTGGTGAAATCGTCCAATGCACTCCATCAGAAGAACAATGAATTACCGCATTTAATTCCTTCAACAGATTCAACCCCAGCAAATTCTCTCCACAATTCGTAGTCAAAAGGAATGGCCAATGGTCCGTAAAGGGACTAAAAGAAATAGGTACCAGCGAAGAAAACGGACAAACAACTGGTGTGCCAGAAAACCCTACAGAAACATTGGTTTGCCCTGACAGTGGAATGTTTGGAACCCGTGAATGATCAATGCAATACTTCTGTGACCCTGTATCTATCAAGAATAGATGTTTCCTATTTCCCACTAACATCTCAACATAGGGACCTTTCTCTGGTCAGAAATGTTTCTATTGTCCGCACTCGATGCCTGATTGTCCTGCAAAAACGGTTGCTGTGAATCCTGTGAAAACTGACCTCTACCAGGACCCCCTACACCTGAGCAGCCGCTGGTTCGTCTACCCATATTCCCAAATGTATTATTTGACCTCTGTTGGAGGATCGGGCATTGTGCACACCAATGACCCTCTTGTCTACAATAAGCACACTGATTAATGTTTATAGGACCCAAGTGCGCATTGCCCTGTGGAACATACTGACCTCTAATTTGCATACTATCCCCTCTAGGGCCTCTAGCAATTTGCTGCAACAGTACTTTAGTCTTCAAATCACCTTTCCTCTTTTTTGACTCTTTCCTTTTCATTATTGACACGATTCTCATAGTACTGAGCCATGCGCAGTACTTCTGATTGAGATTTCGCTTGTCAAGCGCTCTCAGAGGACATAATTTGCGACTGGATGTCAGGCAGCAATCCACGCACAAATTTGTCGATGAATAATCTTTTCCCAGACTCTGTGCCTAAGTCTTGTCCACTGAAATCTGAAAATACCTGTTTGAACCGATTAAAGAACTCGGTAGCACCCTCAGACTTCCCTTGGACACAGGCAGTAAGCTTGTCCCAAATAATTCTCTTTTCAGGAATTATAGTTTTCAATTTCGTAACTATCCTGCCAAGCAAAGTTAGTATCACCTGAGGCGGTCTTTCGCCAGCTGGCCTTTCCCTAACCATGTTAGTCCATGTATCTCCAAACTCAGGTACGTCATCCACAGTTCTAATCTGTTTCCACAAATCAACAGGTAGGAGTACAGGAAATAACAAATCAGTATCACTCAAAGTGAATACCGATGATTGCAAAACAGACTCTATTTCTTTGTAGAACCCTGTCGGATTCTTCCTAATGTCGGGAATAGACTGTTTGATGGTGTTCACTTCCTGTCTCGAGAACAGGACGTGAACAAACTGCGACACATAATGTGCAGGAATGTCCTGAGCTGGCGTACCTGCTACAGCGTTCACAGGAATCTCTACTTTTGGGACAAATGTCGGAGGAACCTCTCTCATAGGCAACTGAGAAGTAGGCAACTCTGAACGCTTACTAAGCCACAGAGCCAAATCGAGTGCTAAAGCAGCCGAAGAGGTGTCAATCGAATACGCCCTCTTGTAAATACTCAATAACTCTGCAGGACATCTAATCTTTCTTTTTACACACTCATCCTGTAGGTACTCTACCATTACCTCTATCACTTTCCCTGCATTGCTGGCGTATACTGACTATACGTCACTATAGCCACTGAAGTTCGGAAGCATGTCTAAACTTCAAAGGGAGTCATCGATGTGTCTGAGATCCATCTAATCGCATCTTTCGTGCGAATCCGCATTTCTTCAGTTAACGATTTACGACAAGGAAGGATCCGTTTATGTACGAACATAACGTCTAAGCTATCACCATCTTCATCTTCATTCCGTAACCTTTCCAGCTCCCTTCTATACTCAAGAACCCTCTCAGCATGCTCTTGCACTTTCTCTGCAGGGTCTGTAGAAAACGCTAAAGTATTCAGATCCCTCAATCCTTGTGGGAGATCCGTATCAGTTAACCTGTCCCATATTACACAAAAATGAATCCCTAATCCCTCAATAAAAACGTTTTTCTCAGGAAAATTGTCTATATTAGAACGTGTTGCAAAAACATTAGCTTGATCACCCTTCGCCATGCAATGCTTAGCCCTTGCAGTTAACTCCCGATTTTTCTCTGGAGATAAAGTATTATGAGTGACAATCCTCAACACTGCTCCCCGATCTACTACAAGCGGTGTAGAACCACTTGCAAGAGGGAGAGTAGGCAAGTTTTGGACATCTGGGAACAGAGGTGCCATTACTGGTACAACAGGCAAAGGTGGAGGAGCAGGTGGAGGAGCAACGACAAAAGGAGAAACAACAACTGGAGGAAGAGGAACAGCAGTAGGAACGACAGGAAGAGCAGGAGGAGCAGAAGGAGGAATAACAGCAGGAAGAGGCAAACCAGCAGGAAGAGGAACATACGGAGGTGGCGCAGTGACACCAGGCCTTTGTTCATTTAACAATTTACCAATAAGTTCGTCAGAAACATGAAAGTCTTTAGAAGGATAGATTTTCTGGACACCAAGTGAGAAAGCCCTATCCATATTCCTAGCTGACTCAGACTGTTTATTTTGGTCATACAACAACGCTTTTTCGGCGTTCGTCATATGACGGCGGGCATGTTTTTCTCTACTCTTGAGCTGCTGTAAAGCTTCTTTCTTCCAATTCTGTAATACATCAAATGCTGCCGGTCTAGCCTTTTTCTTCAATAATATAGATTCGAAGTATTCAATACGAGGGATTTGAAAGCTACCATTGATTAGCCACTGAAGTTCGGAAGCATGTCTAGTTTGTCTGTGCCAAATATCATTAAATACTATACTACCAATGCCGTGTTTACAGTACATAGTACACACAGCGACCCCTCCATTGATGCCGGTCAGCCAAATTCCAAAGATTGTATGTCCTTACGGAATAATGCCCTGAAGCAGACAGACAATTTCCCCGGCATATCAGAATACTGGTGTTACCTGGTCAATAATTGAACTCGCAAGTGCAATATGCCAAAAAAATTATCAGGATACTTATGATTCGGGTCACGACTCACCTGATCAAATCCTAAGGAGGTCTGATCGGATACAAATTTTCTAACAAACAAAGGACCCTCGTGTTTGGTGATTTCGGCAAATCTGCCCGCCTCAATATATGGACCCTCGTCAAGATGCTGACTCGGACAACGTGCTCACCATCCAGGGATCGGGACGTGCAGAGCTGCTGAGGTGTCGCTTCTCATCCACTTAAGGGGCCCCCTTTTACACTGTCCGATCCTGGTCCGATAGCCGCGTCAACCTTCAACGAGCTGGCATCAATCTTGAGGGTTCCAATTCGGGCGCCATCTGTAAAAGCAAAAAGAGAATATTGAGGCTGAGTTCCCCAAAAGGAAATACACCAACACGGGCTTACACAGATACACAGATCTTTATTCTACAACTGAACAGTTTTCAAAGGACAAAGTAACAGATAGCTATCAGGCTTTCAGTACAACACAGCGAATGCCAGCCCTGTTCGGTGTGTGAAGTGAGTGAGGCTGTACATCAGAATGTTCGTGCTCTTATACAGTTTCTCTACATGATGTCCAGCCCATCTGCAAGTTAACCATTCCTCGGGCTAGGGGTTCATGCCGAGTTCCTTCCTAATTTATGCATCTATACATTTATGGATTATCCTTAATACATACTCCAATAGGTTACAATAGCAACAGTGTGTCTTTGGGTTCGACATTGAGCCTTTGTACATATTTCATACAATGTAGTCAAACAAGTGCTCACATTCAGTATTTAAACTACATTGTGCTTAATATATGTTCTATCTATCTGTCTATCTATCTGCGTTCTTGTATTGTGCCACTAAGCCGCAGGCCTCAGGGCGCAGACAGAAGAAAAAGGGAGGGCAGACAACAAAAGACAATGTCAAAACAAGAAAAACAAAGAAACAGGGAGACTTGGGAAACCAAACCTCACAAAGGCCAGCAACATGGGGAGATATGGCGGGAAACTGAGTTCAAAGCCGAGGGAAACTGTGCTAAGAGAACAGATGAGTCCTATCCTTTGTCAAACAGGAAGGTCTTTAATTGCTTTTTGAAGATAGGCAGAGACTCACTATTAGCAAGATATTTAGGGAGTACATTCCAAAGTGCCGGTGCCCAAGAGTCAAAGCTAACACCCCCAAATGTTTTCAGAGTAGATGGAGGTTGAACCAAGACTGTATTGCTACTTGAGCACAGAGAACGGGTGACTGGTTTCTTTTTAATCCTAGTGGTAAGGTAAGATGGAGCTTGACCATATAGGCATTTAAACACAATGGTTGAGCCTTTATGGAGTAAGCACTGTTTCACAGACGTGCATGTTTCGCTTGAGGCCCATTACAGCGCGTACTGCACTATTCTGTATAATCTGCAAAGCTTTAATGCTGGCCTGGGAGGTACCGATCATAAGACTATTACAATAATCCAGCTTGCAGTTTACAATTGCAGCTGCGATCAGTGCAAGGTTCTCTTTAGTCAGATAAGGACAAATCTGCCATAGAAGCTGAATATAATAATGACAAGAGGATTTAAGGAAATTGGCCTGACGAGTGAAGGATAGCAACGGGTCAAAATAGACTCCCAAAGTTTTTACGGATTTGGATACAGAGATAATATGTTGACCAATCAAAAAGTTGTCATATTTTGTGTCAAGTTTCTTCAGTCTCTGCTGGGTACCTAGGATGACAGCTCCGTTTTGGCATTGTTAAGGGCTAAAGAGTTCAGCGCCATCCACTTCTGAATTTCAGCAAAGATGGAGTTGATATACTCTACATCTTTTAGATATTCACCAGTGAGTTTGATAACAATCTGCGTGTCATCAGCATAATTGGCAAAATAAATGCCCAGGGCTGACAGAAGAGCGCAGAGAAGAGGAGAGTAAATGTTAAAGAGTAGAGGCGAAAGACATGAGCCCTGTGGAACACCACATAATAATAGAGAAGACATGGAGTGAGTATTATCCTTAGTAACTCTCATGTTCCGTGGACCCAAAAATGATTTGAACCAGGCAGAGGCTTCAGGGGAGCATTTACCAATTGTGATTAGTCTGTCCGCCAGTAATTGATGATCGACTAAATCGAACGCGGTGGATAGATCCAATAATAAACCCACAGGGCAGTATGACCTTTGTCAACTAGATCAGCGATGTAAGATTTTAAATCTAGCAGTGCGGTCTCAGTCCCATGATTGGGACGAAACCCAGATTGTTGTGAGGCTAGAATGTCATCTTCCTCGACAAAGGTTTGCTATTGACAGTACGCAATTTTGTCTATGATTTTCAGCATAAAGGGAACATTGGTAATAGGGCGATAATTTCCTGCCTCTGCAGGATCCAGATTTTTCTTCTTAAGCAGGGGAGTAACCCATGCTTCCTTTATGTTCTCAGGGACATAGGCTTCATGGAAAGATCTATTAACAAAGGTAGTGATCCATGGGACAAGGGTAAGGATATGATCTTTAAATAAGGAGGCTGGAAAGACGTCTCCCTTACAAGAAGTGGGTTTGAGTTTAGAGACAATGTCAATAACTTCTTCTGTTGAGACAGGTTTAAAGGTAAAGACAGGAGAACCATTGGAAAAATCCATGTTATCTGAAATGGTTGTGGTATTAGTCAATGATTTAACCTGAGTGTTAATGTTATTTTGATGGGTTAAAGTTTTATTAGTGAAACTATTATGGATGTTTTGACACCATGCGCTGTCCGCCCGAGGTAGTAGTGCAACCTTTAAACTCCTGGAGGATAACAAAAAGCTCCTTAGAGCTGGATTTGGCTTTAGAAATCCTAGAATTGAGATGCAATTCTTTCGTGGAGCGAATAAGTGATTTATAATGTAGAAGAGCCTGCTTATAAGATGTAAGACTAGACTCAGATGGTTGTTTGTGCCATTGTCGTTCCAATTGACGTTTTTTAGAACGAGCCTCAGTAATTTCGACCGATAATGGAATATAAGGAGCATTTCTTTCCCTTTTTTTGTTAGATGGTTTAAGTGGGGCTACTATTTTCAGTGCAGCATCAAGTGCAGATCTTATGTTAGCTACAAACTCTCCAAGTGGCATGGTCATCTCTTAAGATGGTAATAGAGGTATGACCGTGGCATGAAAGGCATTTTGGGTGATTTTGCGTATATTTCTTGACATAACAGGCGAAATTGGCTGATTATTTTTTCCCATAATATGATTATGGTTGGTCTGAAAACTTATGGAAAAATGATCTGACCAGATACATGGATTAACATCAGTGTTAATGATAGGAACATTTTTTGCTATTACCCAGTCCAGTATGTTTCCACCAGTATGAGTGGGGGATTTTACATGCTGAGTGAAGGATAAAGAAGATAAGGAGTCTGCTAGGGAAGTGGACAAAGCATCCAAGGGATTATCAGCCCAAAGGTTAGTGTCTCCCAGTATAATAGCAGGTGAATAAGGTTTACAAAAGTTGCCAATGAAAGACAGCAATTGTTCTTCAAAGAGAGGAGTATCAATAGGTGGTCTATAGCGCACTAAGAGGTTAAGAGAAACTGTTGGGGTAAGGCTCAGTTTGAGAAAGAGAGTTTCAAATAGGTCAAAAGCTAGTTTAACAGATTCATGTATTTTAATAGTAGTTCTATAAATCACTGCCACACCTCCACAATGCTTTTTCATGGATTAGTATTGTTGGCACAGGTAATCCTCTATCTACAGGTCAACGAAGGACAAGGTCTCATTTCATGACCCTATCATTTGGCCTACGGGCAGTTTAAGCATTAACTCGTGTGTGGAGGTAAAGACAGCCATGTTACAAGCAGAAGAACACTGTCCACCATCTTAGAACAAAGATGTCTTTGGAGTGAGAATCAAAATGGCGGATTAACCTAAAACAGCGGCTAAATCGATCTAAGGTCAGAACCTTGAAGTGGGGATTTCTTCGCAGAGTGACTGGGCTTAGGCCAATATATACAATAAGGAAGGCACAATATGATTTCCCATCTAACAACTTCTTGCAGCCCAACCAGGCTAATATATTCTTAGTTTCTTGACTTAAAATCAAGCAGAAAACAAACTTGTTGCATCAGACGACATAGGTAAATTACATTCTTAGATTTAAACCTGTGGGATCAAAAACAACTGAGATCTGTATTCCTTTCAGCCACAGTCCTTTTATAATTGCTAATCTGGCAGGCTTTTAGTTTAGATAACTTTAAAGTCTAATCAGGAGAGCCCAGTGTGCTGCACTCAGATTTATGACAGGAACTGCCATTCACAGGTAGCCCAGGATACTGCACAGAGATTTTTGACAGGAATTATCATTCACAGGCAATCCAGTTTTGCTGGAAAATGTTTTGCTCTTAACCTTTCAGGACTTTGCACATTCACAATGCTTCCTTAGGTTAAATTAATTTTAGCGCCAACCAAGATTTTGAGTGTTGAGAAGTGTTGTGTACAGGCATTTTGGAGTTTTACTTGCAAAGTAAATGTCATTATAGGCAAACTTTGGAGTTTCACTTGCAAAGTGCTGCTTTTCCCTCTGCACTCTATGTTTGCTTGTCATGGGGCCCACCAGCACTTTTTCTGCAGCGTGTGCTCTATTCCACCACACACGCACCATGGGTGGCAGGTTGTGTAGCTATCTTTTTGGGTGCTAAAACACGGTTTTGGAGGCTTTGGTGCGCACAAGAGGTTTGCCGCCATTGTTTCTTGCACCTTAGATAGCAGAGTGCTCCCGCATAGTATAGCAGTGTGGGTCAATACATCCCACAAATCCCCCCTCACAACTTCTTTTTGACTTCCGGTCGAGAGGGAGTCGGGTGATTGGGATGTTATTTTCTGTCCATGTGGAGAGATTCAGTTGCTTCTCCCGTTAGCGATTGAGGCAACATGCTCTCCTCGCCGGTTCAGGTTTAGGATGGGACAGTACTCCAGATTCCTTGAGTTTTTCCTCCCGGTCCCCGAGTGGTCCTCCTTGGTAATTCTTGGGATGATTCTTAGTTCAAATGCTAAAAAACAGAACATAGCATGGCTATGGACATTTTCGCACTACTGTCTCCACACATCTTCGGGGGATGTCAGCATTGGGAAAGACACTTGCATTCCTTAACAATTGGCAATATTCCCCGGCTATGTTTACTAAAGGTCTTAACAGGTGGATCCTGTAGGTGAGGCCTGGGATGGTCCATTTCCTAACGTAGCACTAGGGCTGACCGGAAGGCTCTCTTTAGGTTTGCCAGGACCCTGAGATTTACTCTCCAGTTGGGACTGGGCTTGGTAATAACTAGGGTCCAAAATAATCTCGAGTTGGTTGAGGAGGTCACTGCTCATATAAAAGGCGGAAGGAACACCTCGCACAACCCAACCAGTATGTGCTATGCTTTTGTCATCCCTAGAAATGTTGATCATGCAACTGCTAAGGAGAGGATGTTTGGAGCGGGGCGTTTCCAGGTCCCATACCCATTGCTGCACTGACTCTACGGCGGGTAGGGCCTGGTCTTTTGGGAGTTTTTTGAACAATGCTTTGCTGATGAAGCTTTCTTCACTATTCAGGTCAACTCGGGCGCGGATAGACTCCTTCCTGTAATTTAACTGAATCGGGAGGAAGAGCTGTTCACCCTTTTTTAGAATGCCAGCTAAGTTTTGTGCTGGTTTGATATCAATTTTGGATATGGACTTGGGACTTTCTGATTGTACATTAGTATACAATTCCAATGTATCCCCTTCCAGGGTGGAATGCCACTTAAGACAGGAAGGAAGGCTGATTTGCAGAAATGGAGAGGAGTTCTCATCACCAGTTGGTTGTCCCACAGCTATGACGGTGACGTCGGGTGTGTCATTGTTTTGAAAGTAGAACCTGATATGGTGCGTTTTTTTTTCAACCATGTGGCATGTGCCATTTAGTCTAATATGGTTGACGCTTTGTTTTAATTTAATTGGCCTGTGAGTCTGGGTCCAGAGGACCTTGTTTACACAATCTATGAGGGGAGACAGCCTGCAGAGGATGTCATTCCCTAATAGACAGGGGGTTCCCTCTGGCACCACAACTAGGACCGGGTGCTTCATTTTGTGTCACCCAATTTTAATTTCCAGCTTTGTAGACCCTTCAACAGGAATTTCCTTCCCGTCAAAGTTCTGGAGCTGTCCAGGAAGAGGGGTGAGAGGAATTTGGTATCTCTCCCCCCTTCTTGAATTTAGCTGCTCAAAGATCCTCTTTGACAGCAAAGTTGCTTGGGATCCAGTGTCCACCTGTGCTGGAATTACACAATGCCTTTGCACTTGGATGGAGGCGTAGAATCTACCTTCCTTCTCCTCCAAGGGGCAAAGGTAATGGGTGCTCTGGGTAAGCTTGATGGTCAATTTTCTCTTTTCTGACTCCGACACCGGGATAGTTGGATCAAGAGACATAGTTGGAGTATCTAGCACAGAATTTGGACACACCGCTATTTGGGGAGTTTCGGGCTCCCCTTGTGCTGGTTCTGTGTTGCCCCCCCCCTTCTAGGAGGCAGTCCCAAGAATAAAGTTGGGTGGTTTGGGAATCTGAGCACACAGTTTCACACTCAGTGATTTGAAGAGTCTCGGGCCCCTCCTTTTCTGATTAGGGGCTGCCCCCCCCCTTTTTTGCAGACAGTCCTCAGAATGGCTTTGGGGAACTAAGGACTCTTCATTCTCTGGTTCTGGACCGCCCCCACCCCCTTTTTGGAGGCAGTCCCCAGAATAGGTCTGGGCGTGATCCTGTGTGGGAGCTTGGGAATCTGCAAAAAAAAATGGGACAGTTGGATATTGGGGGAGTTTTGGACTCCCCTGGTTCTGATTCTGGGCTGCTCCCCCCCACGTTTTTGGAGGCAGTCACCTGAATTGGTTTGGGCCAGGTGATTTTCTGGCTGGTCATTCTGGGGTTCAATGATAGGCGGTTTTAAGTCAGTCCCCACATCTACCCAGTCTGGATCAGGATCTCTAGGGACCCATTTTTCTTTGGGAGGAGTTCCCCCATCCCTGAAGTAGAAGGCCCTTTTCCCAGAATCCTCTGAGGACCCCTCTCCTTCAAATTGGAAGATTCTAACCTCCTCCACAAAATGGGTCTTTTTAGGCCCTTTATTTCTCCTACCCGCCCTCTGTTCCTTAGGTTGCAGACTTTCAGGGGCAGGAGATTTTGGTTCGGGTTCCTGGGTTTCCATGGGCTTTGCACAGGTAGGGAAGGAAGCTTCCTCTAAAGCTTTATACCCCCCCTCCCCCTGTGCCTCCTCCCTGGGAACCGGTGGGTTGTTGGGATTCTCTTCCCGTCATTGCTCTGGAGGACCAGACCCTTGATTAGAGGATAGTCCACACATAGCCCAAGATGGGTCTGCTGCCCTTGTAACAGGGGCCGATGTAATCAGGGGAGTCAGGGGTCCTATTGGTGGGGTTACCTCCCTGACTCCCTGTTTGGGATTGGCCCAAGGGCCTTTTGGGTCTTTGGTTAGGAGGATTTTGCACAGGAATGTTTTTAGGCCCCCCATCTCCAGATCCAAAATGGGGGTAACGTTCACCTTCACCACCTTAGCAGCAGCAGGGGTGTAGGTTGGTTTGGGGTTTTTATTGGTACTTTTATTTTCTACCGGTTTCTGCACTTCATAAATGCGAGTTGCTTGTTCAATGACCCAGTCTAGTGATCTCTTCTCATGGAACTACCTCACCAGCTGGGTCATTATGTATTTAGGGAGTGCATGAAATAAGGTATTGATGAACTCCTTACTGTCTGTGTGCACCCTCCTGGTGGTCTGCGCAAAGGCACGTTTCAACTCTTGTACAAATTCTTGCGGGGCCTGGTCTTCCCCACATTGCAGATTGTAGGCTGCCTTGCGGGCCTCTTGAGGAATTCTATGTATAGAGAAATGCTTTAAGATAGCCACCCTATAGGTGGGCCATCTTGAGTGGTTCTGATCCTCCGGCCCTGCAAAGAAGCTGGGGTATTCAGGGGAAAATGTCCACTTGACATATTGAATGCAACTTTAGCTATCCTTCAGGTGGAAAGTATCCATCATTTGCTCATATAACTCGAGGTGCTCCCAAACTGAATATTTGGCATTTTTATAGGGAGTTATGACGCTCCTAATGGCCTTGATTTGTTTCAGGGGATCTGTAAAGGACCGGTAGGGGGTGTCTGTACTTCTGCTCTCTATATGGTAGAAGAGAGGCACAGAAGACCCCAGCCAAGATTCTCTATTACGGTAGCAATGGACGAGCAATCAAGGCCTAGCTTCTCCGGAGGTGATGCAGGCTGGTTCTTAAGTACAGTGTAGTCCCCAAACCCCCACAAAGGAATGTCCACACACTGTATTGGTTAGAACACAGTCTTTATATAATCAATATTCAAGGTTATGTACACTTATAATAATAACTCACTTTGTACTAAGGAAAATTAACAATGGCAAATATATACAATTCTAAAGTGGTACCACCCTTTGTATTAGATCTTATTAAAGTGCATCAACAATACTGTAACAATGTCACACAGATCAATAAAGTGAAACCAGCAATAGAGAGAGGAGAGAAAATAAGATGGTTGAACAATAGGCAGAATACTGGCCCCTACCACTAGACACAGTTCTGTGTGGAGATCCCCCCACCTGGGCAACCTGTAAAATAAAGATATAGCACAAGCCCAGTCCATATCTCGTTCTGCAAGTCTTATTCCCTCCTATAATGTTTTTACCCCCCCAATGTACCTGGTGGAGTCGAGTTCTTCGAAGAGGCGTCGACAGATCCTTCTTGAGCGACCCCCTTTCAAGCGGGAGTCACGCATCGTCGAGAGGCCTCAAGAAGCGTCGAGGAACTCGGCGTTCGGCGGCGGGGAATCGACGGCCCTTCTTGAATGCCTTCCCTTTCAAGCGGGAGACACGGGGCGTCGAACGTCTGTCGACAAACAGGGTAGAACGGCGTCGATGCGGCGGCAGCTTCGTCCGAGCCGTGCTCGTCAGCGTTGGAGCGTCGGCGTCCTGCAAGGCAGAGGAGTGCGGGGCACCTCGGTGACAATAGTTCTGGACCGCAAAGATTGTGGAGACGGAGGCCCAGCAAGGGCGTCGAGTCGTTCGAGTCTTTGTGGTCTTCGGGTGGCGGGAAACCCACCGGCAGGTTTCTCCTCGGCGCGTTGGTCGTCCTCGACTTTCTCCGGCAGAATAAAGCGGTCGACGGTGCGGACGAGGGAGTCCTTCGATTCGAATGTTCTTAGGCAAAGGAGCGGACGGCTCCGGTCGTCGGCGGCACGGCGTCGAGTGGTTCCCACGGCTGGGCAACACAACTTCGACGGGCCTCCAGCGGTTACACAAACCTGCAAACCCTGGTCGACGGCAATGGACTTCGACGGCGGCGATGTCCGGGTGCTTCACTTCTCGGGTCGGCAGCCTTTCGAGGGTCTGTCTTCCAGGGCGCTTCGGCGAAGATGGAGCGGTGCTCGATGGTCCCTCGGAGCACGGGAAGAGGGCGCCTTACCAGGTCCTCTCTCAGGTCAGTCTTCGACGATTTCGGCAGCCTTCGGATCGGTCGAAGCAAATGCCACAGCAAGTCTTCTTCTTCCAGCTGGACGTCGAGGATCAGCAGTTCCAGTTACTCTTAGAGTGGAGACTCAACTCCAGAATGCTTCTGCACGCTTCTGAACGCTTCTGAACCCATTACCAGTGGTGAGAGGTCCTCAGATATACTATTCTGTCTCTCATCCACACTTCTGGCACACACTCAGCAGCCAATCATGCAGAAGGGCATTCATGCAGTCAGTCAGCCAATCAGGCACACAGTGCATTCAGGCCACACTCCTCCCTTTCAGACACTCACAACAAGGAATGTGGATTGGGACAAGTACCCAGCCATTCAACACTACACACTGCATTCAGGCCAGTTTCGGGCAGGGCTGTCTCAGTCTTTGTCTCTCATGCCAGAAACCAGACAACCACAACAAGGAGTGTATATTGGTCACACACTCCATTCACCCAGGTCCCACCCACAGGAGGTACCCACAACATACAGTCACTGGGAAGGCTCCAGTCAGTCTAGCTGGGCCTTCACAACAACACCATATATGGAACTTCCACCCAACAGCCAGTCAGGGGGAAGGGACAGAGTCAGGGCTTCCCAGGACTTTGGGAAACAAGGTAACAGGCAATAGAAAGCAAGAGGCCACAGGGGCCATCTTGTTTCCTATCAGGAATCAACTGATCCCAATGGCAGTGCCTGGGTATCCCAAAATGGAGGACACCCAGAGCACCTGTCAAATTCAGCATGGAGCTGCCACCAGCCCATACCCTGCTCTGTGGGCCACCCACAGGTGCCCAAAAACATACACTAGGGGCACAGGGTTGTACTCCTACCCATGGGTGCCATAATGGTATTCCATGGGTCTGTTCACCAAACCAAAAGAGAGAGCTGCACTTCCAGGAGTCCCACATGGACTCCTGGGCAGAAAACATGACAGAACACACGATAAAAAGCAGTAAAGGACAAGGATTCAGAGGCCCTGTCCCTCTGATGCATTTCCAGCATCACAGTCGCCCCCCCCAGACTGAGGTGGAGGGTGTCTAATCTCCCACGGGATAGACACCCTCATCCAGACGGTCAACATACCTTCTGGAAAGGCCATCTGCATTATCGTGACTCTTCCCTGGTTGTGCTCTATGGTGAAGTCTAGCCCTTGCAGGCTAATGGACCACCTGAGCAATTTCGGATTCTCACCCTTCATCTGCATAAGCCACTTCAGGGGCTTATGATCTGTTTGGACCTTGAAGGTAGACCCCGTAAGGTAGGGCCTAAAACGCCTAAGGCTCCAAACTATGCTAAAACACTCCTTTTCAACAGTAGCCCACCTAGGTTCTCTACCCTTGAGTTGTCTACTGATGAATATGATAGGATGTTCTCTCCCTTTGTCATCTAACTGGGACAAGACAGCTCCAATTCCGGTGTCGCAGGCATCCGTCTGGACGATAAAGGGTCGGCTGTAGTCAGGCGCACACAACACAGGTGCCCTACACAGACTTTCTTTCAAGCCATCAAAGGCCCTCTGACAGTCTTCGGTCCAATTAACCTTCCTAGGCTGTTTGGGTGAAGTTAGAGCTGTCAGGGGTACAGCTATGGTTCCATAGTCTGCCATGAAATTGAGATAGTACCCAGTGTGGCCCAAAAAGGCTCTCACCTGGTTTTCAGTAGTGGGAGTCTCCCAGTTCTGTACATCCTGTACTTTACTGGAGAGAGGTTGGATTTGACCCCCTCCTACCTCATGACCAAGATAGGTAACTTTCGCCTGAGCTATCTGGCACTTGGTGGCCTTGATAGTGAGGTTAGCCCTTTTCAAGGCCTGCAACACCTTATCGAGATGTGTCAAATGCTCTTCCAAGGTGGAACTGTAGACGGCAATGTCGTCTAAGTAAGCCACACAAAAGGCTTCCAGCCCACTGAGCGCATGGTTGACCAATCTCTGGAAGGTGGCAGGGGCATTCTTCAACCCAAAAGGCATGACCCTAAACTGGTAGAGTCCCTCAGGTGTTGAGAAGGCCGTCTTTTCCTTGGCATGGTCCGTCAGAGCTATTTGCCAATAGGCTGAGGTAAGGTCAAAGGTGCTCACAAATTTGGCAGCACCTATGGTGTCCACAAGCTCATCAGCCCTGGACAATGGGTGCCCGTCAGTTTTGGTGATGGCATTGACTCCTCGGTAGTCCACACAGAACCTCCAATCCTTGGTACCCGCCTGGGAACTTGCCTTGGGGACAAGGACCACTGGACTGGACCAGGGACTGGTTGAGGGTTCAATAACACCCAGATCCAACATCTTGGCGACCTCAGCCTGGATGTGGTTCTTGACGGTATCTGACATACGGTAGCACCTGCTTTTGACAGGCACACTGTCACCAGTGTCAATTTCATGCCTACACCACGGTGTAAAGCCTGGCGTCAGTGAAAACAGAGAGGCATACTGTTGGAGCAAAGCCCTGCAGGCCCTCTGTTGCTCTGTTGTCAAATCTGGAGAGAGAGGTACTCCCTCCACTGAGCCATCCTGAGGGTTGCTATGCAGCAAATCAGGAAGGGACTCACTCTCATCCTCTTCTTGCCCTGAAGCTAGCAAGAGACATGAGACTTCTGCTCGCCGGTGGAAAGGCTTGAGCCTGTTGACATGTAATACCAGAGGGGCTACCCCAGAGGCTCCCATGTCAACCAGATAATTGACTTCGCCCATCTTGGAGATGATCCTGAAGCGTCCAGTCCACTTGTCTGCCAAAGCTCTAGGCTTGGTAGGCTCCATCACAAGGATTTCCTGTCCCGGAGTCCAATCCACTTGCGAGGCTTTAAGGTCATGCCAGTACTTATTCAATTCCTGGCTGGCCTTGAGATTTGCTGTTCCCTGACCCATCATCTGTGTCATCCTCCGTCTGAGGCCTAACACATAGTCCCCCACTTGCTTGGCGGGACCTGGAGGGGTGGCTTCCAAGCCTTCTCTGATCAAGGCGAGGGGCCCCCTCACGGGATGTGCAAAGAGTAACTCAAAGGGGCTGAAACCAACACCCTCTTGAGGTACCTCTCTGTAAGCAAACAGCAGGCATGGCAGGAGGAGATCCCATTTCCTCCTTAGGGGTTCTTCCAAAGCCCCTAGCATGCCCTTGAGAGTTTTATTAAATCTCTCAACCAGACCATTGGTCTGGGGGTGGTAAGAGGTGGAGAACTTGTAGGTTACCCCGCACTCTTTCCACATGGTTTTCATGTAACTAGACATGAAGTTGGATCCTCTGTCAGAGACAACCTCCTTGGGGAATCCAACACGGGTGAAAATGCCCAGGAGAGCCCTGGCAACCACCTTGGCAGTAACTGTCCGAAGGGGTATTGCCTCAGGGTACCTGGTGGCATGATCTACCAAGACCAGGATGAACCGATGTCCACCTGAAGTGGGAGGGTCAAGGGAACCGACGATGTCGATGCCCACCCTCTCAAATGGTGTGCCAACCACTGGCAATGGCTGCAGTGGGGCAATGACACTGCCTCCAGTCTTGCCAGACAACTGACAAGTTGGACAGGTCCTGCAGTGGGACTCCACCTCTACTCCCATCCGTGGCCAGTAGAAATGGGCAGAGAGCCTCTGCTTAGTCTTCTTGGTCCCAAGATGACCAGCCAAGGGCACCTCATGCGCCAACTGCAGTAGGAAGGCCCTGTAAACCTGGGGTACCACCAACCTCTTGAGGGCACCAGGTTCAGGCTTAGTGGGCTCACTAACAAGGAGCTCACCCTCCCAATAAATCCGGAATGTCCTAGGCACTTCTCCTTGTGCCTGGGACAGGGCCTGTTTCCTCAGTCCCTCGAGAGAGTGGCACTCTCTCTGTCCCTTACAGAAGTCTGCCCAGTAGGGTCCCCCTTCAGCTAACAAGCATTGAAGGTCGGGATGATCCTCCGGGTTGAGAACCTCTCCCACAGGAGAGTCTTCTGTCTCTTCTCCCACAGGAGTTGAGTTTGGGTTTTCCACTGGACCCAGCCCGCCCGGAGCATGGATCCCAATGGGTGCTGTCGGAACAGCAGGAAGAGAAGGTGTTCCCTCCACAGAGGTGGCCTTCTTGGTCTTCCTTCTTCTTGCCTTAGGCCTCGCCTTTGGCTCGGGTACCTGACTCACAGCCAGACCCGGTGTCACCTGTGACCTAGTGACTGCAGCAGCAGTCATGGGAAGACCATCCGAGATCAACCCCAACTCTACTAGATCATTTCCTAACAGAATGTTAGCAGGGACATTGTCCTGAACCAGGACAGGAAGCTTTACTGTCTTGTCTCCAATCATGAGTGTGACTAAGGCTACAGGCGATAATTTTGGAGGCCCACCAGCTAACCTGGTGGTTCTCAGAGGAGCACCTACATAGTCCTCTGGCTTGAGCAGGGTCCTGTCCACCACTGTCGTGCTTGCCCCAGTGTCTCTCAAACCAGTAGAAGGCTGGCCATTCAAGAGGACACTTCTCAAAAACCTATGGGTGTTCTGTGGGATAGTCGCCAGTACTTCTGCATACTGGTCCCAGGCCCCAAGGGACACTAAGGAAATCTCTACCGGAGCACCAAATGTGATCCCGGTAGAGGAGGGGAGGACAGTGGCCTCCACCTCAGACACGGGGTAAGGGTAGGTCAGGCTGACAGCCTGTACTCCAAGTGCCTTACCTTTACACTTGGAGTCTCCCCTTTTGTGTTCCAGAGCCCCACAGTCCCAACAAGCGCCAGGAGTGCTGGGTACAGTGCTGGAACCACTGGGAGCCTGCTTTGCAGCAGGTGGACCACTACTCTTATTCCCACCCACAGATGACTTATCCCCACTAGATTTTTGGGTCTTGGGAGAGGAAGGTTTAGGTTTACCCGACTGTGACTGCTTGTGGGACTCCTCAGCTTTCTGAGAGGCCCCCTTTTCTTTGTCCTTGTCCTTCCCACTGGAGTCCTTAGGGGACACCCGGTGGGAGACCCGCTTGTCAGCCAACCTAGCCAGCTTAAAGGGGTCCAAAATGTTCTGGTCAGCCACATACTGACGCAGCTTTGTTGAACAGGCTTCAGAAAAATGCTCAAAAAACAAGAGGTGGGACAATTCAACAAAAGTCTTAACCTTGTATCCATTAATCCACCCCATCATGTTCATGTGTGCAGCACTCACCCAGTCAACCCAAGACACATTCTCTCTTTTCTTAAAATCCCTGGACCTTCTAAGGTATTGGCTAGGTGTCTTGCCAAACTTGGCAATCAAAGCAGACTTCATACACTCATACTGACCCCTTTCTTCCACACTCAGCTTCAGAATACAGTCATATCCAGTTTGAGGCACTCTGCTTAACAAACACTTAGCCCAATCTCTTTTATCAACATCATGGATCGCACAAGCCATTTCAAACGCTTCAATCCATTGGAGGATATCTGAACCCTCCACAAATACACCAACCAAATCTTTCATAAACTTGGTGGCTGGGGACCTGACACTCTCACTGGTTTTAGCTGAAGTCTCCACTCTAGCTTTCTCTAGCTGGATTCTCTGACATTCAGTGTCCTGGCTCTTGAGTTTAAGGTCCTTATTTCTGAGTTCAAGATCCCTATTCTTGAGCTCCACTTGTTGAGCCAACTCCTCCTTCTTAAGTTCAGCATCTATTTCCAACTTGCGGTATTCAAAGGCCAATTTCATCCTTAATAACTCAAGCTCCAAGGAATTGCTGGGGTTTGGAACAGAGGCAGCAGGAATGGCGGCATTCCCAGAAACAGATTCAGCAGAAACCCCAGGGGCAGAGTCCTCCTTGGTTGCATTCCCCCCCTCATCAAGAGTTTCACCATCAGTCTGGTAGTCCACCAGGGCAGCTATCAGCGCAGCCCTAGACTTATCCACAAAGTCTAACTCCCTGGCTTCACAAGCACTCTGGAGAGCCTCCAAGCTCATCCGAGTCAATTTGCAATTTGCAATAGACTCCATTGTTTGTAATGCAGTTATCTTGTACACAACTAAACCTTAATTTAATAAAGTGCAGATATTTTGTAAGTGGCACGGTTATACACTGATTCTTAAAACCATAAGCATCCCACCGCTGCCACCAGTGTAAAGGACCGGTAGGGGGTGTCTGTACTTCTGCTCTCTATATGGTAGAAGAGAGGCACAGAAGACCCCAGCCAAGATTCTCTATTACGGTAGCAATGGACGAGCAATCAAGGCCTAGCTTCTCCGGAGGTGATGCAGGCTGGTTCTTAAGTACAGTGTAGTCCCCAAGCCCCCACAAAGGAATGTCCACACACTGTATTGGTTAGAACACAGTCTTTATATAATCAATATTCAAGGTTATGTACACTTATCATAATAACTCACTTTGTACTTAGGAAAATCAACAATGGCAAATATATACAATTCTAAAGTGGTACCACCCTTTGTATTAGATCTTATTAAAGTGCATCAACAATACTGTAACAATGTCACACAGATCAATAGAGTGAAACCAGCAATAGAGAGAGGAGAGAAAATAAGATGGTTGAACAATAGGCAGAATACTGGCCCCTACCACTAGACACAGTTCTGTGTGGAGATCCCCCCACCTGGGCAACCTGTAAAATAAAGATATAGCACAAGCCCAGTCCATATCTTGTTGTGCAAGTCTTATTCCCTCCTATAATGTTTTTACCCCCCCAATGTACCTGGTGGAGTCGAGTTCTTCAAAGAGGCGTCGACAGATCCTTCTTGAGCGACCCCCTTTCAAGCGGGAGTCACGGATCGTCGAGAGGCGTGAAGAAGCGTCGAGGAACTCGGCGTTCGGTGGCAGGGAGTCGACGGCCCTTCTTGAATGCCTTCCCTTTCAAGCGGGAGACACGGGGAGTCAAACGTCCGTCGACAAACAGGGTAGAACGGCGTTGATGAGGCGGCAGCTTCGTCCGAGCGGTGCTCGTCGGCGTCGGAGCGTCAGCGTCCTGCAAGGCAGAGGCGTGCGGGGCACCTCGGTGACAATAGTTCTGGACCGCAAAGATTGTGGAGACGGAGGCCCAGCAAGGGCGTCGAATCGTTCGAGTCTTTGTGGTCTTCGGGTGGCGGGAAACCCACCGGCAGGTTTGTCCTCGGCACGTTGGTCGTCCTCGACTTTCTCCGGCAGGATAAATCGGTCGACGGTGCGGACGAGGGAGTCCTTCGAATCGAATGTTCTTAGGCAAAGGAGCGGACGGCTCCGGTCGTCGGCGGCACGGCGTCGAGAGGTTCCCATGGCTGGGCAACACAAGTTCGACGGGCCTCCAGCGGTTACACAAACCTGCGAACCCTGGTCGACGGCAATGGACTTCAACGGCGGCGATGTCCGGGTGCTTCACTTCGATCTCCTCGGCGGTCCCATCTCGGGTCGGCAGCCTTTCGAGGGTCTGTCTTCCAGGGCGCTTCAGCGAAGATGGAGCGGTGCTCGATGGTCCCTCGGAGCACGGGAAGAGGGAGCCTTACCAGGTCCTCTCTCGGGTCAGTCTTCGACGATTTCGGCAGCCTTCGGATCGGTCGAAGCAAATGCCACAGCAAGTCTTCTTCTTCCAGCTGGACATCGAGGATCAGCAGTTCCAGTTACTCTTAGAGTGGAGACTCAACTCCAGAATGCTTCTGCACGCTTCTGAACGCTTCTGAACCCATTACCAGTGGTGAGAGGTCCTCAGATATACTATTCTGTCTCTCATCCACACTGCTGGCACACACTCAGCAGCCAATCATGCAGAAGGGCATTCATGCAGTCAGTCAGCCAATCAGGCACACAGTGCATTCAGGCCACACTCCTCCCTTTCAGACACTCACAACAAGGAATGTGGATTGGGACAAGTACCCAGCCATTCAACACTACACACTGCATTCAGGCCAGTTTCGGGCAGGGCTGTCTCAGTCTTTGTCTCTCATGCCAGAAACCAGACAACCACAACAAGGAGTGTATATTGGTCACACACTCCATTCACCCAGGTCCCACCCACAGGAGGTACCCACAACATACAGTCACTGGGAAGGCTCCAGTCAGTCTAGCTGGGCCTTCACAACAACACCATATATGGAACTTCCACCCAACAGCCAGTCAGGGGGAAGGGACAGAGTCAGGGCTTCCCAGGACTTTGGGAAACAAGGTAACAGGCAATAGAAAGCAAGAGGCCACAGGGGCCATCTTGTTTCCTATCAGGAATCAACTGATCCCAATGGCAGGGCCTGGGTATCCCAAAATGGAGGACACCCAGAGCACCTGTCAAATTCAGCATGGAGCTGCCACCAGCCCATACCCTGCTCTGTGGGCCACCCACAGGTGCCCACATACACTAGGGGCACAGGGTTGTACCCCTACCCATGGGTGCCATAAGGGTATCCCATGGGTCTGTTCACCAAACCAAAAGAGAGAGCTGCACTGCCAGGAGTCCCACATGGACTCCTGGGCAGGAAACATGACAGAACACACGGTAAAAAGCAGTAAAGGACAAGGATTCAGAGGCCCTGTCCCTCTGATGCATTTCCAGCATCACAGGATCTTTCAGTAGGGCCCTCTTAATTTTGTTGGCCTTTTTAGTTTTGGTCACCCTTGTCCACTCATCCTCTGACTCAGAGGCACTGCTACAGGAGGTGGTTATCTGATCCTCTAGGCTCTCCCTGATTCTGCGAGCTTGGGAATGGCTTGCAGAATGTGGGGGCCTAGTCTCTTGAGATCTGTGGTGCTAAGAAGAGTCTTTTAAGATACTCTTGGTGGGTCCAATTTCATGAAGTTCCCCACCAAATTTGACAGACTGATCCCTTGGTGAGCAATATTTTTGTGGATCCAATTCTCTGATTCTCCCCTCACTGGAGTCTTCCGGATCAGAGAGTCTAGCCCTCACATTTGTGAATCTGTACAGCAATGCCCACCCGTCCATTTCTGGGAGGCGCTGATCTGCCAGTCCCATATTTCCCATTGTGCTGAAGTCTACCATCCCCATGGCCCTTGGCTCATATGAGCAATGGACATGAGGGTGGCAGAGTCCATGGAACTGAAGGGATTAAAGTCCCTAATGGCAGGGGTACTGAGGTTATGCTTAGGGGTTTCTCTTTCCCATCTTACCTCATCTCTTTCAGCCCCTTCTCCCTGATGACGTGCCAAAATCGGACCCTTTTGCTCCTCTATTAAGGCCTTACTGGTCTCTATGATTTGTTCCTGCACGGCTATCTGTTAGAGGAGCCTTTCATTCTTTTCACAGAGAGCCTCATTGTCTCTCTGTGTTTCCTGCCTAGATTGGAAATACTTGGCCGATTTTTTTGCTGCAGGAGACTCACCTCCTGAGTTTGGCCCTTATTGGTCTGATTGTTCTTTGCCAGAACATCCTCCACCCGCCTGGTGTGCTCTAGTAACTTTTCATAATCAGTTTTGATTTCACTGAACTCCTGAAGGGCCAACTTTCTTTCCTCTAACTTTGTTTTTAAATGGCTGATTTCCTGGCCTAAAACGTCCCTCTCCTGAGTAAGAGTGCCCCTCTGTGCAGCCAGGTCATCCCTCTGTTTTTTAATTGCACTAGATTTCTGGCGCTCCTCATCCTCTTGCTGTAAGAGAGCCAGATCTTCTTGGAGTTTGGTGATATACTGCCTAGCCACTGTTTCTGAATCTCTGCTTTCCTGGAGCCTTTGCTCTGCAGAGTCCAGTTTGGTCTGGATTTTCTGCAGCGCTTCCCCTTGCCTCTTTGTCAAATCTATATTGTCTGCGTGCTTTTCCTGTTTGACTCTTATGTGGAGGTACAGGTAGGTCGCTATTTTGGCAATTTTGCACTGCTCCTCTTTTATTTTTGGGGCCATGTACAGCTGATTGGTGTAATGGACCCTTGTCCTGCCAGGTATCAAGGTCGACAGCGAGTGACTTGTTTTATCTCCTGCAGCCATACCTGTTCATCCTGTTCTGGCCACTCACCCCTGACAAACAGTTTGTGCAGGTAGTGTTTTCTAGAAATATTAATTTCGACTGGTGTCGCCATTCCGCAAATATTAATTTCCTTCTGCCTTATCTCAGGGTTAATTTACTTTTGCAAACAGGCTCAATTCTTTTGAGTATTTGTTTTGAGGGGTGCTTGTACAGTGTAGCACAGTATGCCAACCCAACAAGGTGTATGTACCCTGCCGGCTAATATGCTTTGTTAGGCTGTCACGAGTGGTAGGTCAAATTCAGGATCCCAGTCACGAGCCCCCAAGCTGTAAGTGATTTCAACCTGCACACACCCAAGTCTCGCCCAGCATGTAGTGCGCAAATTAAACCCCTATTTATTTGTATCTATAAGTTCAATATTATGAATGATATACCACTCATATCACGTCCTTCTCACAATACCCCCAGGTTACACTGAACCAGGAATCAGGCTAGTTGTAAAGATAATTATTTGTTTATTTACTTAGAATTTAAAATCACAATATATTTTTAATAGCTAACAACGATCACCAATGGGGTGACAGGAACAACGAATAATGGGGTCGATTCATGGAATTAATGTGCGCCGAAAATTCCCGCGCAGAGGTGCCAAAACGTGCGATTCGCAGTAAAAGTGCGAAAATCGCAGTGCAAGTGCGAAAATCGCAGGGAAACCAGCGCACACCGATTCATGGAAGTCCGTGCGCGAGAAAAACATTGGATGTGCGCTGAAAATGTGCGGCACGCACCCCCGCGCACAGGTCATCCAACAGGGTGCACCACGGCCACTGCGAAATCGCACATAGCGCGGCGCACATCACAAAAGTAGGCATAACACGGGGCGTAACACTCGGAATGGGGAACAACACGTGAAAATATGGGCGTCACGGGGGAAGTACAGGAGGCAAGTGTGCGGAACGCCAACACGCTCGCCTACAACCCGTATTAATGGAATCGAATAGGGCAAATCAGCGCACGGTCAAAGACGCGCACAGGGCCAAACAAGTACGCCACAAGAAAGCAGGCAGTAGCGGCCCTGCGCCTGAAAAAAATGTGCGCCAAAATGTGCGCTAACAAAAGGCACCCATATACAGCCATGATGAATGGTCCATACAGTGGCCCTCTAGGACAAATGAGGTGCAAAGGGGTACCGACAAACACGGACACCCGTTGTGTGAAAAATAGCATGTGCGTGTTTTCCTGGGTGCGCAGGAAGTTCCACACGCTATTGGCCTGGGTACGTGTACTTTGGGTGCGCGGGAAGTTCCACACGCGATTGTCCTGGGTACGTGTACTTTGGGTGCGCGGGAAGTTCCACACGCGATTGGCCTGGGTACGTGTATTCTGAGGTGCGCGGGAAGATTCACACAGGATTTCAGCAGGGTATGTGTATTTCGGTGGTGCCGGGGAATGCTACACGTGATTTGGCTGTGTGGGTCCTCCCAGGTGTTCCCTCTACACCCTCCACGGCCCCTGCAGGCAGCCCACACCACAGGGGACTACCCTGCTCCCCTGCTCATGTCCCACAGGCAACCCATCCACCATGGCCATGCCCACCAGCCAACCCACATGTCACCTTGCACTACTGATCACCAACACATGTCTCCCAGCACCCCCACCCCCCAGCATCCAGGGGCACCCTCCACCAGGCCCCCACACATGTCTCCCACCACCCCCACCCCCCAGCAGTGCAGGGCACCCTCCACCAGGCTCCCACTCATGTCTACCACCACCCCCACCCCCCAGCAGTGCAGGGGCACCCTCCACCAGGCCCCCACACATGTCTCCCACCACCCCCACCCCCCAGCATCCAGGGGCACGCTCCACCAGGCCCCCACACATGTCTCCCACCACCCCCACCCCCCAGCAGTGCAGGGCACCCTCCAGCAGGCCCCCACTCATGTCTACCACCACCCCCACCGCCAGCAGTGCAGGGGCACCCTCCACCAGGCCCCCACACATGTCTCCCACCTCCCCATCCCCCAGCAGTGCAGGACACCCTCCACCAGGCCCCCACACATGTCTCCCAACACCCCCACCCCCCAGCAGTGCTGGGGCAGCCTCCACCAGGCCCCCACACATGTCTCCCACCACCCCCACCCCCCAGCAGTGCAGGGCACCCTCCACCAGGCCCCCACACATGTCTCCCACCACCCCCACCCCCCAGCAGTGCAGGGGCAGCCTCCACCAGGCCCCCACTCATGTCTACCACCACCCCCACCCCCCAGCATCCAGGGGCACCCTCCACCAGGCCCGCACTCATGTCTACCACCACCCACCCCCCCAGCAGTGCAGGGTTAGCCTCCACCAGGCCCCCACTCATGTCCAACTCATGTCTCCCTGCACCCCTACCCCCCCAGCAGTGCAGGGGCAGCCTCCACCAGGCCCCCACTCATGTTTTCCTGCACCCCCACCCCCCAGCATCCAGGAGCAGCCTCCACCAGGCCCCCACACATGTCTCCCACCACCCCCATCCCCCAGCAGTGCAGGGCACCCTCTACCAGGCCCCCACTCATGTCTACCACCACCCCCACCCCCCAGCAGGGCAGGGGCACCCTCCACCAGGCCCCCACACATGTCTCCCACCACCCCCACCCCCCAGCAGTGCAGGGTTAGCCTCCACCAGGCCCCCACTCATGTCTACCACCACCCCACCACCCAGCCACCTGGGGCACCCTCCACCAGGCCCAAACTCATGTCTCCCACCACCCCCACCCCCCAGCATCCAGGGGCACCCTCCAGCAGGCCCCACGCATGTCTCCCACCACCCCCACCCCCCAGCAGTGCAGGGGCACCCTCCACCAGGCCCCCACTCATGTTTTCCTGCACCCCCACCCCCCAGCATCCAGGGGCAACCTCCACCAGGCCCCCACTCATGTCTCCCACCACCCCCACCCCCCAGCAGTGCAGGGCACCCTCCACCAGTCCCCCACTCATGTCTAAAACCACCCCCACCCCCCAGCAGTGCAGGGGCACCCTCCACCAGGCCCCCACACATGTCTCCCACCACCCCCACCCCCCAGCAGTGCAGGGTTAGTCTCCACCAGGCCCCCACTCATGTCTACCACCACCCCCACCTCCCAGCCACAAGGGGCACCCTCCACCAGGCCCCCACACATGTCTCCCACCACCCCCACCCCCCAGCAGTGCAGGGCACCCTCCACCAGGCCCCCACACATGTCTCCCACCACCCCCACACCCCATCAGTGCAGGGCACCCTCCACCAGGCCCCCACACATGTCTCCCACCACCCCCACCCCCCAGCAGTGCAGGGCACCCTCCACCAGGCCCCCACTCATATCTCACACCACCCCCACCCCCCAGCAGTGCAGGGCACCCTCCAACAGGCCCCCACTCATGTCTACCACCACCCCCACCCCCACCCCCCAGCAGTGCAGGGGCACCCTCCACCAGGCCCCCACACATGTCTCCCACCACCCGCACCCCCCAGCAGTGCAGGGTTAGTCTCCACCGGGCCCCCACTCATGTCTACCACCACCTCCACCCCCCAGCCACCAGGGGCACCCTCCACCAGGCCCCCACACATGTCCCCCATCACCCCCACCCCCCAGCAGTGCAGGGCACCCTCCACCAGGCCCCCACTCATGTCTACCACCACCCCAACCCCCAGCAGTGCAGGGCGCCCTTCACCAGGCCCCCACACATGTCTCCCACCACCCCCACCCCCCAGCAGTGCAGGGCGCCCTCCACCAGGCCCCCACTCATGTCTACCACCACCCCCACCCCCAGCAGTGAAGGGGCACCCTCCACCAGGCCCCCACTCATGTCTCCCACCACCCCCACCCCCCAGCATCCAGGGGCACCCTCCACAAGGCCCCCACACATGTCTCCCACCACCCCCACCCCCCAGCAGTGCCGGGCACCCTCCACCAGGCCCCGACTCATGTCTACCACCACCCGCACCCCCCAGCAGTGCAGGGTTAGTCTCCACCGGGCCCCCACTCATGTCTACCACCACCTCCACCCCCCAGCCACCAGGGGCACCCTCCACCAGGCCCCCACACATGTCCCCCATCACCCCCACCCCCCAGCAGTGCAGGGCACCCTCCACCAGGCCCCCACTCATGTCTACCACCACCCCAACCCCCAGCAGTGCAGGGCGCCCTTCACCAGGCCCCCACACATGTCTCCCACCACCCCCACCCCCCAGCAGTGCAGGGCGCCCTCCACCAGGCCCCCACTCATGTCTACCACCACCCCCACCCCCAGCAGTGAAGGGGCACCCTCCACCAGGCCCCCAATCATGTCTCCCACCACCCCCACCCCCCAGCATCCAGGGGCACCCTCCACAAGGCCCCCACACATGTCTCCCACCACCCCCACCCCCCAGCAGTGCCGGGCACCCTCCACCAGGCCCCGACTCATGTCTACCACCCCACCCACCCCCCAGCAGTGCAGGGGCACCCTCCACCAGGCCCTCACACATGTCTCCCACCCCCCACCCCCCAGCAGTGCAGGGCAGCCTCCACCAGGCTCCCACACATGTCTGCCACCACCTCCACCCCCCAGCAGTACAGGGCACCCTCCACCAGGCCCCCACTCATGTCTACAACCACCCCCACCCCCCAGCAGTGCAGGGGCACCCTCCACCAGGCCCCCACACATGTCTCCCACCACCCCCACACCCCAGCATCCAGGGGCACCTTCCACCAGGCCCCCACACATATCTGCCACCACCCCCACCCCCCAGCATCCAGGGGCACCCTCCACCAGGCCCCCACTCATGTCTACCACCACCAGCATTTAGGGGCACCCTCCACCAGGCCCCCACTCATGTCTACCACCACCCCCACCCCCCAGCAGTGCAGGGACACCCTCCACCAGGCCTGCACGCATGTCTCCCACCACCCCCACCCCCCAGCAGTGCAGGGGCACCCTCCACCAGGCCCCCACTCATGTCTCCCACCACCCCTACCCCCAGCATCCAGGGGCAGCCTCCACCAGGCCCCCACTCATGTCTCCCACCACCCCCACCCCCCAGCATCCAGGGGCAGCCTCCACCAGGCCCCCACTCATGTCTACCACCACCCCCACCCCCCAGCAGTGCAGGGTTAGCCTCCACCAGGCCCCCACACATGTCTCCCACCACCCCACCCCCCAGCAGGGCTGGACTGAGAACTAAAAGAGGCCCTGGAAATAATTACTGGGGACCAAAAGAGGCCCTGGAAATAAAGTTCAAAGTGCCCCTATATGACACATTTTCAGCAAGCCCAATGCTTTTCCTATTAGAAAATTTGGAAATACCACAGAAAAAGGCTCAGGGTGCAGAGGCCCACCGGGAAATCTCCAGAGTTCCCTAAAGGCCAGTCCACCCCTGCCCCCCAGCATCCAGGGGCACCCTCCACCAGGCCCCCACACATGTCTCCCACCACCCCCACCCCCCAGCAGTGCAGGGCACCCTCCACCAGGCCCCCACTCATGTCTACCACCACCCCACCCCCAGCAGTGCAGGGGCACCCTCCACCAGGCCCCCACACATGTCTCCCACCACCCCCACCCCCCAGCAGTGCAGGGCACCCTCCACCAGGCCCCCACACATGTCTCCCGCCACCTCCACCCCCCAGCAGTGCAGGGTTAGCCTCCACCAGGCCCCCACTCATGTCCAACTCATGTCTCCCTGCACCCCTACCCCCCCAGCAGTGCAGGGGCAGCCTCCACCAGGCCCCTACTCATGTTTTCCTGCACCCCCACCCCCCAGCATCCAGGAGCAGCCTCCACCAGGCCCCCACTCATGTCTCCCACCACCCCCACCCCCCAGCAGCGCAGGGCACCCTCCACCAGGCCCCCACTCATGTCTACCACCACCCCACCCCCAGCAGTGCAGGGGCACCCTCCACCAGGCCCCCACACATGTCTCCCACCACCCCCACCCCCCAGCAATGCAGGGCACCCTCCACCAGGCCCCCACACATGTCTACCACCACCCCGACCCCCCAGCAGTGCAGGGTTAGCCTCCACCAGGCCCCCACTCATGTCCAACTCATGTCTCCCTGCACCCCTACCCCCCCAGCAGTGCAGGGGCAGCCTCCACCAGGCCCCCACTCATGTTTTCCTGCACCCCCACCCCCCAGCATCCAGGAGCAGCCTCCACCAGGCCCCCACTCATGTCTCCCACCACCCCCATCCCCCAGCAGCGCAGGGCACCCCCTACCAGGCCCCCACTCATGTCTACCACCACCCCCACCCCCCAGCAGGGCAGGGGCACCCTCCACCAGGCCCCCACACATGTCTCCCACCACCCCCAACCCCCAGCAGTGCAGGGTTAGCCTCCACCAGGCCCCCACTCATGTCTACCACCACCCCACCACCCAGCCACCAGGGGCACCCTCCACCAGGCCCCCACTCATGTCTCCCACCACCCCCACCCCCCAGCATCCAGGGGCACCCTCCAGCAGGCCCCACGCATGTCTCCCACCACCCCCACCCCCCAGCAGTGCAGGGGCACCCTCCACCAGACCCCCACTCATGTTTTCCTGCACCCCCACCCCCCAGCATCCAGGGGCAGCCTCCACCAGGCCCCCACTCATGTCTCCCACCACCCCCACCCCCCAGCAGTGCAGGGCACCCTCCACCAGGCCCCCACTCATGTCTAAAACCACCCCCACCCCCCAGCAGTGCAGGGGCACCCTCCACCAGGCCCCCACACATGTCTCCCACCACCCCACCCCCCAGCAGTGCAGGGTTAGTCTCCACCAGGCCCCCACTCATGTCTACCACCACCCCCACCCCCCATCCACAAGGGGCACCCTCCACCAGGCCCCCACACATGTCTCCCACCACCCCCACCCCCCAGCAGTGCAGGGCACCCTCCACCAGGCCCCCACTCATATCTCACACCACCCCCACCCCCCAGCAGTGCAGGGCACCCTCCAACAGGCCCCCACTCATGTCTATCACCACCCCCACCCCCCAGCAGTGCAGGGGCACCCTCCACCAGGCCCCCACACATGTCTCCCACCACCCGCACCCCCCAGCAGTGCAGGGTTAGTCTCCACCAGGCCCCCACTCATGTCTACCACCACCCCCACCCCCCAGCCACCAGGGGCACCCTCCACCAGGCCCCCACACATGTCCCCCATCACCCCCACCCCCCAGCAGTGCAGGGCACCCTCCACCAGGCCCCCACTCATGTCTACCACCACCCCAACCCCCAGCAGTGCAGGGCGCCCTCCACCAGGCCCCCACACATGTCTCCCACCACCCCCACCCCCCAGCAGTGCAGGGCGCCCTCCACCAGGCCCCCACTCATGTCTACCACCACCCCCACCCCCAGCAGTGAAGGGGCACCCTCCACCAGGCCCCCACTCATGTCTCCCACCACCCCCACCCCCCAGCATCCAGGGGCACCCTCCACAAGGCCCCCACACATGTCTCCCACCACCCCCAACCCCCAGCAGTGCAGGGCACCCTCCACCAGGCCCCGACTCATGTCTACCACCCCACCCACCCCCCAGCAGTGCAGGGGCACCCTCCACCAGGCCCTCACACATGTCTCCCACCCCCCCATCCCCCAGCAGTGCAGGGCAGCCTCCACCAGGCTCCCACACATGTCTGCCACCACCCCCCAGCAGTACAGGGCACCCTCCACCAGGCCCCCACTCATGTCTACAACCACCCCCACCCCCCAGCAGTGCAGGGGCACCCTCCACCAGGCCCCCACACATGTCTCCCACCACCCCCACCCCCCAGCATCCAGGGGCACCCTCCACCAGGCCCCCACACATATCTGCCACCACCCCCACCCCCCAGCATCCAGGGGCACCCTCCACCAGGCCCCCACACATGTCTACCACCCCCCCCACCCCCCAGCAGTGCAGGGAAATCCTCCGCCAGGCCTCCACACATGTCTCCCACCACCCCCACCCCCCAGCAGTGCAGGGGCACCCTCCACCAGGCCCCCACTCATGTCTCCCACCACCCCCACCCCCAGCATCCAGGGGCAGCCTCCACCAGGCCCCCACTCATGTCTCCCACCACCCCACCCCCCAGCATCCAGGGGCAGCCTCCACCAGGCCCCCACTCATGTCTCCCACCACCCCCACCCCCCAGCATCCAGAGGCACCCTCCACCAGGCCCCCACACATGTCTACCACCACTCCCACCCCCCAGCATCCAGGGGCACCCTCCACCAGGCCCCCACTCATGTCTACCACCACCCCCACCCCCCAGCAGTGCAGGGTTAGCCTCCACCAGGCCCCCACACATGTCTCCCACCACCCCACCCCCCAGCAGGGCTGGACTGAGAACTAAAAGAGGCCCTGGAAATAATTACTGGGGACCAAAAGAGGCCCTGGAAATAAAGTTCAAAGTGGCCCTATATGACACATTTTCAGCAAGCCCAATGCTTTTCCTATTAGAAAATTTGGAAATACCACAGAAAAAGGCTCAGGGTGCAGAGGCCCACCGGGAAATCTCCAGAGTTCCCTAAAGGCCAGTCCACCCCTGCCCCCCAGCATCCAGGGGCACCCTCCACCAGGCCCCCACACATGTCTCCCACCACCCCCACCCCCCAGCAGTGCAGGGCACCCTCCACCAGGCCCCCACTCATGTCTACCACCACCCCACCCCCAGCAGTGCAGGGGCACCCTCCACCAGGCCCCCACACATGTCTCCCACCACCCCACCGCCCAGCATCCAGGGGCACCCTCCACCAGGCCCCCACACATGACTCCCACCACCCCCACCCCCCAGCAGTGCAGGGCACCCTCCACCAGACCCCCACACATGTCTCCCACCACCCCCACCCCCCAGCAGTGCAGGGGCACCCTCCACCAGGCCCCCACTCATGTCTCCCACCACACCCACCCCCCAGCATCCAGGGGCATCCTCCACCAGGCCCCCACTCATGTCTAACACCACCCCACCACCAGCAGTGCAGGGGCACCCTCCACCAGGCCCCCACACATGTCTCCCACCACCCCACCCCCCAGCATCCAGGGGCACCCTCCACCAGGCCCCCACACATGTCTCCCACCACCCCCACCCCCCAGCAGTGCAGGGCACCCTCCACCAGGCCCCCACACATGCCTCCCACCACCCATCACCCCCCAGCAGTGCAGGGCACCCTCCACCAGGCCCCCACTCATGTCTACCACCACCCCCACCCCCCAGCAGTGCAGTGGCACTCTCCACCAGGCCCCCACACATGTTTCCCACCACCCCCACCCCCCAGCATCCAGGGGCACCCTCCACCAGGCCCCCACACATGACTCCCACCACCCCCACCCCCCAGCCGTGCAGGGCACCCTCCACCAGGCCCCCACTCATGTCTCCCACCACACCCACCCCCCAGCATCCAGGGGCAGCCTCCACCAGGCCCCCACTCATGTCTCCCACCACCCCCACCCCCCAGCAGTGCAGGGGCAGACTCCACCAGGCCCCCACACATGTCCCCCTGCACCCCCAGCCCCCAGCCGTGCGATTTGCCTGGGTACGTGTATTCCTGGGGTGCGTGGGTAGTCTCCCATGCAATACCATCAGGGTACGTGTAGTATGGGTCCGCGTGAACTTCCACACGCGATACCAGCAGGCTACGTGTATTAAGGGGTTCGCGGGAAGTTCCACACGCGATTGCCCTTGGTACGTGTATTTCGGGGTGCGCGTGAACTTCCACACGCGACTGGGCCTGTGAGATTGGGGTACGTGTATGCCAGGGGTGGGCGGGAATATTTACTCGCGACTGGGCCTGGGAGAGCGTGTTACGTGTATTCCTGGGGTGGGCGGGAAGATTCACACGTTCGCCTACGACGCGCCGAAAAATAAATGGTCCAATCCTGAAACACGGACGCCAGCATGAAGCAGGCGTACGTCGACCCGCGCAGCATAAAAGTCCACGCAAACAACAAACAAGCTCAGACGCCAGGATGAATATACCGTTCCTAGCAGCAGTGGCCGTGGGTTACCAAAGGAGGAGGAGGAGGATAGTGAGGGCCCGAATTTTCACTCCCAGAACCAGCCTTTTTGGGATGCCTGATGGCCAGGTGTATGGGAGGTACAGGTTTCCACCACACATAATACTGGACCTGGTCAGTGAGTGGGAGGATGACCTCACATCACCCACCCTGTGCTCCCAAGCACTCAGCCCCCTGGAGAAAGTCCTCAATGTACTGCACTTCTTGGCCACAGGATCATTTCAGCGGACAAGTGCCATAGTGGGTGGGGTGTCACAGGCCACGCAGTCACGCTGCCTACACCAGGTCTTGAACATCATCACTGCACGCCCATCAGTACGTAGGCACATATACCTGCCCAGGACACCTGCAGAAAGGCAGGCTGCCGCCCTCGATTTATACGGTGTGGCACAATTCCCCAAAGTGTTAGGTGCCATTGACTGCTCCCATGTGGCACTACATCCCCCCAGGGCATCTGAGCACATCTATAGGAACCGCAAGCACTGGCATTCCATCAACGTGCAGGTAGTATGTAATGCAAAGGGAATCATCACCTCAGTATATGCCAACTATCCAGGGTCCACCCACGACAGCTTCATTTACTGAATGTCCACCCTAAACTGGGACCTAGAAGCTGGGCGGCATGGCGATACATGGCTGCTTGGTGAGTATGAATGCCACTGCACATACATGCATGTCAGATGCAGAGTTATGTCACTACCCCACTAATGATACCCATCACCTCCTCACCAGGGGACAGTGCCTAACCTCTGAGCACCCACATGATGACGCCAATTCGGAACCCCATCACGCCTCCCGAGGTAAGATACAACACAGCCCATATTGCAACCTGGGGCATAATGGAGCGCACATTTGGAGTGCTCAAGTCACGCTTTCGCTCCCTTGACCGTTTTGGCGGGCAACTGTTATATGCGCCCCCAGTAGTGTGCAGGATCATATTGGCAGCATGTGTCCTGCACAATGTTGCAGCACGCCGGGGCCTGGCTGTGGACATGGTGGTGCCCCCCATCCCCAACCACATGCACGCCCGCTGTGCATGGGAGGGGAAAGGGCAGGGGGTGAGGCAGCCCATACGCAGCTGGTGGCTAATTACTTCACATAGAAATTACACCCCTGTGGAGTGCACACAGCCCTGGCACATACCATCTGATAAGCAATGATGACTCGACCTGACAATTATGACGAACAAAGGGACAGTCAACTGTCAGATCCATAGCAGCCTGAGATTGTTCATGTGGAAGTGTCACAATGTGTGCATCCCTACCTACACAAACACCACCAATGCAGTGTCATCAAAAGACACACTTCCATGCTGCAGAAATGAATACCCACTTGCAAAATACTACATGAGAACAGTGCCATGTCACCCAACCCCTCCCCGGCACGGCCACACAACACACCATGGCATGTCATGCAATGTGAGAGCAAACAAATTAATCCCCACAACATGCCCCAAGTGTCACCAGCTACAGTGTCCCCAATGGAAATATGGCCACACATGAAATGCTCACAGTAATGCAGGACCTAAAACACACATTACTAAATACTTACAAAGAATACCAATCACCTACACAACCTCCAACCTACCTTAAACATGACATTACAGACTTAACTACCTGTTGATGTCAGCACTTCGAACACTTCCAAGTATACAGTGTTAGCGCCACGCAAGAGTGTAGGTGCACTGCTTACAACATGGACTCCAGTACCAAGGTGGACCGCCTTGTGAAGACATGAGAAATGGACCTACAAATTAGGAGGATGAGATGGATGCAGAGGCACATATCAATTAACCATGCAGTGTACAATACAACAACAATATGCACTATGAATGTATACACAGTATTGACTACAGACTGCCCACACATCGAATGGGAGTCCAATGTCACCATGTACGTCAATGTCACTTGGGCACACCCTTTGCAAGCCCATGGAAACAGGAAGCCGGAGGGGTGTGTGTCACAAAAACCCAAGCATCTGAACCAAATTCATGACAAGCCTGCATGTGCCCAGCCACAATGCAGCGTATGCCCACGGGAGCCACACAAGGCAACACACTGTCCCAAAAATGGCCATTAATGGGGGGGCCACCCAGGAGGTCTGAGGACAGGGTGCACACCAAAACCCACCTGTGTGGATCTTGCAAAAAAAAAAAACACCTCCATGGGCTCATGGCCTACACGGCTACCCTATTGTGGGAGAATCACTGCTGTCGCTCTCCCCACCCTCTGCAGCTGCATCAGGAGGTGGTGGCACTATGGGAGGCAGCCCACGCAAAGCCCTAGTCTGTTCCTCCATGGCAGCAAGCATGCGGGTGTAGTAGGTCTCGTTCTGGAGGATAATTGTGCGGAGGTCCCCATGCAACAACTCACGGGATGCCCGGACCTCCGCCCTAGTTGCCTGCATCTCAGCTGAGAGCGTACGTGTGAAACGCTCCAGCTGCTGTTCTGTCCTTGTGTTTGTTGAAGCCTCAAGCTCAACAAGAGTCGTCCTGAGGTGAAGGAGTTCCACCCTCAGGGCTTCCCTGTGGCCCTGGGACTCTATGGAAATGGCTTCCCGCAGAGTCGCCAGTGCCGCCCGCCTGTCCCTGTCGGACGCCAACATGTCCTCCCTGCGTGACTGGCAGATGGAGTCTGTTGCCTGCTGTAGTCGCTCCATCAGCCTTTCGGGGGGACAATGGAAGTGGCCACCCTATCCATGGCCTGAGCCATCATCTCTGATGATGCTGCCTGTTGGGTTGCCATACCGTATATGGATTGCTCCCATGCGGTATTGCCAGGTGGCTGACGGCCACCACGTCGGCGGGCACCACACCTGTCTGGGGCAAGGCCAACTGCGCCTTGCTGTGCTGGCACTGCCTGAGGCTGCAGGATTGCATTCCCCCTCTGATCTGCTGGCCCAGGATCAGATGTCGCGGAGTGTGACCCTGCATCCGTAACCACCAAAGGCGTACCTGCCAACACTGACATCCCCATTGAGGGTTGTAACCCTGGTGCAGGTCGGTCGGACAGAACAGAATCCCTCCCAGGAACACTCACCTCCGACGGCACATAGATCTCATCATCCGAATCGACACCTGAATACAACTCGGGGGAGGTGCAGCCAGAGACACCCCTTGAGAGCACGACCTGCAGCAGTTGTGGGTTCTCACCCACCACCACACCACGTCCCTCACTGGTGGTCGGTCGGCCCTCAGACCCCTCCTGGGTCTGCACCATCTCCACAACCCCAGCAGTATCAAGTGCGTCATCCCCTGCAAAGACATAAAAGAAAACAAATGGAAACAGGCATTAGCACTATGGCACACAATTAGGGCTGAGAGGCTACAGAAACAGTACTTGATTGACACATGTCCCACATGACTAAAACCCTCCCATGCATGCACCGTCACTGCGTGTGAAGGGTAGGCAGATGGCACACATTGATGACACCAAGATGGAAGATGAACACATTTGCTGCATGCTGCCTAGCAGTGGCATCACACATTGGCCAGTGATTGGCAGATCAAATACACATGCCATCACACAGATGGCATGTACCCTAGCCATAAAGTGAAGAGGGAGAGGAGGGCCCCAATTGTTCATTCAGTCCAGTTTGCTCATGAAATTGATTTTTTCATTGAAATGGTTCAAATGTTTAATCTGGAGCTGCCAGTCCAAAATGGTCCTATAGCACAGGGACATGTCTAAACAGATCATGTCAGGGAAACAAAGCCAGTCCACTGTACCATAGCCATGTCAGACATGTGACAATAGGACTGAGAAATCCCGAGTAAAAGTGGTGGTATGCAAACAATCTGCCTGAATAAACAGAGGAAAATAAGCAACAATATTGTGGCAATATGACACTTCAAGGGCAACTGGAGTGGTGTTGGGCTGGATGTCTAATGTTGGCAGAAGGGATGCTGCTATACCCAAATGCTGGTGCGCAGAATGTATTGGATGAGGCACATGGGTGACCCAAACCACTCAGGCACAAACACCCTCACCTGGCACCCAAACAGAAGCCCTCCCACACACACCATGCACATGGATGACACACACATGCATGTGCACTCACTTGGACAATGCCTCATAATCTGCCAGTTCTCCCACGCCTTGGATCTGTTCCTCCGTGACGTAGGTCCCAGCAACCTGCTCATGTGGAGTGAGTTCTATGTCCTCTGCTGGAGACCCACCTCCAGTCACTAGAGTTGCGGCATGACTTGAGGCCAGTTTATTCTTTGCCCTGCGCTTCAGGTCATTCCAGCGCTTGTAGCATTCAGTAGCTGTGCGCCTCACGATTCCAAGGGCACTTATGATGTCCGCAATGGTCTGCCAGTGTGCCTGACGTTGTGAAGGTGTGGTCTTGGATCCTGCAACAATCACCATTTCACGGTCATGTGCGGACACATACTCTACAAGTGCATTCAGTTCGGCCTCATTGAAGCTGGGCTTCCTTGACTGGCCGGACTGTGTAGCCGTGTCTGGGGCATCAGCCTCTACTGGACGAGCACTCTTCCTCTTCCGCTTGGAAGGTGGTGGGGATCCTGAGTGTCCTACGCCGCTCTGGACACTAGGGGCAGGAGCCCCGGTGGACTCTGTACTAGGAGTGTGGGATTGCACACTCAGCATGGGAGTTGGTGCAGGCATTAGCTCAAGTGTGATGGTGTCAGGGGGAATGTCAGCATGATGGACTTGGACCGAAACTGTCCTGGCTGGGTGTGTGAGAGGTGGGGTGGATGGAGCCGCAGCTGCCCCTGCAGCCTCCCCAGCCTGCCTAAGCGGGGCAGCAGATGACCTAGCTGCCCCTGATCCACGTGGCCTGAGGACACCAACGTGCACCGGCGCACATGGCCTAGACCTGCTGACCTGGAAGTCAGCCATGGAGTCACCCTGTGCCAGGTCTGGTTCCACAGTGGGCTGGTCCAACAAGGGCTGAGCTTGGATGGTGTCAGCCACGTTAACCTCAACAAGGGGGGGGGCATGGGTGTCCCTGAATGCTCCTCCACACATGGGGGGCTAGGGGCACCCTGCAAGTCACGGCCACGTCCCCTACCGGTTCCACCACGGCCACCGCTTGGGGCTCAGCCACCTTTGCCACCCTTACGGCTTGTTCGCCTCCCAGCCATGGCACTGATGTTATTGTGCGTATGGGAGTCGATGTGAACTATTGTCCTGCGCAATTGGATACCAGATGGTAATCGTACCCTAGTGCTCTAGCAAGGCTGTATGTCACCCCTGGGGAAAGATGACGGATCACGCAATGCAAAGGCACCCCAAAAAAGGGAAGTAAGGTGCACGCAACCCCTCCTAGACCACGTGTGTGGAAAAATAAACCTGCACTACGCTGTGGCACCCAGAAACACAAGAATGAACGTATGCGTGTCACACACAGCCTAGAATGACCTCTGAAGGGGTACGCGACACACGGGGCAAGCACAGATGTTAAATACGTGCGCGACTCACCGTCTGCCAGGAGCAAAAGCATGAAAAATATGCGCGTTTGCGCGTTGGCAACACCCCCGCCAAAAGAAGAATTTTACGCTGTCTGAGAAGACAGGACAACAGTAGAAGGGAACGCTGTTTGAGGAAATAGGCCCAGGAAAAAGAGGAAAAGAGAAAAAGCTGTCAGAGGTAACAGGGAGTACGAACTTGAAACGCCGTGCAGTAAATTGCGTGTGAACCGACAAGAAGTACAGATTTCACCCACTCGCTCTCCACGAAAAGCACGTACAAGGAAATGGCGTTCTACACGTACTTTTTATACACACGTCACAGACGCGCATACGCGATGAGGCAATTTCCATCAATTACACGCTTTGACACTCGGACGTGTATCTTTTTTATTACATGCACCATTCTCTACGGCCATGCGCGTGATGTCATAGCTGCGCTAAGGGCCTTTCCTCGAATTACACGCAGACGTGCAGGACTTTTCACGTGCCAAATCACTCCGTATCAAGCTGGCCACGCGTAAGCACACAGAAGACCACGTTCCTGCCCAGAAAGCCGATTTACTGCCCCCCAGAGCCCCGAGCATGCTCCCACCTGCCATCTGCTGCTGCCTGACTGCCTGCTGCCCACGTGCCCTGCCATATGCTGCCTGCACATCAGCCAGGGGTGCTGTTGCTGTGACTACCCCTGCTGGAACCGAAGACTCCTGACTGGGATTCCATCGCTCCACAGCCCAGCCCCAGGACGCAGTTGCCCACCCACTCCTGTCTCTGGGGTTGTCATGTCGGGCACTGCAACATCTGGCACCACTGACAACCCCCGGCCAGAGAGGCAGAGGGGCACCAGCTTCAGTGCCAGGGAAGTTGGTGTCCTGGTGGAGCAAGTCCTGGGGCAGTATGATGCCCTCTACGGAAGTGTGCGCGCCGACAAGGAAGGACGGCCTCGGATCTGGACGGACATCGTGACTGCCATCAACGCGGAGGGGGTGGCAGTCCGCGACTTCCAACATGTCACGAAGCGCTGGGAGGACTTCAGGTCCAGGACCCTGAACAAGGCCCGGCGCCTCTTGAAGGCAGCGGATGCTAAGGGGCGCCGGGGCCACTTGTCGGAAGATCAGATGAGGGTCCTGGAACGCATATCCCCAGCGCTCCACGTCCAGGTCCTTGAGAGGCAGACCCGATGGAGTCGCGCGGTAAGTGTACATGCATCATGATTGTAAGCTGTGCGTGTGGTGATGTGCCAGTAGTGTGCAGGTTGCACATCTGTTTGTATGGGGCCGAGTATGGGTGGGGGTGTACAGGACAATGAGGCTAACACATGCGAGGGCTGTCATGTGTGAGACATGGATGGTGCTTCTGTGTGTAGGCTTGCATGCCAAATGCAGTTGTGTGTGCACACATGTTTGGATGAATGTGTATGTAAGTAGGCATGTTCGTGATGTCACGCATGTATGTTGTTTTCAGCTGCATGTATCAGCACTGTGTACATGTGCATCTGTGTGTATTTGACAAGGGTGCAACAGTGATGCAACATGGATGCATGTGACAGCCGGATGTGGAAGCCTGATTGGCAGATGTGACATGGATGCCCATCGGAACACTGCAAAAGTTGGCTGAGGTGTAACCATGCATGCAAGTGTGGTGGTGTGCGTGCGTGTGTAGTGCACTCCCTGTGTTGCATGTGATGTCTGGCTCACCTTTGCCTGCTCATGCTGTTGTATGTGTATGGATGGTGCTGGCAGTTGCGATGTGGCTGTGGTATGGCTCATGTGTGCAAGTTGAAATGACATGTGTGTTGCCAATTGTGATGGCATGTCTGAGGTTTGCCAATGCCACTCATGTGCAACTGTCATGTGTGTATGTGTCCATTGTACAGTGCCCTGATGCCTGTGTTTTATTTCTCCCTGTCTGCAGCATCAACTGATGAACAGGGCGGAGAAGGTGCTGTGGAGCACAGCGGCGGGGATCGCACCGCCATCCGGAGACGCAAGACCGGCTCCCCTCCCAGGTTGTGATCTCGTTGGGGAGTGAGGAGTCCGGTGCCACGTCCCAGGCTGCAGCTGCCGGGGGGAGGTCCAAGAGGCGGAGGTCGGAGTTGGACTCCTCGGCAGCAGAAGGGGCAGCTGGGACCCCACAGGGCCCAACGGGGGAAGATGCCACGGAGTCATCCAGGTTGGTGGGGGGTTTGGTGGAGGAGGAGGCCGTGCAAGCAACAGAGACCGGGTCTGGAGGTGGGGATTCCACTGGTGCTAGTGGTGCAGTGCAGGAACAGGGAGAGGAGGCAGCACAGGTCGCCGCAGAGGTGCCTGTGTGCAATCCTGTCCCTGATCCTGTCACTGCATCATCTTGCACCAGCAGGGATGCCTACGTCCAGACCCGTTTTGAGGCAGGGGATGAGCTCACGACAACTGGACTTCCTCTGCCTGCGGACGTGGCTATCTGGGTTCGGGTTGAGCCTGTCCTGACTGGTGTGGCGTTGCGTCAACGGGCCATGCGAGGTGAACTGCAGTCTTTTCATGAGGAGACTGCACGTCATCTCGAATGGCTCGTTGACGGTGTCGGCCTACTGGGACAGGTCACCCAGGCCAGATTCCTCCGTTTGATGGGGCTTGCTCAGACCCCCTCCTCAACTGAACCCCCTATGCGCCAGTCATCCTCCGTGCCATCTTCCCACCCATCAGTCACCTCGGTGCCCTGTGGAGCTGCCTCTGACGGTGCGGCCAGGCTGGTGGAGGAGGCATCCCTGCCACAGTCGGGAGTCGGATGTCCAGCAGGGGTGGCCACATCAACGACTGCACCCCAGCCAGCAGAGGATGTGCAGGCAGCAGGAGGAAGTGCACGGGCAGAGGCACAGCAGCAGCAACAACGTGGTGGGAGCCATGATGGCTCGGGGCCTTCGACATTGTAGGGGCAGGCATCGGCCGGACGGCAGGAGGACCCAGGACGGGAAGTGTCTTCCGTGTGGCAGCGGTTGGGCCACGCCATAGATGCGGAGTGGCAGCGGGCAGAAGAGGCACGGCTCATGATGGTCAGGGCGGAGAACTCCATGCGGAGGGCCCTGAGCGGGCCGAGTGCCTCGAGGCAATCCCTAGGGAGTTTGGGGTGAACATGTGGACGGCCCTGCGGACCCTCGGAGCCATGGAGGAGGACCGCCTCTGGGACATTGAGCAGGAGTTCGATGATGCCCTGGCCCGGAACATCCCGAAGTGAGCCGTCGGACTAGCCCGCTGCCCTTGTAAATAGTTCTGTAGTTAGTGTTAGGTTTCCTTTGGTTTAGCATTTTTTTTGGACCTTTTGGACAATGGACCACATTTTTGTATATAGTTTTTTTTTTTTTGGTAGTGTTATTAGATAGGTTTCATTTCTTCGGTTGGGATCATGGACCCTGGATTGTTTATCTGTATATAGTTGACTTTTGGATTTTCATTTTTTTTAATGATTTCCCCATGGAGAAATGGTTTTCGATTTTAATTTTCCATTGGATTTACTTTTGTGGACTTTGACTTTGGATACCTTTCCTTTGCATTATGATTTGTGGTTTTGCATTATTTCACGTACCTGCTGTTTTGTTTTATTTTTTATTTCCATTATTGGTTGTTTATTTTTGATTCAATTTATGTTGCTTTTAATACATATTTTTTCTTCAAACTTCAATGTGTAGTATCATCTCATTGGTTTCATGCATATCATGATATGGGTTTTGACATTCACTGACTCCCATTGGGTGTATGTGAGGGACATGTGTTCATTTCCAAACTTGCAATTGGGGTTCTATCATGTTTTTGCCATTTCTAAGTGGGTGGATGCAATACTCAGTTGGGTGTTTGGCATTTGGAGGCTGACCATAAGGGCCAGGGATCTAGATTGTGGTGACATGTTGGTTGGGGGACATGAGTGGGGGCCTGGTGGAGGCTGCCCCTGCACTGCTGGGGGGTGGGGGTGATGGTAGACATGAGTGGGGGCCTGGTGGAGGGTGCCCCTGACTGCTGGGGGGTGGGGGTGGTGGGAGACATGAGTGGGGGCCTGGTGGAGGCTGCCCCTGCACTGCTGGGGGGTGGGGGTGATGGTAGACATGAGTGGGGGCCTGGTGGAGGGTGCCCCTGGATGCTGGGGGGTGGGAGTGGTGGTAGACATGAGTGGGGGCCTGGTGGAGGCTGCCCCTGCACTGCTGGGTGGTGGGGGTGGTGGGAGACATGAGTGGGGGCCTGGTGGAGGGTGCCCCTGGTGGCTGGGGGGTGGGGGTGGTGGTAGACATGAGAGGGGGCCTGGTGGAGGCTGCCCCTGCACTGCTGGGGGGTGGGGGTGATGGTAGACATGAGTGGGGGCCTGGTGGAGGGTGCCCCTGGATGCTGGGGGGTGGGGGTGCAGGGGGACATGTGTGGGGGCCTGGTGGAGGCTGCCCCTGCACTGCTGGGGTGTGGGGGTGGTGGTAGACATGAGTGGAGGCCTGGTGGAGGGTGCCCCTGGATGCTGGGGGGTGGGCGTGCAGGGGGACATGAGTGGGGGCCTGGTGGAGGCTGCCCCTGCACTGCTGGGGGGTGGGGGTGGTGGGAGACATGAGTGGGGGCCTGGTGGAGGGTGCCCATGACTGCTGGGGGTGGTAGTAGACATGAGTGGGGACCTGGTGGAGGCTGCCCCTGCACTGCTGGGGAGTGGGGGTGGTGGTAGACGTGAGTGGGGGCCTGGTGGAGGGTGCCCCTGGATGCTGGGGGGTGGGGGTGGTGGGAGACATGAGTGGGGGCCTGGTGGAGGCTGCCCCTGGATGCTGGGGTGTGGGGGTGCAGGGAGACATGAGTTGGACATGAGTGGGGGCCTGGTGGAGGCTGCCCCTGCACTGCTGGGGGGTGGGGGTGATGGTAGACATGAGTGGGGGCCTGGTGGCGGCTGCCCCTGCACTGCTGGGGGGTGGGGGTGATGGTAGACATGAGTGGGGGCCTGGTGGAGGGTGCCCCTGGATGCTGGGGAGTGGGTGTGCAGGGGGACATGAGTGGGGGCCTGGTGGAGGCTGCCCCTGCACTGCTGGGGGTGGGGGTGGTGGGAGACATGAGTGGGGGCCTGGTGGAGGGTGCCCCTGACTGCTGGGGGGTGGGGGTGGTAGTAGACATGACTGGGGGCCTGGTGGAAGCTGCCCCTGCACTGCTGGGGGGTGGGGGTGGTGGTAGACATGAGTGGGGGCCTGGTGGAGGGTGCCCCTGGATGCTGGGGGGTGGGGGTGGTGATAGATATGAGTGGGGGCCTGGTGGAGGGTGCCCCTGGATGCTGGGGGTGGGGGTGCAGGGGGACATGAGTGGGGGCCTGGTGGAGGCTGCCCCTGCACTGCTGGGGGTGGGGGTGATGGTAGACATGAGTGGCGGCCTGGTGGAGGGTGCCCCTGGATGCTGGGGGTGGAGGTGGTGGTAGACATGAGTGGGGCCTGGTGGAGGCTGCCCCTGCACTGCTGGGGGGTGGGGGTGGTGGTAGACATGAGTGGGGGCCTGGTGGAGGGTGCCCCTGGTGGGTGGGGGGTGGGGGTGGTGGTAGACATGAGAGGGGGCCTGGTGGAGGCTGCCCCTGCACTGCTGGGGGGTGGGGGTGATGGTAGACATGAGTGGGGGCCTGGTGGAGGGTGCCCCTGGATGTTGGGGTGTGGGGGTGGTGGTAGACATGGGTGGGGGCCTGGTGGAGGGTGTCCCTGGATGCTGGGGGTGTGGGGGTGGTGGTAGACATGAGTGGGGGCCTGGTGGAGGCTGCCCCTGGATGCTGGGGGGTGGGGGTGGTGGGAGACATGAGTGGGGGCCTGGTGGAGGCTGCTCCTGCACTGCTGGGAGGTGGGGGTGATGGTAGACATGAGTGGGGGCCTGGTGGAAGGTGCACCTCGATGCTGGGGGGTGGGGGTGCAGGGGGACATGAGTGGGGGCCTGGTGGATGCTGCCCCTGCACTGCTGGGGGTGGGGGTGATGGTAGACATGAGTGGGGACCTGTGGAGGGTGCCCCTGGATGCTGGGGGTTGGGGTTGGTGGTAGACATGAGTGGGGGCCTGGTGGAGGGTGCCCCTGGTGGCTGGGGGTGCAGGGGGACATGCGTTGGTGGGCAGTAGTGCAAGGTGACATGTGGGTTGGCTTGGGGGCATGGCCATGGTGGATGGGGTGCCTGCGGGACATGTGCAGGGTAGGCCCCTGTGGTGTGGGCCACCTGCAGGGGCCATGGAGGGTGTAGAGGGAACACCTGGGAGGACCCACACGTGCAATTCACGTGTGGTGCTCCCCGCGCTCCCCTGGAATACACGTACCCTGATGGAATCGCGTGTGATACTTCCTGCGCACCCCTGAAATACACATACCCTGCTGCTTTTGCGTGTGATACTTCCCGCGCACCCCTGGAATCCACGTACCCTGCTGCTTTTGCGTGTGATACTTCCCACGCACCCCTGGAATACACGTACCCTGCTGTTTTTGCAAGTGATACTTCCCGCGCACCCCTGGAATACACGTGCCCTGATCGAATTGCGTGTGTTACTTCCTACGCACCCCTGATGTACACGTACCCAGGACAATTGCGTGTGGAACTTCCCGCGAACCACTGAAATACACGTTCCCCGCTTGGCGTTTGCTGTTTGGCAGCCCTGTGAACTGGTCCAGGGTTAGCGCAGCCCTTTGCAATGATTTGGGGATTTTGAAGGCTTTTCCTTGCGCGAGGGCGTTCTTGCGGTCGTAACTGGCACTGCTGCAGGTTTGCGGCGCCACTCTGCGCCACGGCTGGTTTTGGAGGCTAAAATCCATGAATACGCTGTGCGATGAAAAGGATTTTTTCGCACGCGGCTGGCGCAGTGTATCGCACGGGGACACTCTGCGCCAGCCGCGTGCGCCATTTTTGTGCGAATATCTATGAATTACCCTGTATATCTTTAATGCACTAGGAATCAAGTAATGAACACAACAAGAATGTGGCAAAGAAAAGAATACTTTTGAGTTGTTTTGGAACAGAAAGCACTATGGTTAGAGGTTCCCCCTGCAACACCCCTCAACCCACCAACAGGTAATTTAAATAGATGTGAGGAGAGAGCAGGTATTTAGGAATAATGCAGACCAAACAGAATATCACTCCCACCTTTCCCCTTAAACACAAGGGAAAAACAGATTTGACTTTTCAACTGCAGAATGGTTTTGAAATTGGCTGAGCAAAAACACTAAATATGTTAAAAAATCCTTAAATTATTATACATTTCTACAGGAGCCACTTGGGACAGATGCAAGAAAGCACAAGCAATGCTTTAATCAAAAGAAAACAATTGGAATCTCAAAGTTCAAGCGGGAAATAATTTAAAGGTAATTCACACGTGTAAAACTTTTCTAAATGGAAATTTGCGGCAAACGTTTACTCATGCAATGTTTGATATAACAGTTCAACCACACTATTTTCGAGTTGTAGATGCAGCTGAGGGTGTTAGGTACCAGTGGGAGTTGAAATTCTGCTTCTATCTTAAAAACTGAGGGAGTTATGGAGTTTTTAGTGAGAGATGTTTATTGAAAATAAAGACACAAATTTGGATAAGGACTTCAGTTTAGAATCAGAAAATATGGCTTATGCTTTTACTCAAGGCTAGAGTGTTTAGGCTAGGCAACCAAGTCGGGACAAAGTAATCTCTGATACTGATTCATGACTTCAGTAACGGATCCCCATCACCTTCCCCAGCGGCACCAGTCCAAAGACTCAAAGTGGGATTTATGGATCAGAGTTACACAAATAAAGATGACTATGAAAATGGCGCTTTAGCAACCAGACAGAATAAGATAGCACTAAAGATGTTTACACTGTTACTGGTTATGATAGTTCAAAGATTAGAGTGGAACAAGATAAAGCCGGATATACAATAGTTTCTATCGTCCTATTAATACTCACAATCCACTGGGATTTAAGATTTTTGGACAATCACGGTTCTGGTCAATGGATTGGATTTATCAGGAAAGACAGCACATCAGGCGCGGGAATGGATCAGCTAGGCCGGTCACGAAACTGTACAGGATCTGCCCTTCTTGTTTCTGGGTATTTCAAATCAGCGGGATGGCGAGTTCATCAGGCAGCAATTATGGTAGCAAGCCAGATAGTTTCAGGATGCTAGTTTCAGGATGGTTTCTCACACCACAGTGCTTCACCAGGTTGTGAGGATTTTGTTGAGGATTAATAGAGGATTGAGGCCTAGCTGAAAAGGGTTCAGCTACTGCTTGGCCTGGCCCTTGGCATCTGGATCTGGATCTGGATCTGGAAGGATGTTGAATGCTGGATGTTGAATGCTGGATCAGAGTGACTCCCTATGTGTTGTCAGCTGTCTCTATTTATCCTTTCAAATGACATCACAAAGATGGGCATATGGGCCGGCTTAACTAATCTTGCCCCTGTGACTTTGATTGGATCAGAGCCTCATCTCCGCCTTGCATTTGAGTGATTGGATCCAAGACAGATGTTGTCACATTTATCATTTGGCTTTTACCACCCCTAGCCACTAATATCAACATCGAATTTTGTCCTACATACATATTTATACATTTGTAACCTCTATAAAAATTACATACAAGGATTACATATTTTATGGAGTATCTGTTCATCAAAATCCCACAGCTGTGAGATCTTGTTTCGCCTTTTTGCAGCATTTTTTATCCATTTCACCATGAAACACTTTCCAAATGTTCTCCAAATTTCCACAATTATGTGTGTTTACCATAGGAATGTGTGTGCACAGTTTAACAATTCTAGCATAAATACAGTTCCCATAAAACCACATATATTGCCATTCCTGTTCCGAATATGCTACACATCTCCATCACATCTTGAAATGTAGCGTCAAAAATTAGACTAACAAATCTGCCCTTTTTTATATTTTTCACCATTTCTGATAACAAATTATGAGTCTCTAAAAATTGTTCATTACATTTTCTTAGAAGCAAATGGTCCGCCTTTCGTCTCTCTCTGGAACTCAAGGAGTAGCCCCCACCTTTGGGAATCTTCTGCAAGCCAAGTTTACGACCTCTTCAAACGTCCATTTCCTGGCCTGGAGAATCTGCCATTGTTCAGTCTCTGGCTGCGGACAAAAGTCTGTCCTACCCCACAATTACCATATGCCAGTGAGTATATGCTGAGAATAAGAAGTATCAGACTTGTTTGGTCATTGTGACGGGGCAAGAATTGGTAATGTGGGTTCCAGGGTCCAATACTTGTAGTCTTAGCCCTAGCGTAAAGACAGGAATTGTGCTAGTGCTTCTAACTCTTTAAATCCTAGCACTGGGCCAGTGCAAAATCCAGTGCACGTTGCTACCTAATGCCAATGAAAACAGTGCATTCATTTATTTCCACTTTATTTGCCTTTAAAATAGTTGCTCCTTTTAATCCTGATTTTCTTTGTGATAATACTGGCTGGAGATTGTTACTGTTTTTTTGTTTATGTGTTTATAATATGAATGATCCCAATCAAAATGAAATACAAATTAATTGATAAAACTTTTTTATTAATACATATTTCCTAATTATTTAACTTTTCACATAGGTTGAACTGAATGGTGTCGTTTAATTACATGATTTAAAAATCAAATTAAAAATGGCACATTGCATGAGAGAAGCTCTGTTATTAGGGGTAGTGGCAGCCTCAATATTTACGTGGTTGGCCAGGAAGACAGTTTTAAAAAGTGGGTTGTGAGTAGGGCCATGAGTGATCACCCATAATTCAGTACCTCCCAAATCTTCAAATGCCTAAATGCTTACAATCATGTGTGTCTTTCCTCTGCACACTTTGGCCTTGGCCACCCTCACATGTAAGCTTCTTCTCTGCCGCCAACTGACTTGAACAGGCTTTTGGCAAAGCCAATCGATTTGGTGTTTGAAGTTGTTCTTTGCATTTACAATTAGAAGTAAAAATGCAGTAAACACTTGGACTGTAGTGACCCTGTAATTCCAAGCATGTCTGCAGGTTACTGTTTGCAGGCACATAACATTACTTCTATACTTTGTAGAAATACCTCTCTTCAGTATGGTGTGTCAAAGTAATTTAACAATTTCTTTTACTAATTTTATGTGTTAGCAAATATTAACTTCCATACATGTGTGGAACTTTTAAATTAAGTATGGTGATGTCAGGGATTAGCTGGGGAGTTTGAGCAGGGGTGAGCTAGAGTGGGAAGGAGCAGGCTAGCATTGGCTGGGAGGCTGTGTGAGCTGGGGTTGGTGATGGTAGGCAAGGTTGAAGTAAGGTGACTTGGTGGTATGTTGTGGGAAAACAAGGGTAAGGAATAGGGTGGTCAGAAAGAGGTGAGGTGGGGGAGTAGGTGAGGAAGTATGTGGGAGTGAGCTAGGGTGAAGACAGAAAGGAGGCACAAGGTTGGTGAGGACAGCGAGGGAGTGGGGGATCAGAAACAGGGTGGGTGAGTGTGGGCAGAGAGGGCGCTAGGGTAGAAAGTCGGGCGGGGAGTGACTGATAGGTCAGAGAGGGGTCCTCAATGGGCTAGAAGGGATGGGTGATGGGGCACAGGGGGGTGAAGGAGAACAAAATTGGTGTTGCGCGCAAGAGGTTCATGGGTTTGGGGGAAGCAAAAGAGGGTTTCAGTGCTATGGGAGCACAAAAGATGGTTGGGTACTGGGGAAGCACAAAAGAGTGTCAGGGTGGAGGTAAGCACAAAATAGGGTTAGGAGGACAGTGAGAGAGAGATGAGCTCGAGAGGGTTAGTCAGAGGGAGAGACAGCAAGCGAGAGAACTATAGGCTTGGAGTGAAAGGGAGACAAAGATAGCAAGGGAGATGGTAAGGGGGAGTGAGATAGAGTGTCTCCGTGGATGGTTGGGGTAGGCACAAGAGGACCAGGGTTCTGGGGTGCACAAAATAGGATCTGGGTTGAGGTGATGCATACAAGAGGGCTGTGGTGGTTGGGGGAGCACAAACAGGGATCAGGTACTGGGGAAGCACTTTTAGAGAGCTGGGGTAAGCACACAAGAGGATCAGGGTTTGTGGGAGTGCAAAAGAGGCAGAAGGGATGGCCTGGCTCATAGAGACAAACATGCCCTGAGCCAGGAAAATAGTCATGACCAACAGGGAGTGGCTGTGTGTGGATCTGGAGACAGAGAAAACAGGAGAAAAGGGGTCTGGAGGACAAGACAAGGGGTGAAAAGGGACTCTGGGGGTTCTGGAGGCTGAGGGAAGTCCTCTGGGGGATGAGGAAAGGGCTGTGAAAGGGCACCAAGGCCAAAGATAGGGACTGAAGAAAAGTATGAAAACGGTTCCGGAGGTCAGAGGGAAGGTCTCTGGGTGCCATGGGAAGGGCTCTGGAGGGTGAGGGACGTGCTCTGTGGGCCCAAAGGAAGGGCTCTGAAGACCAAGGAAATGGCTTTGGGGCCATGTGATGTGGTGTATGGTCTGAGGGAAGAGCTCTAGGGGCCGACGGAAGGGCTCTTGTTAGCAATGGAAGGGGTGAAAAGGGGTTACGGAGAACAAGAATGGAGTGAAAAGTTTCTCTGTGGGCCCTGGAAAGGGCTCTGGGGGAAAAGAGGTCTGAGGGATGGGCTCTGGGGCCGAGGGAAGGAGTGAAAAATGCCTTCGGGAGCTGACAGGCATTAGGGGCCAAAGGAAGGGTTCTGGGGTCGGAGAAATGGGCACAACGGATCGAGTGCTAGGCTGAAAATAGGAACTGGCGGCCAATGAAAGAGGGGAAAAGGGGCACATGGGGAGATGGAAGAGGTCTAGGGGCCATGGGAGGGGCTGAAAAGGGGCACTGGGGGCCAAGGAAAGGAGGGGAGAAGGGCTCTGGGGGCTGAAGAAAGGGATCCGGGGGCCAAGGGAAAGGTTCTGGGGCCTAAAGTAAAGGCTGTTGGTGACAAGGGAAGAGCTCTATGTGTCAGGGGAAATGCCTAACAGGGCACTGGGGCAAGGAAAAGAGGGGAAAAAGGAGCTGGGGCCTGAAAAAGGGGTGACAAATAGGTATTGGGCCAAGAACGACGAAGCAATCACCTTTTCTACCCACCTTAGATCATGTCCATTCCTCATTCTCATGCTGCGGATGATATCAATATCCTGGGGATGACGTCAACATCCTCAAACCAGAGACCAGATGGCCATTTTAGGATCACGGAACCCCTCCCCCTCCCCTGATTAAAGTACTTTACAGGCCCAAAATATTGCATGATCTTAGAACCAGGAACTGCTTCCTTAGAAGGGTGGGGCTGAGTACTAGCAAATGGAGGTTCGCCCTGCTGCTGAAAGGGATGAAACCACATGGTTTCCAAAAGGACTTGCGATTGGCACAGTTTTTAAAATACATCCCTTCATTGGATTAAATGGCTACAGGCTACAAATATGAACACTTTGCGATGAAGCAAGTCCATGCCCGTGAGTTGTCAGTTACCATGCCAACCAGATAGCCTGATTCTCACCATTCCTGCTTCACTCTTTTTTGTTAGCAATGCTTTGCCATGTAGGTGGCGTTAGCGCCACCGAATATGCCAAAACCAAAAACCGTGGAAAGAAACGGAAGCATAGGTGTCAGTGCTGATAATTTACTTGTGCTGTGAAGTCAACAGAACATCTTTTTGAAATCATGCGCGGTAACTACAGGTCTACACGCAGCAAGCAAACATGTATCTGTATCTTTCCAGAATCTGCACATATGGCTGGTAGGTTGCACACATTTTGCTGCAGGAGGTGCATTAACCCACTGGATTTTCAAATATCCCCTCTTCCTCTGAAACCAGGATGCTGAATATCTATTTCACATTACTTTTGCTCATTAGATCCATCAATAACTCTAATTCAGAAGATGTCGAGTTCCATAGAGAAATGCTAATCATCCAGCGACGTGAGCTATTGAAAAACTGTGTAGAGCAGTTAAGTCTTTGATTTCATCATAGGGGGTATTTTGATGTGGGCCAGTAGCTCTCTTCTCTCTCAAGTTTGACATTTGACAGGCTTTTGCTGTTGCACCCCTTTCCCATCTGCGCCTCGGACTCATAAGTGCTGCCTTCTACCTGTAACGTCCTCAGTTCGACCCGGTGGTCGGCTCTGCAAAGGTCTGTTGTGTTCAAGAACAATAATTGGCAAAGCCAACAGTTTTTTCAAGTCTAAAACCATGCTGACCTTCTTCCTGGTCCCAGGTCCCAGGCAGTTGAGGGGTGGACTGTATGGCCAAAGAACGACTTCACTCACTGTCATGGCACTCACTTAACCCCACCCACTGCCGGTCCCTGTGTATTTCAGTGTACACGTTCTTTTGAATGCCACATTTCTGTGTGCTAAAGCCCCATATACCAGTCAGCTCACTAGCCAAAATGTAAACATGCAAACCACTGCGTGATACAATCTCTGTTCCAATCAGGAGCTATGCTATGGTGCACTGTTGGGCGTTAGGATGGGGCAATGCTCCAAAAAACTGGCACGCACTACCACCAGAACTCAGAAAAGAGACATCATGCTCAGTGTTCTGTAAGGCTCTCAAAACACAACTTTTCCACTAGCCCCTGTTGTGTGCATGGGGGCGGTGTCAGGCCCCACGCTATCATTCACTCATGCGCTCCGCATTCGCACAAGGAGACACGCCGGAGACGTGTGGTTGCTCGGGTCCCCGGCGCAAACTGCCGGCGGGCTGTCTTTATTTTACACTGCGCATGCGTGAGCCTCGTCATCGCTCACGCATGCGCGCACTCACGTATTACTACGCAACATCCCTCCTTTTCCCCCCAAACAGTAAACTTTAACAAACATTTTATTTAACAGTGCACTCTTCAAAGCTTATCTGTCCATAACGTACTGGCTATGAGGCCGGGTCCGTAATGAAGACCTGGAACCGCTGCGGCGGCTTGCGACCCGCCCGGCTCGGGTACCTGCGTGCCTCGGCCTGAGGCACATCTTGTGTCCCTTGAGTCTCTGGAGGTTCATCGTGTCTCAGTGTCGGTCCTGCGTTCTGCTCTGGTCCTTGTGTGTCGGTCTCCTCTGTTTCTGCAGCTCTGATGCGCTTGAAGAACGAGACGTTCCTGGTGACTGTTCCTCACGCATTGGCGGCGGTAACCATCGATCCTTTGACATGTGTCACTCCCAGGGGCTGCGTTTCATATGGTAGCGACAACTTCCCTTATGCACTCCTGTTTCACACCAGCACAGTGTCGCCCACGGCAATCTCTTTCTCTGGGAGTCTCCTTCTGATTGCCTCCCTTTCATTTTGAGCGGCTCTCTCCATTTGCACGTGTTCATTATCAATTTCTCCCGGATGACGACCTTCAACTTCCGGGAACAACCCTCTTGGTATATGCTTGAAGAGTGCCTCTGCTGGGGCGAACCCAGTGGATTGATGCGGGGTCGAGCGGTATTCTCGAAGGTTGCGTCGGAGGTCTTCACCCCATCCGCCGATATGCGAAACACTTTGTTGAGCGTTCGCATGAAGCGCTCCACCTCTCCATTAGCCCTCGGCCAGAGGGGGGTGACTTTCCTGTGTCGTATCCCTCTTTCTTCACATTAGCGGGCAAATTGTTGTCCCTTGAATGGTGCCCCATTATCCGAACATATCTCCATGGGAAACCCATGTGTGGCGAACATTTTCTCCAAGGCCATGATGGTGTGGTCACTGGCCGTGGATTCAACCAGCTCAACCTCTGGATAGCGCGACCACTGGTCCGTCACCGCTAGAAAGTATAACCCTCGGCCTGTGGACCCGAAGTCGGCATGAACCGTCCCCCATGGCTGGATTGGTGGACCCTTCTCCACAGGGCGTGCTGCTTGGCAGGGGATGCAAATTCTCACAAACCCCTCCACTCTGCTTTCCAGGTCAGGGAACCAGACTTTTAGTCTCAGACGTGCTTTCATCTTGGCCATCCCCTGGTGGCCATTGTGGGCGAGGTGTAGGACCTTGTCAACCAGTGTTCTTGGAATCACAATCTGGTGACCCCTAAGCAGGAGGCCATCCTCAGCCACGGACAACTCGTGTCACGCCCTCCAGAGGGCTTGCAGGTCTTTCTGTGCCCCTGCGTTCCTCCGGGAGTTATCCTGAAGGACCTCACGCCTTTCCCCACTTGCCATCGCAAGCTTTATCTTTATGAATGTCTTGTCCGTGTTGGATTCATCCACGATCTCCTGGCAAGCCAGGGCGACGGGTAGCGCCGACTCAACTGCTAGGTGAACTGCCTCTACGCCATCAGTCACCTTCATTGAGTCACGTGGTCACCCAGCGCCTGGATGGCGGGACGGATAGTCTGCTGGGTTGTCTGTACCCGGCCGATATAGTAGATTGACACCGTACTCCATTAGCAAAAGCATCCATCTTTCTATGTGAGGTGGTGTTTTGGACGAGGTCCCTGACAAGATCGGGATGAGTGGTTTGTGGTCCGTTACGACGACTACTGGTGTTCCCAAAAGGTAGATCCGGAAGTGCCTGCACCCCCATAGTATGGCCAAAGCCTCCCGTTCAATTTGGGAGTACCGCTTCTCTGTCTCGGTGAGAGCTTTTCTGGCATAGGCGATGGGTCTCATGGTCCCCTGATTGTCTGCCTGCATGAGGTCTGCTCCCAGTCCTACGGGGCTGGCGTCAACAAAGATTTCTGACTCACGGTCAGGGTTGAAATAGGCCATTGTTTCTTGTCCCGACAGGGCATTCTTGATGTCGTTGAACGCCCTCTGTTCCTTACCGCTCCAGTTCCATGCAGCGTCATTTCTGGTGAACGCTCTCAGGGGGTCCGACAAGGAGGCTAAATCGCGGATAAAACGACCACAATAAGTAATTTCCGCTAGTGAGGTTGGCGGGGTCGCTTCTCGGATGTCCTTTACCTTTTCGGGATCCGGCGAGGTGCCCCCAGCATGGAAAACAAATCCAAAAAACTCCAACCTATCCTTTAGGAACTCACATTTTTCTTTGTGTAGTGTTAAACCGAGGTCACACAGCCTTTCAAGGGTGTTCTGCAGGCGCTTTAGGTGTTCCGCCTCCGATCGGGCAAACACTAGGATATCGTCCGACATGTTGATCACCCCCTTGAGTCTAGACAGGGCCCCCATGATGGCATTCTGGAAGACCTCTGCCGCAGACGAGATCCCAAAACTGAGTCTTTTATATTGATATAACCCCTCATGAGTCGTAAAGGTCATAATGTATCTTGACTCGGGGAAGAGCTCTAACTGGTGATACCCAGATCTCAAGTCCAGTTTTCAAAATACTTTGCTCCCAGGAGTTCTCCAATAATGTCGTCCAAGGTGGGCATTAGGTGGCGTTCTCTTTTAATTGCTATGTTGGGCAGGCTCATGTCCACGCAGATGGGTACTGCACCCGGCTGCTTGGGCTTTGGGGCCACCACGATTGGAGAGACACACGGGGTGGGGCCTTCCACCCTTTCAATGATGTCCCGGTCAATTAGGGATTGTAATTCTTTTTCCACCTGTGCCCTCAGATGGAATGGGATGCAGCAGTGTTTGAGTGCTGTCGGTCTCACTGACCCATCGATGTGGAGGCGTATCGGGTCGGCCTTCAGTTTCCCTAAGCCTCTGAAAATCGTCTCAAAACGCTGCAGTAGATTCTCTAGGTCGGCGCGGTAAACAGCATATGAGAAATGTACAATGTTTAGTGCCTCAGCTGCGGCACAACTCAGAAGGGAGTGTGGGCTCACGCTTGTGACAAAGAACCTTGCTCTTATTTTGTTCTGCCCATGAGTTACTGGAGCCACGAACACTCCTTGGATGGGAAGAGGTGTGTGTCCTCCGAAGGCGTATATGCGTGCTGTGGATTCTGCCAAGCCTGGCTGACCAGGGAGTGCGTTCTAGTGTTCAGTCGCCAGCACACAGACGGATGCTCCAGTGTCTATCAAGACTGGCGTGGGTGTTTCCCCAATGTTCACCGTGCATATGGGTTGTCGTCTTCTTCCTGGGCCCTTGGCTATGCTTGAGATGAAGAAGATTTCATCCTCCTCCTCATCCTCCTCGGCGATGTTTAGATCTTGCATGCCTTGTTCGATGGACGACACTCCCCTTATTCTCCGAGTGTTGCTTCTGCCAATCCTCTCGGGCCCTCTAGATGCTGCGACGGGTGTCGTTGCCCTGCACACCCTAGCGTAGTGTCCTGGTGTGCCACACCGGCCACATACACTCGATTTGGCTGGACAATCACCCACGTGCGGCAGGTCATACCCGCAGTATTGACACGATGGGGCGTTGCCATGCCCCGTGGGGCTCACACCACCTCTTGACGCCCATCTTGCCTTTCCTGGGGTGGAGCGTCCGATTGCAAACGCTTCATCTTCCTTTCTCCCGTATTTGTGGCTGCGTCCATCTTCGCTCCCCTGGTATCGGCCAGTTCGTACACTCTCCCCGTGTCCAAGATCTGTTGCACAGTCAAACCTGGTTCTCTCAGGACCTGTCTCCTCAGTTTTCCCGAGCTGCAACCCTGCAACAACTGGTTCAGAATCATCTCCTCTTTGTTCCCCCATCTACAGGAGCTTGCCAAAATTCTGAGCCGCGCACAGAATTGGTCCAACGACTCCTCCTCATGTTGCTTCTCCGCGCTCATGACAAACCTGTCAAAGTCGACATTTGCCATGGGAAGAAAGTGATCTTTGAGTGCTTGTTTCACAGCATCATATGTGGCGACCACAATGTTCAAAGAGTCATACATTTTGTGGATCTCCGCCCCTGCTGAGTACACCATGGTGGCAATCCTTTCTTCATCATCCGTAATCCTTGAGGCCCTGAAGAACATCTCCAACTTCTTTACCCACAGGAGCCATTTAGGTCCCAGTTTGGATGGACGGCCCATGGTATCGAATTCAGGCATGGGAGCTAGTGTACTGGTCATCCTGCATGGGATGGGGGCAAGGGCGCCTTCCTGATCATCTTCTATCCCCATTCTGGAGCGTGTTACTCACAGGTAGTTGTCGAAATTCTGCAGTGATTGAGGTTCTGGTCAGCCTAGTCCACTTGTGGCGTGGTTCCTTCTTCCTGCACTTCTTCTCACCTCCAGGCAGTATGCCACAGCCTTGCAGCTGCAGAGGCTGTGGGAGTTCCAAAAATTGATGCTTTACGGTGCAGATTGCAGATGGCGCACGAGCACCCTCACGGACCGCAACCACTGCACTCCGCGTGCGATCCAAAATGGCCGTCGGCCACAAGTGTGGGTCCGTGTCGACATGGAGCAGCGTTCGCCTCCTCGAACGCTATCGGAGCGGAGGACTGCTCCAGCAGCGTCCTCATCGCCAGTGTTGTGTGCATGGGGGCGGTGTCAGGCCCCACGCTAGCATTCACTCATGCGCTCCGCATTCGCACAAGGAGACACGCCGGAGACGTGTGGTTGCTCGGGTCCCCGGCGCGAACTGCTGGCGGGCCGTCTTTATTTTACACTGCGCATGCGCGAGCCTCGTCATCGCTCACGCATGCGCGCACTCGCATATTACTACGCAACAGCCCCTGTCCCACATTTGCATCCTTCCATAAAATGTGAAAACAGAATGTGGCTTTTTGACACCTTCTGTGAACTGTTTTTAAAATGTACTCTAACTGTTGTTCGTCGAAGCAAGTATCATGTAACAGGGCCACGATGCCCAAGGGCTGCTGAGCGCTTTATAAATTCAAATAAATAAAATAAAATAAATAAAATGCATAACATGAGCTCTAACCACCAAGAGATGGGGTAGAGTGTGCTAATATAAGAGTGGCACTCCATTTCAGAGAGGGGTTTTGGCGGGGTGTGCCCTTTAGTGTTTGCTCGTGGTACTTGGTGAGTAAAGATCCATTTCATGCAGATCTCATGATGCTCCTCTGTATATAGTGGGTTGCCCTGCATTAGGCACACACTTTTCCATGCATCCACTGGTAGTAAGTGCCATGGAACATGAGGTTAAAAGCTAGAAACAAGCCAAGCAGCCTCACTGCCCCGAAGAATAAGGCAAGAGGTAACTGGAAGTAGTCACTGGTTAGCAACATGCTTGGATGAAGATGTGAACACTGCAGATGCTTCCTAAAGGTAACGTTTTCCAGCTAAGCGCAGGCCAGGAGCTTGTTAATGGGTGGCTACCAGTCAATCGGATCCTAACTACCAAGGACATATTATGTACAATTCAAGATGACATGCATGCATTCTCTCTGCGTCCTTTAACATGAATTATGTTCTCTGCCTTACGACCTTGGACATGCTTATTTGTTTTTTTTGGGAGTGCCCATCAGATCTTCCGGGACAAACACCCCAGGGTCATTTCCTCGTGCCAGCGTCAATAGGCATGTGGGTGAGTTCGACTGGCTTTTTCTGGTGAACTTTAAGCCTCTGTTTGTCTCAGATTTTGAGATTATGTAGTTAGGGAAAGGAGGGGGATTATTTTAGTGCAGGGATACGTCATGTTATGTGGTCACTGGCTGTGCACGACGACCTATCTATTCCATGCAAGAGATATGTCCTAGACTCTCTGTAAACTATGATGCATGCGACAAGCTCTGTCATTTCCTCTGATGGTGGCGTGTGGTCCTGCATGACACAACCTTGTGTCGAGTACGAGGTTTGTCACGGTTTGCCATCTACTGGTAATTTGTGGTATTGAATGTGATACGATTTTCTCCAGTATGACATTATGCACTATCCCCTGGTAGTATGTGACACATAATAAATACATACTAGTTCAGAAAGGACAAACGAGCTGGTGTGCCTTCTAGGGGTCCTGCGAGGAACTGCACGAATCAATGCAGCTATATGTCATGATTACGCTGAGATGTGTGGCTTTGTCCATTATTGGAAGGGCATGAACGGAAGGAGATGACTGCATATGTTACTTCAGGCCCATTATAAAGCACTCGGAAGCTTCCTTGGCCATGTTGTCTTATCAACATTCCCAATGCCATCTCCTCCTTTTAGGGCACCATGATACAATGACATTTGTACTAAGAAAAAAACATAAATAATAAACACCTAAAATCATCAATGTAATTTAGAAACTATGAGTGAGGGCCCCGCAGCTGTTGCATTCATCGCAAAGGATAGAATCACGACCTAGAATGACTGTGCCTTCAGGTAAATCTTTCCAAGGTTTGCAAGAGTGAAATGTGCAAGATGAAAAATCTATCCCAGGCCCGCGTGGTGCAGGTGGGGGCGCAGGAGGAGGCTGAGAAGAAAGGCTGGTCGAGGATGCGAGGAAGAGACGAGTGAATCCAGACAGGTCTCATTAGGATGCATAGTGGCAAACTCGGCCTGTGGCATGTCTTCTTCATTCCTATCCCTGCTGGGGCTGACTTGCCTCTGCCACACATGCGTGGGAGGCAAGCACGTACTGCTTCTAAAAAGTACCCCCACCTGTGGGGAGCAGCCGCAGGTGTTTCAGGGGCTAAACTAATTGCGTTGTCAATACATGTTTCTCCCCAGCGTTTCAGGTGTGGGCAGTACCTTGTGCCTACTGACAACACTATTCAGCAGTGCAGGTAAAGGACACTAGGACTGTTCACTTGTACCACAGTTGGGTCAAAACAAACTATCACCAAATATGAGAACTGGGAGCAGCGTGTGTATGTCTGACCAAGTTTCCAGTTATTGGTCAATTGTGTCTGGATGTGAATACAAGTGTGCACATCTTTCTCTGACTGGCTGTCAATGCCTGCTGTGTGAATCCAAGCTTTCCAAGAACAGGGTGGGAGGTTGTGTGCTGGATAAATCATCTATCCCTTTTCGCATCATTATTTGTGGCGAACGTCAGCAGACATGCATATTTAGAGTGACCATTGGCTAGGAAAAGCCCACTTATATATGTGAATGCTGCTGAAAAGAATTGTGAAAGGTGCATTTCCACCTGAAACCCTCCCACAGAGCTCCAGTCAGCTATCCAACCATTGCCTTGTTCCAAGACAACAAGGCCCTGATTTATGGATTTATCTGCCTGGAAAACCGGGACATTGCGTGCCATTCTGCATGCAAAACCATGAATGTCGATTCATGGAATCGACTGCACAGGACATTTCCTGAACTTGTGTGGAGTTTGGGCAGGCCTGGTATGTCCGTATGAGCGGAACAGCGCCTTGCGTGAGACTCCTCGCACAGTGTGGGCCGGGCATACACAGAGGCCCAAATAGGGGGTGGAACATGCAGAATGAGGAAGAACTTGGCAAGATGTGAGCGTGTTGACGGATGGTCCACTGCTAAACAATCACATGCACATTCCCACGCGTTGGGAAAAGGTACATGCAAACCCCATGATCCATCCGCCACACGATAGCAGGTGTAAACTTCAATGAGCATAGGAACTGATGCATATAAAGCACGCAATGCACACCAAACCAACATCTACATCCACGATGAACGCAGCAATATTAGAAGCTATCATGCAGGAGGAGGATGCCATGGGCCCAGATCTTCACACAGCGCGTCACACTGTTTGGGATGCCTGATGTCCAGGTATACGCTAGGTACAGGTTCCCTTACAGGTAATCCTAGACCTCATCGGGGTGGGAAGATGACATAGCATCACCCAGCATCTGCTCCCAGGCCCTTGTCCCCTAGAAAAGGTAATGACTGCACTACATTTCATTGCAAATGGGTCCTTCCAGCTAACTACTGCACTAGTTGGTGGGATATCGCAGGCAACACAATCCTGAAGTGGGAGAATGGAAGACCAGGCTCCCGTCCTTCACCTCTCGCGCCTGGCCTAGAGGGTCACGACCCAGACACCCGCCACGAGAAGAGTTTGTCCATTTACCAGATGACCAGATACCCTGGTACAGGAACATACGGATGTGTCCATCTGCCTGCCCAGCAGCCCGCACTGGCCATGCCGACACCTGCGGCACGGACCAACTAGACTAAAATCTACACGTCGATAGAGATGCCATGACGACCTAGACAACGGGAAGCACATCTATACAAATATACACACTGGACATTCCCACACCAACCTACACGAAGAATATACTCAGTGCTATGACGTAGGCGACAGGCATATTCACAGACGTGCATCTTTATTATTTTTACATAGGCTTTCAGAATGCAGAAACGCAAGACGCGTCATGAACTCATCTACTAGCTTGCTCACGCTTCTCTTGAAACCAGTTACCACCATGAGAAGTACAATGAAGACACGATACTGGTCATGAAACTATATGCTCCTATAACCTAAAGCACCTGTGCACCAAACGGACCACTTATGCACCAGGCCAAGTAGGCCTCAAACAAGAGCTCCCGTGGACATTAACAAAGCAAGTCAGGTTGCTGATCCTGCAGAATGAGCTCGGCAAAACAACCAGCCAAGGTCGCAATGTTGCAAACCCACCGTCCAAGAACAAATCATCAAAGGTACGATGTTGCAACCTCGTACTCCGCGCACCAACGTTAAAGTCACACCGGCAAATTAAACCAGGCGCGCAGTAGAAAAACAATATTAATTGTGCAGAATTCTGCCTCTTTCACGGTCCCTCCCCACGTGACCAAGCCGAACTTGACGAGATGCCAAACCCAGGAGAACAGAGGCGTCTGGATCCCTCGCTACGAGACACCGGCAGATACACTTGAAAGGCTCAATGGACATCTGCGACAGTGGGAGCGGTCAGCCTTCCAGCTATGAATAAGTCCTCACATTGTCTGCACGTACCTATAGTGAAACATTGTTGCACCTTGCAGGTACACCGAGAGCTGGGAACAGCGGTGGTCCCAGGCTGGGAAGCTCACGGGCGCACCAATCAGAACATGGGGCTCTTATCACTGACGCCAGTAATATTAGCCAATCCTCAGGAGTCTTCATGTAACAATTCTCATGTATCTAATTGTAGGGACAACCCAGATATACCACCTGACTACCCTTTTGTCCACTAACATCGTTCTCTATATGTGTGCTATACTAACCCTACCACTCGAACACCCAATTAAGAGTGGCGATAGGTTTTTTGGTAACTTTCTGAAGTGACGCAAGTAGCGCGTCATAATACAGTAAAAAGGGCCTGCGAGCCCCACGATTGTGTGTGTGTCAGGACGGACGCGTACGCTCCTTGACCCATCCCTGCCGTTTTGTCTTATAAACAGCAGAGTCACCTTGCTCCTTGTGTGTGTGTCTCATGCTCTATCTCATCTGGGATATACACGGGAGGAGTTGGGGCCTCCCTGCCTGGAGGTCTGCGGACGGCCCGGCCGACCCCGGCAGAATTTCCCCCCGACAAGTTGGAGGCACTGCATAATTTGTCAAAGGATTGTCATAAGTCCCCACACTTACGGTGCCAGGTAAACAATATAAGGTTGCATATTGTAAACTGCTAGTGAAGGGAAGGGTAACAAGTGGAGCACCATTATGTCAGACGGGACAGGGTCGGGAGGGTGGGGGAACACCCTCACTACCCCACTACAACACATATGCACCACACTGCCACCCCATAGGGAGAAATTAATTAAGTACAGCATAGAGTGGACCCAGGGGACGGATAACAAAATGTTAACACCATGGCCGCCTAATGGTAGTTTCGATCCATATGCCCAACATTCACTGCTAAACCATCTGCACAATACATACAAGGGGAAGAAGTTGGCAAGCAATGTGGAGGTGTTTAACTTATGGAGGATGTTCCAGGGGTCCCGACCAGGACCAAATGGAATGTTCACTATGGGGGAAACACGGGAAGAAAAGGAGATTAAGAAAGAAGGAACGGAGGGGGAAAAGGGGTGTGAAAGCACAAAGAATACGGGGAACGGAGGACAGGGAGGAGAAAAGATTGATAAATTAGACGACATAAAAAAGGAACCGAGCAATGAGATACCCATAACACCGGGAGTGAAAACAGAGAGAGGAGGGTTGTACCCTTTAAGAGAATTAGGAGAAATAGAAGGACAGTTAAGGGCGGCTGAAGGATACTCAAACCCGGCATACAGCCCTCCACCATATGTGGCTCATAGGAAGATGACAGTGGGGGAGGGGAGGATTGGAGAAGAGCAGACTGTAGAGATAGGAAATGATGAGTGGGTAGCTGCACAGATATTATTAAAATTACGAGGTTCACTAACTGGAGAAGAGAGGGAGGTAGTAAAGAGAACAGACGAGGATAGTACAAGAGAGAGTGAAATGAGGGGGGAGGAGCTATTATGGAAAAAGGAAGAGATTTTGGAGGAAAGATTAGCAAAGCTAAGGGATGAGCAGAATGAATTGATCAAACAGCTTGAGAGGGAGGAAAGAGAGAGTGAGGAAAAGGAAAGAAGGTAAGGACGAATTAGAAAAATTAAGGGAACGAAATGAGGAGCAAAGGAGAGAAGCTGAAAGGGTAAAAGCAGCAGCAGACAGGGTGTCAAGAGTAGTGCTGAGAGAAAAGAAGAAGGAAGAAGAAGAAAAGGAAAGGGAAATGGTCATATGGAGGAGGAGGGTACTATCAGAGACAGCTAAGAAATATGAAGAGGGGAAAGTAATAGAAAGAGAAAGGGTGAAATGGGAAAGGAAGAAAGAGGATGAAAGAATATTGGAACAGATGAGCAACGAAGTGATGGAGGAATTAAAAAGGAAAAGGGAGGAAAATAGTAGGGAGATGGAGGAGAGGAGTGAAGGGGAAAGAGAAGGGAGGAGTAGGGAGAGTGAAAAATGGGGGGATGTATATAGAAGTAGAGAAGTAGCAACAACATCAGCACCAAGGGGAACAGTTGGTAACAAAGGAAGAGGAGAAATGGACCTAATAGATTTAGAAACACTAACAGTAAAAGGGAAAAAGGCAGAGTGGGGGATACCATTTATGACTGATTTTGCAGTGAGGAGGAAGAAGGAGTAGAGAGGGGAGGAAGAAAGAGTGAAAGGGAAAGCTTAGATAAGCTGTACCTCACTCGAACAAACATAGACTCGCCATGGATCAGTAGGAGAAGGGAGGAGCTGGAGAGAAGTGAGGAGGGGGTGCAACAACTAGTGGAAAAACAAACCCATGAAGCCACACCATCGCCATCTCCATCACGCCCTCCCCCATCGCACCCTACATGTTCAACCGCCACACGCTCGCTGCGCACAATAAAGCTCGCGCCCTTCATGGACGAATTGACTCCCTATGCATGTCGGCTTAGAGACCTCCCTAGCCGCAGGCAAGATAGACAAATAAACATGCCCACATTAAACACAGGAAATGACGAAAAAAGGGGAAAGGACGGAGAAGGAGGTAGAAGCAGGGGTAATAAGGACGAACTTGAAGAGGTAAAGGAAACGGGAGAAGAGGAGGGGTGTGAGGACTCGATATTATGGAACGTAAAGGGTGACGTAAGACACAACTTAATGCCACTGTTGGAGAGAGGAGGGGTTAGACCACAGTATGTACCTTGGAAGCATACGGATAAAGAAAATATAAAATGTAGGCTCCCATCATTAAGTGGAGGTGCGGGTAAATGGATATATGAAATGGAAAAACACACCGCAGGACAGAAACTAGCAGTAGGAGATGTGAAGGGCCTGTTAATATCAATATTAGGGGATAGAGCGGATGACATTTGGAAGAGAGCGGGATTCCATGGGGTAACAATAACGAACACATCGCATGATGGGGCGCCATTTGCAAACTGCAGACATGCGCTATGGCAGGCACTGAGAGTACAGTACCCAGACACATCAGACATAGGAGCAATTACTTCCCGTAAGATGCGTGAGAATGAGGATCCTGTTGATTATATCCAGGATATTCAAGAGAAGTGGCGCATGGAAACTAGAGAACAATGGGACAAAACACCAGCCATATTTTACCATATACTAGTACAAGGGCTCCCAGAAGGAGTTCAGAAACAACTAAAGAAAGTAGTGGGGATGGAAGCAAAACCATGGCCAGAAATACAGCTGACTATAGTACATCACTGCAGGACATGGCAAGGAAAAATGAAACAAAAGGAAGAGGACAGGAAAACAGAAGAGGCCAAACTAGTACAGAAAAAACTTACTAAATACACAATGGAAGGGGTACTAATAACTACGCCCACACCAATGGCCCAAAGCCCCACACAAGTAGTGGCTGCACAAGATCCAGCTCAAATAGCACCTCCACAAAGTGTAATACAGCAAGTGCCGCCACTGCAATTACAGGCACCAAACATGGGAGGAGGGTACCCAATGCAAGGAGCTGGGTATTATAGTTATAACAGGGGGAGAGGAGGATTTATGAGAGGGAGAGGATACGGATATAATACCCAACAGCAGGTGGGGGGACTTAGAAATTCCTACCCCACAGGGCAACCAGTACACCAGGACAACACAGGAAGCTTCCCATGGCAGAGCAGGGAACCACCCATGTGTTGGAGTTGTGGATTATTAGGACACATGTCACGTACGTGTAGGGTTAGGCCAGGAACACCAGCATGGAATGAACAGGCACAACCTAGGACCTCACAAGAACAGCAGGGCATACAACAACAGCAGATGTTACAACAAGGAAGTGACCAACAACAACAAATAACACAACAACAGCCACAAACATATTCACTGCCACAACAACAAATAACACAACAACAGCCACTGCAACAACAACAAGTAGCGCTAACACAACAACCCCAAACTCAACAAACGCAATTGGGTAGGGTGACGGTCTTGGGACACAACCCTTACACAGGGAATGGCCAATCATTGTACCCCCAATAGGACAGCCCACAGACGGCCTTGGTGTGTCCCATCCTGTCAGTAACACCTAATAGTGCGGAGGAGCCACGCATAGAGGTAACGATAGGTGACAAAAAATTATCATTCCTTGTTGACACCGGGGAAACCCGGTCGTGCATAAGGGAAGGTCAATTTAAGATGTCAGGCGAAGCCATGAACACCCAAGGATTTTCTGGGGCTAAAGGGTTGGTTCCCTTTACTGATAACGTTCCCTTATCTATCGGAGATTATGATCTGTCAGTTCCACTGTTGTATTACAGTGCCTCACCAGTAAATATACTGGGGAGGGACATAATAAACAGGTTGAATATGACGATCGCCTTTACAGAAGATGGCATAATTTGCTCTACTCCAGGGATTACCATGCTCGCAGCACGACAGATTATGCAAGCATACTGTGGACAGACAGCGATTAGGGCGGAGCCAGTAGATGGCGAGCTATTCCAGTATGGCACAGACATGGCATTTGCATGGATGCCAGGGATAGAAGGGAAAATATGGAGGAGGCCAGCAGCCTACCTGTTCCGACCAGAAACACCTGTTAATGAACCAGAAGGAAAGGTGTTTGTAATGGACATTGAGAGCATTATTGCAACAGGTGATTATGTTGCTGTGCACGCCCAAGATAAAGAAGGCAGAGCATGGAGGGCAGTGATAGCACTAGCAGAAGGATGTAGGCTGACCCAGGTGTCAGATGAAGAGTTGTTCTCAGAAGAAAAGGAGGAAGATGAAATGGTGTTCATGATGAGTGTAGAAATATGGCTAAGAGTGGCTCACAAACAAGTAGCACAGAAAATTGCAATGGCACTTGAGGCACCCGCATGCACCCCAGTCCCATTCTTTAAGGAGGATATGTCAAAGGTGCCCAAATCATTATGGACTATTAGCCCCTATGACGTGGGATGCATAAAAAGCATAGGGGGTGTAAGGATAAAATTGAAAAAAGGTGCCATACTACCAAGAGTGAAACAGTACCCATTGTCAAAAGAGGCAGATGAGGGCATATATGAAACCATAACGGCCCTAATAAACAATGGCATATTGGTCCCCTCAGAATCACCATGTAACACGGCTGTGTACCCAGTGCGCAAGGCTAAAGGGGGGTCTTGGCGCTTCATACAGGACCTCAGGCCCTTGAACAACATAGTAGAAGCTGAGTATCCAGTAACAGCAAACCCAGCCACAATATTGTGTGGCATTCCAGCAGAAGCATCACGATTTACAGTAATTGACCTTAAAAATGCATTTTTCTCAATACCATTACACCCAGACTCACAAGATTTGACAAGCTTCACTTACCGAAATACAAAGTGGAAACATACCAGATTGCCACAGGGGTATTGTGAATCACCCTCAATTTTCAATAGAGTAATACAGATGGATTTGGGTATCGTTGAGGTGGAAAGCACTGTGTTACAATATGTGGATGACATAATAATTTGCAGTACGAACGAAAGTAAATGTAGAGAGGACTCCTTAAAAATGTTGACGATATTGGCTGAAAAGGGGTACAAGGTAGACATGGAAAAGATACAATACTGTCAGGAACAGGTACTTTACATTGGCCAACTGATATCCCAACATGGAAGAAAGATTGCACCGCAAAGAGCACAGGCCATTTCAAGCACTCCCATGCCACAGACTGTGAGGGAACTGCAGCAATTTCTGGGGCTGTGCAACTACTGTAGAGCATGGGTATTTGATTACAGTTCATACATAGGACCCCTGCTTGAGGGTTTGAGGGAAGCCAATAAAGGGGAGAAAAAGTTGGGGTGGACTATGGAAATGAGGGAGGCCTTTAACGAATTGAAAGACGCGATATCAACTGCTCCAGTACTGGCATCCCCAGACTATGAGCGACGCTTTTTTATATTTTCACATTGCGACTCAGCAGTGATGAAAGCAGTATTGGCCCAAAAAACGAGCATGGGCTATAAACCAGTAGCATTTTACAGCGGTCACTTAGACCCTGTGATGTTAGGCCACTTCCCTTGCGAACAAGGTCTCGCTGCAGCTGCTTTTGCAGTGGAAAAAGCATCAGCAATAACCATGGGGTGTCCAACTACACTGTTTGTGGAACATGCACTATTTGCAATATTGAATAAACCCAAGTCCACACTAACGACACAGAGGGCATCAGGTTATGAGATCATTTTGTCTAGGGCTGAACTAGCAATTGTTAGATGTAGCACGGTTAACCCTGCAAGGTTCCTAGCAGAAGTAATTGAGGAGGGAGATTACGCCCACGACTGTACCCAAATAACTGAAATATACTCATGTACTAGAAAAATTGAAGAAAACGCACTAGAGGGAGGTGAGCTTTTGTTTATTGATGGGTCATCAACTATTGATCAAGGAGATGGGATACGGAGGACTGGGGCAGCAGTGGTAAAAATGATGGAGGCGCCGGTGTGTGTGGCTATGAAGTGTGTACAATTACCACAGCATTACTCTGCTCAAGCCGCGGAACTGGTTGCACTAATATTGGCATTGAAGGAAAGTTTTGACAAACGAGTAACAATATATTCCGACAGTGCATATGTTACATCCACTGTCCACTCAGGGCTATCAAAATGGAGAAGAAGAGGGTTTAGGAGAGCTGACGGCACTCCAGTGCAACATGCCCTCTTGTTGGCTGAACTGATTGAAGTAATAAACGACCCCCAAGAACTAGCCCTAGTCAAATGCACCGCACACACCAATGGTGAAGACCACGTCTCAAAAGGGAATGCAGCAGCAGACGCACATGCGAAATATGCTGCATACTTTGGTGAGATATGGAACCCCACAGACTCACAGAGAGGGAGAGGGAGGGGAATGGCTAGGGAGATGTTAATCAGAGAAGGATACACCCATCTCCCAGCCACACAGATTATGGAGCTACAAGCGGCTGCACCAATGGCCGAAAAAGAAATATGGGTAAAAAGAGGATGTACAATGTCACCAACCGACGCACTATGGCGCCAGGGTGGCACTGGGAAAGTTGTAATACCATTGGCACTTTTAAATACCGCCCTGAGCCAATTACATCACCCAGCCCATACAGGCAAGGAAATAATTGCAGCACGAATTAGAGAAGATTGGTTCTGTCCCGAGTTAAATTGTCATGTGTCAAATTTTATCAGCAATTGCCTCACATGTCAACAGTTTACGGCCGGTCATACCCTAAAAGTGATAAGAGGTACCATACCCCGGCCAGAAGGACCTTTTCGGCACCTTCACATTGACTATGTTGATATGATCAACATATGTCAAGGTAATAGGTATATGATTGTAGTAGTATGCCCATTTTCTAGGTGGATTGAAGCAGGGCCCTGTTCACACCCAGATGCATTTAGAGCAGCCAAATTCCTAGTAAGGGAGGTCTTCCCCAGGTGGGGAGTGTGCGAGGTGTTAAGATCAGACAATGGCCCGCATTTCGCAAACGAAATGTTCCAGCATATCACATCACTGCTGAACATAAAACACAAATTTGCATGTGCATACCACCCACAGGCTAACGGTATATGTGAACGCCTGAATGGCTTATTGAAGGAGGCAATTGCAAAGATACAACAAACAACAAATAAAAGTTGGTTGTATTGCCTTCCGTTAGCCCTATTTGAATTAAGGAATAGGCCAGGGTCCGACCACCACCTCACCCCTCACGAGGTGGTTACTGGACGTCAAATGCGCATTCCCCTAACGCCAACGTCAAGGGCATTCACTGACCACGAAAGTTCAGCGAGTGTGTTAGGTGATAAAATGTATCAATATGTGTCTTCTTTGATTACTAGTGTTGTGTTTGTGTCTCAACAGCTCGAGCGCATACGGGGCGGGTCCACCAGAAATCATGAAGAAGGCGCCAGTAAAGAATTGGAAAAAGAGAACTTGTGCAAACTTGCCAAAGGTGACCATGTGCTACTTCGCAATTTCAATAGGAAATGGAACGATAAGAGGTTCACCGGCCCCCATCTGGTAGAGGACGTATCACCAAGAGCAGTAAAACTAAAAGACAAGCGTGCCTGGAACCACCTACATGATGTAAAGATCTACAAACTGCAGACCCGCCCCAGCGCCAACGACAGGTCCATTGGAAGAACAGCAACAACATCCCCGACAGCGGAAGGAAGTTCTACCACAGACAACGACCCAATTGTTCCCTTACCGTGTCAATACCCAGCTACCCCAGAGACAACAACTGACGAAGAAAGGGGTGATCCCCATATTGCCCACCCCATGGTCACACGTTCAAAGAGTAAAAATACTTTCGCCATCTGAGCTCAAACCCCCCCCCGCCCATTGACTCCCAAGTACAGTTATAACTTAAACTGAAAGACATTGCCCGCACAAATACACATGTAAACACGTGAATGTTCTCTTTTTTCTCTCGCACATACAGGAACTGCGTATTATTGTATTGTTAAGAAAAGAGCTAACTAACAAGTCCACTGTCCAGGCGTAGATGGTACTCCCAGATGATAATTACCCAGAAGAATTGTCACACCAATTTGTATACGAAATAAAAAGGCCAACATACCTAAAAAGGAGAAGGGTACGTGTCTACTACACAGCCTTCCTCCTGGCCATAGAATATTCCATGCCCCATCTCCGCCCATACTTGCCGGTCCTAAGAGACCGATCACTTAGAGTAGCGTGGGAGCAGCTCTTCGCCTGGGCACTGAATGACTATTTGATAGGGAGAGCTTAAAGGAAACAAAACTAACATTTAATAACAAGCATTTTGAGAATTTTTAGGCGGGCAACTTTAACGTCGCAAGAATACGCTGCCAGGACTGCAGCAAGGTAAGAGCAAAATGCCGGTGAGATTAGCATATGTAATAAAAATAATAGGGATTTTGATGATCACCGGGTTCTTGACTGCCTCTGTCTGGCAGTACAGCTATGCTATTAATTTTATTGCTGCACCCAAACCTAATATACCCCCGTTCCCTGCTGCAACAGGTGTTACGTCAGGTGGTAATAGTAACATTGCACCCAAGCAAAATAGAGTTAAACGCAGCACATACTCAGACAATAAAGGTATTGATAATTATATACAAGATTCAGCACACGTCACAAACAACATATGGTACCAACATATGACCCGCATTGGTAAGCAGACAACTGAGGATAGCTGCTACGTTTGCTCATTAATACCATACGCCATGAGTGCTTCACGAACATTTGTTGCCACAGAAATAGATGAAAAAACAACACAGTGCATAATATACTTGGCACTGTTCCAAACGAAAGGAAGATTTCAAGGAACAGTAGTGCACATGACATGGAAAACACGAGACTCATACCCATATGAAAACAACTTCCTCAAGACCTTTTTGAGTTATCACAAGACCAGTTTACATGCTGAAGCATTCAAATACATAACAAGTGGCCCTGCAAAAGGAGAAACAAAGAAAGTAACACTGCAGTATCTACCATGTGATTGGTACGCCACTGAAGTTCCGGGTAAACAAGGATGCTGGGAGAGGCCGCTGGTGACGATAACAGGAAAGGTGTATCTGGACAACAGCTGGGAGATAGGAGTGATTGGCAGCAACATGGTGACAAAAGAAACTATCTCAACCATCGAGACACACAATCACCGATGTTGGACGACGTGGATTAAGTATGTACCAATGCTCACGTGGGTAGAAGAAGATGAAGACCCAATAACAATACTACCGTTGACTGCGCCCAAGGTATGCTACCAGCATAAAGGAGAGGTGGACGTAGGATATAACACCAATTGTGCAAGTGTGATGGAGTTACCTGAGGGGGGAGCGGGAACAGCAGTAATAATGGACCATTATTGGGCCTGTGGAGAAAAGGCATACCATACACTGCCTCCCCTGTGGAATGGTGTGTGCACAATGGTGCACGTCAATGTACCATCACTAGTGGTACCTAAGAAGCACGTCAATGTGGCGAAATTTCCTAAAATGGATGAAGGGGATAAGAGAAGAAAGAGATCTGCACCACTTCAGGAGGAGCAAGGGAACAGGACCAACAGCAATGATACTGTCCTAAATAGAATAAAAAGACATGGAGAGCCACTCACAGGAAATTACCTATGGGGAAGGTCGGAAACGGCACTAACATCAATACCACCAGAACACAGACTATTCAGCAGAGCAGCAATGTTCTTCTCCTCAATAATACACCCAGGACTGCAGGCTTACGCAAACGCAAAATGGCTCCAGATAACTAGATGGGAACTAATGATGACCATCAATTCTACAGTAAATGGGTTTAACGCAATAAAAGAGGAGCTGCGAGCTGTAAGGATGGTAGCACTGCAGAACAGATATGTATTGGACCTTCTCACAGCAATGGAAGGAGGAGTTTGTGCAAAGATAGGACAATCATGCTGCACGTTCATACCTGCCAATGATGCTGACAATGGTACACTGACAGAAGCAGTTTCACAATTGGCCCAGATGCACTCCAAAATGATGGATGAAAGTAACGGTGTAAACAAGGATAAGAGCTGGTTTTCACTAATATGGTCATGGATGCCATCCTGGCTGTCAGATGGACTGAAAATAATAGTGGGCTGTACTATATTGGCTGGAGCTACTATGATCATAATTAGATTTTGGAAGGCCCGGAAGGCACGCACTACTGACGAGTTGCTGGAAATGGTGGGAATGCACCCCTTGATGCCAGCAGATGACGGCCAGCATACAGGTGTGATAATACAGGAGAGGGAGAAGCTGCGCACCCAAATCATCATCAACCATCTAGACCCACCATCAGTGAAGATCGAGAACCCAAGAAACCCCAGGAGCTACATAGGAAGATGGGTGTACTGTACTCCTGGAGGAACCTGTGAATATATGTATTGGTCATTTGAAGATCATGTAAACCATTATGGACATCTCGGAGGAATAACTAAGATATGGCGAGTAAGAGGAGATAACGAGAAGGATATGTTTGTGGTCGACAAGTCGACCAGAGGGGGGACTGAAGTGGGAGAATGGAAGACCAGGCTCCCGTCCTTCACCTCTCGCGCCTGGCCTAGAGGGTCACGACCCAGACACCCGCCACGAGAAGAGTTTGTCCATTTACCAGACGACCAGATACCCTGGTACAGGAACATACGGATGTGTCCATCTGCCTGCCCAGCAGCCCGCACTGGCCATGCCGACACCTGCGGCACGGACCAACTAGACTAAAATCTACACGTCGATAGAGATGCCATGACGACCTAGACAACGGGAAGCACATCTATACAAATATACACACTGGACATTCCCACACCAACCTACACGAAGAATATACTCAGTGCTATGACGTAGGCGACAGGCATATTCACGGACGTGCATCTTTATTATTTTTACATAGGCTTTCAGAATGCAGAAACGCAAGACGCGTCATGAACTCATCTACTAGCTTGCTCACGCTTCTCTTGAAACCAGTTACCACCATGAGAAGTACAATGAAGACACGATACTGGTCATGAAACTATATGCTCCTATAACCTAAAACACCTGTGCACCAAACGGACCACTTATGCACCAGGCCAAGTAGGCCTCAAACAAGAGCTCCCCTGGACATTAACAAAGCAAGAGTCAGGTTGCTGATCCTGCAGAATGAGCTCGGCAAAACAACCAGCCAAGGTCGCAATGTTGCAAACCCACCGTCCAAGAACAAATCATCAAAGGTACGATGTTGCAACCTCGTACTCTGCGCACCAACGTTAAAGTCACACCGGCAAATTAAACCAGGCGCGCAGTAGAAAAACAATATTAATTGTGCAGAATTCTGCCTCTTTCACGGTCCCTCCCCACGTGACCAAGCCGAACTTGACGAGATGCCAAACCCAGGAGAACAGAGGCGTCTGGATCTCTCGCTACGAGACACCGGCAGATACACTTGAAAGGCTCAATGGACATCTGCGACAGTGGGAGCGGTCAGCCTTCCAGCTATGAATAAGTCCTCACATTGTCTGCACGTACCTATAGTGAAACATTGTTGCACCTTGCAGGTACACAGAGAGCTGGGAACAGCGGTGGTCCCAGGCTGGGAAGCTCACGGGCGCACCAATCAGAACATGGGGCTCTTATCACTGACGCCAGTAATATTAGCCAATCCTCAGGAGTCTTCATGTAACAATTCTCATGTATCTAATTGTAGGGACAACCCAGATATACCACCTGACTACCCTTTTGTCCACTAACATCGTTCTCTATATGTGTGCTATACTAACCCTACCACTCGAACACCCAATTAAGAGTGGCGATAGGTTTTTTGGTAAATTTCTGAAGTGACGCAAGTAGCGCGTCATAATACAGTAAAAAGGGCCTGCGAGCCCCACGATTGTGTGTGTGTCAGGACGGACGCGTACGTTCCTTGACCCATCCCTGCCGTTTTGTCTAATAAACAGCAGAGTCACCTTGCTCCTTGTGTGTGTGTCTCATGCTCTATCTCATCTGGGATATACACGGGAGGAGTTGGGGCCTCCCTGCCTGGAGGTCTGCGGACGGCCCGGCCGACCCCGGCAGAATTTCCCCCCGACAATCCCGCTGTCTACACCACATATATATGCCCCGAGCACTGGCGGAAACGCAGGCAGTGATCCGGGAATTGTGATGCTAATGGAATCATCATGGAAGTGTATGCACTTTTTCCGGTCAGCAAACATGATAGCTACATCCGCCACCAGTCACCACTGCACCAGACCCTGGCATCTGAAAAACATGTCAACGCCTGGCTCATTAGTGAGTATGAACTGTCACGCACATGCATGATGTGAAACACTCAACAACAGAACCTGATAATAAATGCCAATGACAACCATGCACACATTTTTAGGGGACATTGCCTACCCGCTGTCACCATTCATGAAGACACCAATCCAGAATCCTTCAACACCAGCTGAGGTGAGATACAATAAAGCGCATGTAGCCACTAGGGTCATAGTAGAGCACACATTCGGAGTGCTGAAGTCACAGCTCTGCTCGATTGACCACTCTGGTGGGGTGTTGCTATATGTACCACCAGTAGTATGTAAAATCACAGTGGCAGGCAGAATGTGTACTGCATAATGTCACCACATGGTATGGCGTACCAGTGGAAATGCAGGTGGGACACTGCCTACACCCACAGCCACCACTCTTGCCGTTGGCTCGTCAAAGGGTACGTGGAGAGGCTGCACGCACAAAGCTGGTGCAATCATACTTCACATAAAAACCTGCCCCTGTGGAGCACACATAGCGAGATCACATCCCAGGTGCCATTCAATGATGAATTGGGGCCTATCCTCCGTGCCCATTACAACACCATGAGACTGTGTCTCTGGGAGAGGCAAATTGTGTGCGTCCTTTAAATATAAAACAACATGCACAAACAGAGCCCCAGATAAAATGTTTAAGTGTGAGTATTGTACTCCCAATTTTAAAAGTTTGAAGTAAAATGATTTTGGAGGTATTAAAATTGTAAGTCCAATTCACAAATGTGAGAAATTCATAAGCAAGTGAAAATATTTTTTAACAGAAAAAATGCATTAACTCGGTAACATTCATTTTTTAGCACCTCGTTATTCATAGCAATCAAAAGCTACATGTTCACTTATTCCAATCAGGCAGTCAAACTACTATTGTCTTCCTGTGGTACTACATGCACTACTGGCCAGAACCTATCCATGTTGCTATGAGTGTGAAAGCAGGGGCACAAGATTCCACATGTCTCTTTCACAATGTGAATAGGGATTATTTTTATTCCATATTTTAATTTCCACTGGGTGTTTGCCAATTTGTAAGGGAGCAAAAGTGGTTGATATACCCCTAATTTGTATGGCTCTGCACACATCACCAACACATTCATATCAACTGGAACCAACAGTGTCCATGCAGTATACCCAAAAGCACACAGCACAAGCAAAAAAAGTCCCCAACCAATGTCACATGGACAACACAACTATTCTGCATGTAGACACCAAACTACAAACATGAGACCACAAGTAGGAAGGCATAGCACAAAATGGAAGTGAGCAACAAACACACGTGAGGACTGCCATGGACCCTGTATGTTTGTTCCACAACAATATACAGATTGAGTGGCCAACCCATTCCCTGATAACAACTATGCTCACAATTCACAGTCATATCAAAAGAGTCATGCAGATTTTGAAAAATTCAAGTGCACTGCAAGAAAGATGCAAATCTCACATCACACCTTATCCCCTGTAAGCCTGCACCAGCTGCACCCTGTAAACGATATATGTCCCCCTCTGTATGCCTGTTAACCACCCAACTCTGATGCTGTGTACTGTGCATGCATACAACAGCAACTTCCCCTTCAATCGCAGCAACAATCTTCCCCTACTGAAAGCCTCTGTAGAGAAGAAACAACACAATGTCAGGGCAGGAAAAACATCCATGCACTTAATTACACAGCAATAGGTGCTCCCTGAGTGATATGCAACAAATGCAAACAAGAACTCATCAGACACCCATCACCATGTGTCCCAGTGCCCATGCAGTCAGATAGGCCCACCTCAGGACAATGCAAGATGAACACCCCGCACAGTGCCACCTTCCCCATCCAAAACATCAAAACTGCCCCCCCCCCCGAGTGCCATGCAGTAAAAGACCACGTACCACTTACCTCTTTTCATGATGATGGGACATTGTGAACACTCTGATCCAGCCACAGTCAGTAGACAGTCAAAGAGACCAGTGAGAGGCCTGAAAACCAGGATCACCTTGGAAGTACTTGCAATGCCATTATATGGCATCCTCTGATTTACATTGCAGTGGGACTGAACTGGAGGATTCCAGACATTTATGACGAGGTAGCAATACTCTTGAGATGGATGGGGATGCTGAAGTTACTCAAACATCAATAATCGAAACGACTCAGGTAGTTGGCAAACGGATAACTGTCCTAATATCAATTATCTAAAACAGGGAGTACAACAGACATCAACGGACGTCTCCGCGTAAGATCACCCAATGTATCTTAAAAAGACACTCTTTTATAGCAAAAAATCATCATTTATGACATTAACCTACATATTAATAACATCATCCTACGTGGCAAACTACAAAACCCTAGTGCCAACTGTGATAGGCTCTTAAGGAACCTCTAAGTATACTATCCATACTTGTCTCAGAGAGTGAAGAAAAGTGATAGGTTTCTTAACATCAGGTGGGGCAACTAAGCCCTCTCCTTAAACAGGTCACTATGAACATCACTATATACACAATGCCCCATTGGCTGCACAAACTATAGGACCCTTAATCACGCGGCCCTCCACCATCGGTTGGCGGTCTAACCTCTATCATTACTTTTCCACCTACGTTAGGAGCACACAGACTGGCCTTCCAGGTGCTGGGGAGCTAGTCTTTAACCATAGCTTCCCACCAATTAGCATATTCATCTATCATCACCTCAGTGGTCTGCTGTCAATTAAAGCTTTGAACTTGTCCTTGGGAGTGTTCTTTTGCTCTGGAGAGTTCAGGGGAGTGAAGGCACGCTCTGCCCTCATGCGTAGGTGTGAACATCGTGTTCCTCCAACTTCATCCTTCCACGTGACTGAAGACCATAAAATCGAGCCCTAGTATATTTAAAATACGACTATTTCATGAATCTCTGACGTCTTACTTGTTTTTGATGTCTTCTGAAAAGGAGTTTTGTTCTTTCACATGATCTGCCTCTGTAATTCAATTGCTTTTTTAACTGTGACGCACTGAAAACAAGGCCTTCTTTGTTGAGTCAAGTTCTGCTGTAATACGTAGTGGAAACATCCATTCTTTACTCACCCGCTCTTTATTATTGACAACTACAGTGTCACCATCATCACAAGAATGTCAGAGTGAAACACGTCTTATTCTTACTTATGGTACGCATTCTCAGAACATACGACAGATTATGAGAAAACACTGGCATGTTCTACAATTGGACGAACACTTGGGAGGGATCCTGGGAGAGAGGATGAACATTACATTCAGACGTTCTGCCTCACTTAAAGACAATCTTGTCTCTAGCTTTATGAGTCCTTCCTCGCTTTCAAGAGGCTCTACCTGGCTACATACATCAAATATAGGCTTTCAAAAATGTAGGAAATGTAAGGCCTGTCTGTTTGCTGAGAATGTCTCCAGTTATGTTCACCCTATTTTGGCCAAAAGTATTCCCATCACATCGCGAATCACCTGTGACACTGAGTACGTTGTTTATGTGCTCGCGTGTCCATGTGGCAAGTGGTACGTTGGGAGTACCATAGGAAGACTTAAGCTGCGGATGTTGCAGCATATTCGAGCTATTAAAAATGTTGAGGCATCATATCCTATGGCCTTACACTTTAAAGAAGTACATGATGGTAAGCTAGATGGCTTGACATACTTTGGCATTCACACCATAGCCAAACACCCCAGGGGTGGAAATAGAGAATTGGCACTGAGACAGTTGGAAACTAAATGCATTCTTGATCTTGACACGAAGAAACCAAGAGGTCATAACTTGGATGAAGAACTTCATACCTTTCTAGGGACCTAATGACAATACTTATCTTCCCTCAATCAAGTTATCAAGAGCTATATATTTGCTCTTTCCTCCCCCCCCCCCTTTTTTTTGGCATGCACAATAGATAAACCTTCCGCTTTGTCTTACCAACACCACGGAAACCTGTACATGCCAGTGGTCCTGGTGCTTTCCCCTTAGGGTTTGAGGCATTGTTTGATTCCGCACTGCTTTAATTTAGGGGCACCCCCCTCTTTTGGGTTTATTATATAGATTATTCTATAGGGCTCATTTGAGTACGTACTCTTTTTCCCTACCCCTAGTACAGCAGAGGTTATATTTTGTTTTTAGAAATGTGATGTAATATTTTTTTTTCATCATACCTTTTTCTAATCTTGTTTCATGAAAGTGCGCCTAGGTTTCATACATAATTGGGTATCCTTTATCCAGTCTCTGTCTTGTTATCCCCTTTCTTTTCTTGCCTTTTTATATATCTCTTTTGCACCTAACAAATGATTTTCTGCATTGTAGACCCACAATTATTATATGCTGTGCAAGTATGTTGCTTTCCACTATGCTGACCGTGTGAAATATTTTTAAAGATTGAATCTCTAGTTTAATGTGTATATTGAAAATCAATTTTTTGCTATTTTGCACAAGTTGAAAGTTTACGGGCATTATGCACTTTACATTAGGCACTTGGCACTTTATGCAGGACATGCACTTGGCACTTTACAGCAACAAGGCAACTAGCACTTTAGAGATCAGGACTAGTTCATTAGGAACCATGCTTTAAGGTTGGTGTAGTCCTATAATTTTGTATAGGGCAATACACCCAACTCTATTTAGTCACACAGCATATGTTTAATTGAGAATTGCATGTAACATTGTTTGTGTATTTCTTTGCCTACAATGGGACTCTCTAGCAAGACATTAAGCTATGGCAGTAAAATGACATATACACATGGGGTGTTGAATGAGCATATATCTTGGAGGTTGCTACTAATAGTTATGTATGCGAAACGAGAATTATTATATGCATTTTGGGTTTTAACATGCTCTTAATATGTTTTTTCTCCCATTTGGAACGTGACGCACTAAGCGCTAATTATCCATTTGGTTATGTAAATTATATTCATGTGAGATGTTCGATAATTGTCCATTTCGGTTTAACGACTGAGCAAGTGTTAATCATGCATGTGTCATCGCTGAGAAAGTGAATTCACATACTAAGTAGCATTTTATATGTGCTCCAACATTGTGGTAATCACAGAGCTTCTTTATACATTCAAAGATGTCTGCCACTGAAATGCAATTCAACCACATTGTTAGAAAGGGATACTTTCTATCTGACACAGAGATCATAGAGACTAAGTACCCTTTTTAAAGTCACCTTGTTTATGTTTGCACTTTCTAACGTGATCAAGCGGTCTGTGTACCGTGAAACGCGTCGTTTTCTGGTTGTTTTTCCTTACCATGCTGACATAAAGAATAAAGCATTGTCAGTCTGGATCAACATTGGTGTGTTTTTACCTCTTTGTAGAGAGCCACTCAGGCATTCTCTACTGTTCTTGGGAGTGCGTTTCCGCTGACTTTTTTCCCGGTTCGTTCCAGGATCTGGGAATTGGTTTTTTCTTCAAATATATATATATATATATATATTCAATAAAAAAAAACTTTGTTAAAGGGGCGTTATGGTTAAGTTGCGCTACTAAAAACCTATGAAATTCAATGAAAACACTTTGCTAAAGGGACATTATGGTTCCAAGTAAAACCGAAAAACCCCTGAAATTCGCCAGTTATGGTAAGCTAAGCAACCATGACTCACGTCACCACTGTGCACTACTAAGACTAACACCCACGACATAAAAGATGACATCACAAATGTCATTGATGACATCACTGATGACATCACATGTCTGTCTCCCTCTTTTTTCCTTTACTGATACATCTAGGCCACATGGTTTTCTTCAGTAACAGTCAGGAACTAAAAATTGTAAACGTACTATATTTGTAGACTTATCCTTCAAGTATGTTCTTAAAGTAATTCTCTTAGGGTCCAGTCATATCATATGAAACATATACATAGGGGAAGACACAAGTTTGAAAGACAGCAATCCTTTTTGTGCATGAAAATAATCAGTAGAGTTATCAGCACTTTCTGATAGTTCTGTTATTATTTTATTACTATACTATACTTTCCCTCTATATGTTCATATTTGTAGACATTGTACTCACACTAATTTCCTTAGGGTCCAGTCACATCATGTGATACATATACATAGGGTAAATAGCAGCTTTGCAACAGAGCAATCATTTATTAGCATAAAGATAATCAGTTAGGTTATGAATTGTTTCTGCTACTACTTCTGCTTTTTTGCTTACTTCACTTTCCCTGTATATGCACATATTTGTATGAGTTATTGTGTCTTTGTGTTTTGTCTGTAATAATGCAATTATGTAATACATGGGTTTTATTAGTTACTTATTACATATTTCACAGTACACAAAACTCTAATAAGAAAACATTTATCATGTCATTATTCAACATATCAAATTTATGAATATTATATCTTCATCATGTATGCTGCACACAATGCCTAGGTTTCTGCATGAGTAGCTTAGTGCACACAATAGAAATTCATAATAGAAAGCTATTTAAATCAATGCATTGCTTAATGCACTAATTAGCTCATGATATTTATTCCAATGATCCTTGACACTTTTTTCCTCAATATTTTAATAAGAATGCCTTATATAGAAATTTCATGAAAAGTAAATTAATATGTGATGTCATCAGTGATGTCATCAATGACATTTGTGATGTCATCTTTGATGTCATGGGTGTTAGTCATAGCAGTGCACGGTGGTGGCGCAAGTTATGGTTGCTTAGCTTACCATAACTGGCGAATTTCAAGGGGTTTTCGGATTTACTTGGAACCATAATGTCCCTTCAACAATGTTTTTTCATTGAATTTCATAGGTTTTTAGTAGCGCAACTTAACCATAACGTCCCATTAACACATTTTTTTTACTGAATTTCATAGGTTTTTAGTGGCGCAACTTAACAATAAAAACTCTGACTTTATGTACAAGTAACATAGAACATACTGAACCCCCTCCACTGAATTTGATGTCTGCGTACTCTTTTAATGTCCGCGGACAGATGCGGACAGCAGCACCACTACCCAAAAAAGTCTGGGGGGTATGTTTAATTGTTATATCATAACATATGAACATTTTACAAATTCACAAACCAGCACACATACACATTATATGCAGTAATAAATAAGAATTGTAACCCATATATATAACACACTAACCATTAATTTAAATACAATATGTTTTAAAATGGAATATACTAAAAGAAGAAAGATAGTCTTCGAACATGATTACCTCACAGAAACTCCACAACTAAGAGCAACAGCAGATCTACAGACCACTCAGAACACACCTTATCAGAAGCTAGTAAGTAAATGTACTGCATTTTACTCATATATTTGTAAACCTTCTGTATTAGATACAAAAAAAATGATATTATGTTTTTTTTTCTCACAGAAATGTCTAGCGGAGCATTTCCCACGTGCGGAAATTTCAGAAGATAGTGACCCTAATGGTAGACACTTTACTATATAAACCAATTAATAAATATTATTTTATATACATTTAACATATATATTTTTTTTGTACAGACCATGCAAAAATTGAAAATATTATAGAAAAAGCAGTCTTGGATAAGACTCTTCAGCACATAGAAGAAAAAATGGACCTACTCATGGCAAATATTAATAATTTAAAAAGCTTTATGGAGGATCACTTGAAACAAACAACTACATACCATTGTCCCACATGTACCTGGCCCCCCTCACCATATCCCACTCAATTATTACCCAATCCCTCTCCATGAACCAAAACGTTTTGATGAGACTTCCATCCCTTCTTCACCTCATATAAATCCTATTGAAACCCCCAATTCTCCTGTTTTTGTTTCAGTTTCTGCCTCACCTTCTCTGTCATAAATTTAACATCCATGTAAAATAAAGTAAAATTATTATATTGTGTCCTAATTCATTTTTTGTCTTTTTTTAAAAAGCAGTTCAGGTGTCTGCAGACAGCGCGGGTGTCCAGGATGTCCGTAAAGAAACGAAAATGGGAGCATCCTAAGGACCCTATATCTGTCCGTAATGTATACATGCAAGTTGAAACTGTTCTAAGAACACACGCGGTGTCCTGAAATGTTTGTAAAGAAACAAAATGGGGGTGACCTGAGGACTCTATGCCTGTCCGTATTGTTCGCAGGCAAGTTGAAACTGTTCTAAGAACACAGGCTGTGTCTTAAAATGTTTGTAAATAAAAGTAAAATGGGTGTGTCCGGAGGACATTATACCTGTCCATACTGTTCGTAGGCAGGTTGAAACTGTTCTAAGAACACATTTAGTGTCCCGGGATGTTCGTTAATAAACAAAATGGGGGTGTCCTGAGGAGGCTATGCCTGTCCATATTGTTTGCAGGCAAGTTGAAACTGTTCTAAGAACAAACGCCTGTCCGTAACTGTTAGTTTCACTTGTGACACACTTTTAATCACTTCAGGACCCGAACAGTGTCCGTAGAACACCAACGCGCATGCGCAAACAATTTTCAGTGCATTTGGTGTCCTGCAGACACCCGCTCCCTTCACGAACATGTTTGTGAACCTATCATGTGACCGCGCCCACGATGAGAGTATGTTCTGATTGCGTACACTGTTCGTGTCCCCGAACAATTTAAAACTACATTTTCAAGCAATCTACAATATTTTGCAATAAAAACTCACCATAGAACAAGTCCCACATAGTAATCCTGAGTTTCTACATACTTTTTGTGACTTTTTGAACGCTTTTTTCTGCTCGATCTGTCCTCAGACAGCGCGCATGTCTGCGAACCGCGCACAAGCACCCCTATAAAAGACCACGCCCTAGAGCTCATTCTCATTGTGTTACTGGCTATCCTACAGAACACAGCGAATTTTGCTGCCAATTTGCAGATTTTCATCTCGAAGCTGATGGCTTCCATTGCTCCACTCATGCCACCTGGTGCTGCATCTGCCTCAGCACCCCCAGCCCCTCCACCACCACCACCTCCACAAGGGCCTGAAGAGGGGAACATGAGTGAGGATGCATAGGAGGATGTAGAGGATGATGAGAATGAGGTAGTGGAAGTCCCTACTAGCAGCACTCGGCGTGAGTCTTGGGTGTGGCAGTTATTTACCATTTGTGGTAATGGTCCTAAGGCGTGTGCGAACCAAGTCACCTGCAACAAGTGCAAAATGGTACTCAGTCATGGGAGGCCTGGTTCATACAGCTTTGGGACAACTACCATGAAGCGACACCTAAGGTCATTCCACACTGGGGTCATTCGCAAGGTTGTACCTTGCGAGGAGCATAACAGGTTGACTTCCTCTACTTCATCCTCCGTTTCCGATCCTGTCACCACAAGGAACACTCCTGTGGGACAGTGTATTCCTCAAGCTGCCTCACAGGCCATACGCAATACTGATGACCCTTACCTTTCGAGGGTCACAGTTGTGTGTATGTACTGTGATGCAGTAATGTGCAGGGGGGAGAGACTTTTGAGGCTATCATCTCAGAGCATGAGAAGATCTGCTCACTACCCAAGTAAAACCACTCTACATCTTCCTCTCTCAGCTCGCCCTTTCTTATCCTCGTGGTTGGTGTCCCCCCCTTACACTCTTTTCCCCTCCTCTCCTAGTGTGTCGTGTATAAAAAAGACGCCTTTCACAGTTAAAAAATAGAAGTGAAAATAAATGAAGCAGGGCCCTGTGTATTTTTTAGAAGTCCGCGGACAGTCCGCGAACATCTAAAATTTTGGAGTGCTGCCCTATCATAACCATTGCAGTTTTATCTGGGAGGAAGTGGTGGCTCTGAAAAGAGCCTTTTGGTGGTTTTTGTTTGTGTTTGAAAAATGTGAAATGCTCAACACCTACTACAAAATGGATGCTGTAATTCCAAAGAAGGTTGCAATGCATTTTGTACATTTCTCAAAAAAATCTGATTGCCAGCATAAGTAAGATGGACTCCATCTCTGTGAAAAATGTATGTACTACGAAACATAATATTTTCATTGTGAAAAGAGGACATGCCAAAATCTCTTAGAAAGACACAAACAGCCTTATTGACATTGCGCCTTGCTTTCTCCATTTGTGGACCAAATGAAGAAGAACGAAGCCACATTCGTCTCAGTGCAATCCGTGAAAAAATTACTTGAAAATTTGGAAACATGTCCATGACCTTCCCAAGGCCTTCTTTCATTGACAATTGCAAAGAAATTCCAGACACATGTCCTAAACTGTTGCCTCCACAATGAATTGCAATTACGTCTGGATGTTGCTCTGTCTCCAAAGTAGCACAGAGAGGTAGTAAGTCCAACCACTTCATTCCACGTACTCCATGCCAGTGCACTTCCACATGTGGGAATCCAAGATCTACAGCTACTCCACAGCTTTCTGCATGCACCTTCAACCAATGTATCCACGAGTATCCCAAAATCCAAACAATCTGTTTTCTGAAACACACAGCCATAGCTATCTGTTCTTCTCTCAGCAAAAAGAGTATCTGAGAAACTCTCTCCTGGCACAACACACCCACTAAACTTTCCTGACCAATACCTTTCTCTGCTCATTCTCATTTGCATGGCTCCCCAAGCCAAAATCCCTGGATATAACACCCGATGTCCGCGGACTACCGCCATGTCCGTGGACATATCGTAACATGGACAGTCCAGTCCTTCTACCATTTCCATTTCACTTTCTGTGCCATTCCCTAATTGGATATAGCTAAGAAGTCACATGAACATCCACCAATCACATCCAAGACCTCGACATCTAACTGCATCATCATAGATCAACACTTCAAATGTACTGTTAATCTCTCTGAGTACAAGTGTCATATCATTGGAAAGCACCTTTTACCAGAAATACTGTACAATTCTCCAAGATTTCTACTTGCAGCTGCATGCATATCCATATGCATGAACACAAACTACAGGTATGCATATTTTCTGTATAGTACATGTAAAATTCATATAGATTCATATAAACAGATTAACTGACTTTTAGCTTGTATAATCTATAAAATGAATGTACTGTAATTTTTTCCATCTCCTAAAATCAACTGTCACTTCCAAACCTATCTGCTATTTAATTTCCTTTTACACACACATTTTCAAAGCATGTTGAACTAACATATTTAAAGTACAATATGAAGAGTTAACATACTCAAACAAAATTGCATGACCACAGTATGTTCAAATATCAAACAACAATACTTGTACAAAAACATAAACTTTTATTTACTTATATTTATATAGTGCGCAAGCAGCCCATGACATTGAGGCTCCGTTACTTACAAGAGCTTAGTTATAGAAATAGTGGTATTCAGTGGTACATTATGAATTCCACAAGGCATAGAAATGATATTTTGGTTGGTCATTACAATACAGTTTATGCATTAAGAACATATGATATGTGTTCAACTGGTGCGACGCATCTTATGTGAAAAAGATAGTTTTCATGATTTTGAGGAAGGCGCTGAGGGTCAATGTCAATTAAAAAAATCAATGTCTAAATTTAAAACAGTGCAATATACAAACAAAATTACTAATTATTTTCCTTTACAATTGCAGTGAAGACCATTCTCCTGAAAAGAAGCAGCCGAATTTGAAGTACAAAGAACAACTAAGAAGAAACCTGCTAATTTCAGAAAAAAAGTAAGTTGAATACCACCATATTATTTGTACTATTATTCAAACACACTGTAAGGTTAATTCATGCTATTTCTGTGCCTAAAAAAAGAGATTGTGCACCATTCTCTCTACAAATCCCCATTTCTTAAACAGAGATTTACAGGCAGAATGGCACACAATTTCCTATTTTTTGACAAACAAATGACTCAACTCAGCCCCTACAATTTTGATAATATAGAAAAAACAACCAGCTAGCTTACTGTCTACTGTCATCTGAACCCCAGTTTAGGTGCACATAAATTCAAGAATACCCATCCCAACTAGTTGTAGTTGCCCAATGCACAATCACACACCATTACATACATCTTGTTCATCTTACTCAGACACTCATGCACACAGCACACATACATTAAGAACACCCCAACCCATACCTTCTTTATTTTTTTCAACAGACCTTAAAGAATGCCTACCAAAAATCAATTCCGTAGAAAGCAACGGAGAAGCAGAGCAAATGAAAATAGAAGTGTCCAAAACAAGCATCCATCTCTAGCAGAATTTCTAAAAAAAGTTAAAACAAAATAGCTAATACAGTCATTTAGTGAAACAAAACAAGCTTCAACTACAGAAACTTTGCCTCCTCTATCAAAATGTAAAACAAACCACAAAACAATTAACAAAAATCAGCTACCACTACGGATATAACTGCTCCTATAAATCTTGATATAGAGCAAAGTAAGCATACCAAAAAAGTATTTTAGCAAAAATGTTCCGTCACAGAGTCCTTCAAAATCTTATAAAAACAGGAGAGAAATCAGGCTCAACCCTTAAATCCTTTCGTAGGAAATTAATTTTAGAAGCGTTGATAGACAGTGCAATCCTTCTCAAAAGAAAGTTATTTATTTTAGTGTTAATCAAAATGAAACCACTAACAAAACTAATGACTAAATTACAAAAAAGACTTCTCAATACATGAAATGTCAACAGAAATAACTTCTTAAGTATCTGTGGAGGTGAATGGAGTCATACTACGAGCACAGAACCATACTTTAATGAAGAAACATACAAACAAAAGCAAACAAATACAATTGCCATACATAGCAGTGGACGAGGTTATGAAAACATTAATAATACCATAATGGAACAAGAAATACTGCTTACAAAAATATCCACAGAAAACTTAGAATTACCTCTCCATTCAACTGAATCAGAGCGTCTAGTATACAAATGGCCATGCACGTCAATGTGTAACATTCCCAAAAAATCTTTCAAGTCTTTACGCCAATCCCTCAATCAATATGTGAAAGGCAAAGACAAAATCAAGATTAAACTACTGCAAAATATGGGTACCTGTCCAGTGCACAAGTACACAGGACTACAATGACATTCATTGGCCTGCATTTCAGGACCTAGTTGCAAAACCACCTTCCATTATATCAAAATGATATCAACACATCATTCAACTATAAGAAATCTAGTCTATAAACTATACTCTTTGTTTAGCTGAGCGGGATCGAGCGGTCGCCCGTAGCCCTGTGTGGCCTGTGTGAAGGCTGCCCTACCATTCCAGTGTGCTTTCCAGTGAGTGTGTTTAAATTTTTCATCAGGAACTGTTGTTTGAATTGAATCTGTTTCGCTCCGTGCACGTTATGCTGCCCCCTGCCCCCCTCCCCCTGTAGCCACTTCCTGGTCCTCCTCTTCCCTTCTTCCCGCCTCCCTGCCCGCCCACACCCCCCTCCCCTTCTTCTCCTCCTCCTGCCTTAATCCTCCTCCCTGGGAAGCCCCCTGCCCGGCAGCCCCCTTCGGCTAAGGGCCCCTTAGGCAAAGGGTGGCTCCCACTGTGTCTGCAGGTGTCCGCAGGGGATGCTAGGCGCCAGCCTTTTGTTAGCTCCACCTGCTCCTCCTACACCTGCATACTTCATTCGCATGGTGCCCTCACTTCACTGTGCTCTGCAAATTGTGGTATCCTAGGGCTTTTTCTCCCCTCGCAGGATTCTCAAACTTAGGTGGCCTCTCCACTGGGTATCTAATAGGTTTTTACTGTGTTCACTGTGCTCTGCAAATTGTGGTATTCTACGGCTTTTTCTCCCCTCGCAGGATTCTCAAACTTAGGTGGCCTCTCCACTGGGTATCTAATACGTTTTTACTGTGTTCACTGTGCTCTGCAAATTGTGGTATCCTAGGGCTTTTTCTCCCCTCGCAGGATTCTCAAACTTAGATGGCCTCTCCACCGGGTATCTAATACGTTTTTACTGCGTTCACTGTGCTCTGCAAATTGTGGTATCCTAGGGCTTTTTCTCCCCTCGCAGGATTCTGAAACTTAGGTGGCCTCTCCGCTGGGTATCTAATACGTTTTTACTGTGTTCACTGTGCTCTGCAAATTGTGGTATTCTAGGGCTTTTTCTCCCCTCGCAGGATTCTCAAACTTAGGTGGCCTCTCCACTGGGTATCTAATACGTTTTTACTGTGTTCACTGTGCTCTGCAAATTGTGGTATCCTAGGGCTTTTTCTCCCCTCGCAGGATTCTCAAACTTAGATGGCCTCTCCACCGGGTATCTAATACGTTTTTACTGCGTTCACTGTGCTCTGCAAATTGTGGTATCCTAGGGCTTTTTCTCCCCTCGCAGGATTCTGAAACTTAGGTGGCCTCTTCACTGGGTATCTAATACATTTTTACTGCGTTCACTGTGCTCTGCAAATTGTGGTATCCTAGGGCTTTTTCTCCCCTCGCAGGATTCTCAAACTTAGGTGGCCTCTCCACTGGGTATCTAATAAGTTTTTACTGTGTACACTGTGCCCTCAAATTGTGGTATCCTAGAGCTTTTTCTCCCCTCGCAGGATTCTCAAACTTAGGTGGCCTCTCCACTGGGTATCTAATATGCATTTACTGTGTTTACTGCTGTTCTGAATTGTGTTACCTAGGGCTGCTGCCCACTCCCTGTCCCCTGCTCTCGTCTGCCTCCCCCCCTCCCTCCTATTCCGTGGTGCTCCCTAGCTCGCCTATCTTCTCTAACTGCTTCTCCATTAACTATCCTGCTCTCCTCACTAAATCTGGCAGGAAAAAGTTTAAAAAGGACATCCTGGTCTCTAACCCAGGCCTCCCTATCGCAGACACCTACACCAGTGCCTCCTCCAAGGAAACTCTCACCGACATCCTCTTCTTCGTGCCTTCTCCTTGACCTATGGACCCTTCATATGGTCTCTGTGCTCTCTCCTTTCTCCTCTTCTCCCATTAATGGTGGCACCCATTGGGATGTCATCTTGGCCTCCTTCCACTCCTCTAAGGCCATCATTAATGTCTACATTAATGGGACCGTCTTGGTCCAAGGCCCTCAGGCCAACCTTCACCGCTTTGATGGATGCTTCCCGCGCCTCATCAAGTTCCTTTCCTCTCCTGCTGTCCCCCCTCCTCTGTCCTCAGCTACCCTGCTTCCATCCTCCCTCCCTGCCCCCTCATGTGCTCCTTCTTCACTTCCGCAGGGCATACCTCTGATCTGTACCTTCAAGGATGGCAACCTTCTCCACATTGCCACTCTTAACTCTCGCTCTGCCGTCAAACATTCCTCTGACATCTATTGCCTTCTTGAGGAACTGGATCTTGATGTCCTCGGTCTCAGTGAGACATGGTTCACGGCCAGCTCTGTCAGCAGCCTTGACACACTCCTACCTGACGGTTACAAGATCCTCACTGTGCCCAGGCCCAACCGTGCTGGGGGTGTGTGGCCCTTACCTTCCCTGAGTGGATTCCTGCCACTGTCATTCCAACGCAGACTTACTCCTCTTTTGAATGCCTTGTCTGCCGACTCTCTCTCTCTCTCTCCTAGCCATTCCCTTACCGTGGCTACTATCTATCGGCTTCCTGGTCAAATTTCCTCCTTCCTCTCCGAGTGGGCGGACCTCTCCCCCTGACTCCTGTCCTCAACCACTCAACTCCTCTTTCTTGGAGACTTCAACATCCACCTGGATGCCTCCTGTCCCCCCTCTGGACTCTTTTGTGACCTCTGCGACTCCCTCTCTCTCTCTAATCTCCCGTCTCGGCCGACTCATTCTGCAGGGCACACTCTTGATGCTCTGATCTCTTCTGACCTTCCACTCTCTGTCCCTCTCTCCACTCCTCTCTCCTGGAGTGATCACTTTCTCCGATCCTCCCACCTCACCCTCCCTACCCCACAGGCAAATCCACTTCCATCATTGCCACCGACCTTCTCGGTCATCCCACCCATGAAGCGCGTGTCAATTGAGGGTTTCGCTGCCACCTTCTTGCCCCCACCTCCCCCTTCAGCTGACTCCCACCCTGACACAGACCTCTCCACGCTCCACTCTGCTATATCTGATACTCTTGATATCTTTTCCCCTGTCATGAGAATCCACCTGAAGCCCAAAGCCAAATGAAACTCATGGTATGACTCGGATCTCGTCACCCTAAAACGCAAGTGCAGGGTGGCAGAGAGGAAATGGCGTGCTTCATGTTCATCCTCTGACAAACTGGCCTGCCGCCTGCTCCAAAGGCAATATCGGCTCTCCGTTCTCAACAAGAAGAGAGCCCTTATCCAAGCCCGCATCTCTGCGGCATCTAGCAATTCGGCCAAACTCTTCTGGAGCTGGCCAACCCTGCTGCAGTCTCTACCTCTCCTGTCCCCTCCGAGGCCCTCTGCACGGCACTGGACTCTCACTTCATCTCTAAAACTCAGGACATCCTGTCCTCACTCTCCTCCTATCACCTCCCTCCCTCTCTTCCCTGCACTTCCTCTGGCCCTTCTGCAGCCACCCCTCCTCCCTCCTTCTCTGCATTTCCCCTTTTCTCTGCTGACGAGGTTTCCAGACAAGTCCGATCTATGAAAGTCTCATCAAAACAGGTTCACCCCTGTTCCTCCAAAACTATCAAGGACCACATCGACTCCCTGGCTCCTGCCCTGGCAGACTTTTGCAACCACTCCTTCGACTCTGGAGTCTTCCCATTCCCCTTAAGCACTCCCTTGTGCACCCTCTTCTTAAGAAACCCTCTTCCGACCCCTCCTGCCCGGCTAACTATCGTCCAATCTCCATAACTCCCTTCCTGGGCAAGCTCCTGGAGAAACTGGCCATCTCCCAGCTTAATCTCCATGCTGAATCTGTTGGTAGTCTTCATGACCATCAGTCTGGCTTCAGAGCTGCCCAAAGCACGGAAACTGCTCTCCTGAACATCCGTGAGGACCTGCTCTCAAACCGTGACTCCAACACTCCTTGTGTTCTCATTTTGCTCGATCTCTCTTCTGCCTTTGATACTGTCAACCATGGCATCCTGCTCAACCGTCTCTGTGATAACCTGGGTATCACTGTTCAGGCTCTTGTGTGGCTGACCTCTTTCCTCTCCAATCGACCCTCCCAGGTCCAACTGGGGTCCTTCCTCTCTGACATCTTTTTCTCTACCTGTGGTGTCCCCCAGGGATCTAACCTCTTTCCCTGGCTGTTCAACCAGTATCTGGCACTCCTTCTCTGCCCCAACTTTCAGTGCTATGCGGATGATATCCAGCTCATTTTCAGGCTACCCTCGGCCGTCTTGTCTCCGTCCCTCATCTCTGACTGTCTGTCTGCTATCCAGGAATGGTGTGACACCAATGACCTCTGCCTTAATGCCAGTAAGACTGAGATTCTACACATAGGCACACCCACTCCCTCCTTCCCTGCAGCTCTCTGGCCGGCCTCTCTTGGCCCACTTCCTGCTCCTACTTGCAAGGCGAAAAACCGCAGGGTCACCTTCGACTCCACACTCTCCTTCTCTCCTCACATATCTGACGTCTCTAAGAAGTCACACTACCAGCTGCACCTCCTCAGAGGTATTCTTCCTTTCCTCTCCTTGCCCCAAAAGCTCACTGTCTCCCGAGCCCTGGTTCTCTCGAAGCTGGACTACTGTAACAGCCTCTATCTAAATCTGCCTGCCTCTACACTCTGCCCTCTGCAACTTATCCAGAACAGGACTGTGAGACTTCTCCTTGGCCTCAAGCCCAGGGACCGTATCTCTCCAGGACTGAAATCTCTACACTGGCTCCCAGTGGCTGCGAGGATTAGGTTTAAAACCCTCTGCATTGTCCACAAGGCCTTCTGGGGCCTGGGGCCTAAATACCTTCAACTCTCTCTTCCTAAATATCTTCCTTCTCAAGCTCTTCGCTCATCCACCTCCAACTCCCTCAGGGTCAGTCGCTTCTCCAAGCATCGATTTGGGGGTAGATCTCTCTCCGCGGCAGGGGCCTCCCTCTGGAACAGCCTTCCTTCCTCCCTTAAACTTGAGGAGCACCATCTCCGGGTCCGGAAGCACCTCAAAACCTTCCTCTTTGCTTCTGCTTTCTCTGCCCCTCTCCCCTGCTAATTATTGACTGAAACTGCACTGAATCTGCAACTGGGCCACTCTCACCAATCTCGGTCCTTGGCCCAGCCGCTCTCCACTTGCACTGGCAACCCCTGCACTGCGGGACTGTTCTCTGTATCCCTACAGCCCCCTTCCCAGCACTTGTTCTGCACTTACCTTGCACTTGCCACTAGCTGGCCATTTTATTTATTATTATTCTACTTGCCCTGTACTGCACTTCCCCCCTCCCTTTCCCCTTGCACTTTTCCCTTCCCTCTACCCATGCACTTGCGCGATCTGAATGACACCTGGCCTAGTAGGATCGTTGTCTGTCTTCCCTTTGTTCCCCGTCCCTGCCTCGTCGCGCCTTGAAACACTTGTGTATAGGCGCGTTATAAATGCCATATCATATCATATCATATCATATCATACTATGCTAAAAGTCCTGCTTTAGCACTAGCCAATTTAAATAACATTCTTCTACATGGTACAGCAAAAGACCTACTTGAAGAAATCAACTATATCCAGAAAACATATTTTGGAAGTGAAAGCCACTTACAGAATGAAATAGCTTTAAAGCAAATTAGCAACAATTCTATGCATGGCAACCTTCTACTACACACATACAAAAAAGAAATACTGAAATTTAAAAGTACATATGCTGAAGTACCAAACTATGTGTGTGTATGTTGCCGTAGAACTTTTCATAAAAGTAACACAAAATCTGTAGAACTAACATACAAAATAGAAGACAATGAAGATTCTAAATGGTTTGAATTAGCTCTCTACCTCATAGCAGAAAACAAATATGAAATAACTGACCCCTTAATACTTTGCAGTTACTGCACTACAAAACTTGACAACAACCAAACTCCTTCACGTGCTATCATAAATAATTTGGAATTATTTCCACTACCAAAAACCCTACAACAACTCAATTTATATGAGAGCATCATAATTCAAACAGTGCACCCAATTCAATAAATAATACGCCTTCAACCAAAAACAGCAAAATTACCTCCCTCTGAATTAGTGAAAGGTATTCGGGGAAAAATAGTGTATTTAGCATTAGATCTAAAAGAAAATGTGCACACTCTAGGAGTGCAACGTCCAATGGAGCAATCTTTAATTATCTTAGTAAATGGTGTACCTACAAAAGACAAAATAATTTGGCAACAACTGGTAGATTTACATAAAGTTAGACAAGCCTTGCAATATCTAAAAGACAATAATGAATACTACAAATAAATTAATATTGAAGAAAACTTGAAGGATACCACTGAAATAATTCAAGAGACACAAGAAGCTGGTCAATTTGAGCTCCTATATCCTGGTACAATATCCAATACTTTAGATCATTATACAATTCACCCATTGCACTCTAATGACACCGTAGAAGATGCACTAGAAACGTACCAAATGCGTCAAACAAAAGGATCATCAATCAGTATATGAGAAAAAAGTATAGAAGCACGTGCTTTTCCTCTACTCTTTCCTACTGGCAAAGGAGGAAGGTACGATGATAGGCCTATTCAAATAACAGCATCAGAATACCGCTCATTACGGATGTATTCTGAAGATCCACCTACTCTTTGAAAGTGAACTAGCAACTTTATGTTACAGAGTTGCACACACATTAAAATCAGGATCCCACTTTCAAAATATGTCAGCTACACAATTATTACAAAAAGTGCAACAAAATGATGAGGTTTTACAATCAAATTTTACAAATCTATTAGCAAATATGCGTGGTACTAAAGAGTACTGGTTTCAACGTCATGGAGATGTACGTTGTATGATAAGAAACCTTGGCCCACCCACTTGGTTTGTTACATTAAGTTGCGCAGAATATGCATGGGAAGATATACATGATTTCCTACTCATATCAAACAAAAACAAAACAAACATAGATATACTAACACCTGCAAAACTTTGTTCTCTAGATCCTGTTAATGTTTCAAGATATTTTCACCATCGCTTCATTGCTATGCTACACTTTATTTGTAGTAAAACTGCTCCTCCCATCGGAGAAGTGCAACACTTCTTTTGCTGAAAGGAACCCCAAGCCAGAGGAGTACCACATATCCACATGCTTTTATGGATTAAAGATGCTCCTAAATTTGGTCAAGACAGTGATGCCACTGTTTTACAGTTTATTGAAAAATATGTCACTTGTGAAATTCTATCAGAAGCAACAATTAGTGATCTTCATGCACAAATTTTACAATTTCAAAGACACAAATGTGGCAAATATTGTTGTCGCAAATGCAAAAACAAAGGGAAATACTACACCAAATGCCCCTTTGGTTTCCCTAGACCAGTTACAAAAACAGGTCAAGTGAACAACTTCATATCTTCAGTAAGACATAGTCTTAAAGGTAAATCACCTAAAAATACATATTACATAAAAAGAACAGAAGAAGAAAAATGTATCAATGATTACAATGTAATCATGGCCCACTTATGGAATGCAAACATAGATGTGCAGTACATTGCAGACAATTCCACTGCAGTTGCATGACATGTTACAGCATACTTAACAAAAGCAGAAAAAACAGAGCTCCAAGACCTCTGGAATGACCTGTCATCAGACAAAACACTGTCTCAGTAATTATACAGCTTGGGCATAAAAATGCTCTCCCATAGTGAATGTGGCTCCCATGAAGCAGCAGATTGTTTAACTGGTACTGCTTTGTATGGAAAATCTGAAAATATAGTATGGCTAAGTATTGGTCCTGCTAAATCTAGAAAAAAAGTTCTAAAATCATATGAAGATATAGAAACAATAGCCAAACATGATCCCAACAGCCAAGACATTTTAAAAAACAATTAACTGGACACATACTACCCAAACAGAAGTAACACTTTGGAAACCATGTGTCTATACCACATAGCCCAAAACTTCACAGACAAAAATAATATAAAACCCGATGAAAAATAAGGTAAATACAGAGTGACAAATTGTGAAGGTTGCTTAGTAAAACTCACCAAACGAAATTTAATTAATCATATCAAATTGTCATTAAAATCTCCTCAACATAAAGAACTATATTACATGTCCCTGCTACAACTCTTTAAACCATGGAGAAAAGAAGAAGAAATACTAGATAACTATGACTCATATGAAGATGCTTTCAAAAGCAAATGAAAGCACTAGCCTGGAGCCGCATTAACCACATCGCCCACGGAGGAGCTGGAGCTCCCCCCACTGCTGGAGCAGTGGCGTACCTGGGGGCACACACGGAAGACTAAGTAGGGCCCCTGCCCCTTCGCTCCCTGCATCATCTTGGTGCAGCACTTTCAGCTGAGAATCGCCTCCTGCCCCACGGACCATTGACACATTTATTTTTTGCTGTGTGGCACCTGCTCGAGGTGCCTGCACAGTCCTGATCTGGCCCCTTCAGCACCGGAGTGCAGCCAGCACCATCGCCGACCAAGAGGCCGTTAGCCATTCCAAAATGGCCAACCGATATTCCATCCCGCGAGTCCCGTGTGTGTAAACACACCAGGAGCAGCTTCCACAGCTGATTGGCCCACCATCCGCATTTCTTGCCCAATAGGGAGCCAGCAGGCCGGCTCACTGCCAAAGGCACAATACTCAAGGCAGTGCACCCTCTCGTGAGCCTGTCTGGAGCCACTCGAGCCCAGAGCCACGAACCCTGCCTCCTGAGCGATTGCCCTCGCCTCACCACCTCGCCTGGATCGCTTATTCCATCCCATCGCCTATACCGAGTCGAAGAACTTATGCAGCTGCACAGATGCCCTGAACACGGCCACAGACAAACGTAAGAGCACAAGCACATGACGCATCAAACCTCCTGATTTTTTTGTCTATATTAGTCACCGGCCCATATTATACCCTGCCCCAGTCAACATTACGTTACGCTACGCTGATATCAAATTTCTAACCATCCTGAGCCTTGCGTCCCTTCTGATCTTATGCAAAAAATAACTTTCGCTGGAACACTTGAACTTCAATGGCCTCCTGCATGCCCTGCGACATAACCCATATAATGCAGGTTTTACATTCTATGCCAGTAGCTAAAATATAAGTGCCTATCTTAGTTGTACTTGTTGTGACCTTTTGGTGGTGCCCATTCGACAACCTAGGTCATTATGTGCTTCATGTCTAATTACTACAATGTACTGTTTGCCTACTTATGTTGCTGTGTTTTATCCTTACTGTTAAACCAGAATTGAGACCTATTCACTACCTGAACCCCTCCTTAGTTACAATGACTACTTCAGTAGTCATGCCTACCCCTTGCCTCACGCAGGACCACCCCATCTAGCCCATTGCAGCATTATATGTGACAACTGCATCTGGATTAAATTACACCACACGTAGGACAATTGTATTCTAGCATGCTGTTACTCTACTACTGTCGTGCACAGAAGGACTATGAGGTTGCACTTAGGCGCCGCCCCCATTCTTTGCACTTTTAGTCATTGCCGGATTGTTACACTTAGGTGCCGCCCTTGTGTACTGCATTTTTAGCCACTGCTGGATTGTTGCACTTAGGTGCCGCCCTTTGTGATCTGCATTCTTAGCCACTGCTGGATTGTTGCACTTAGGTGCCGCCCTTGTGTACTGCATTTTTAGTCATTGCTGGATTGTTGCACTCAGGTGCCGCCCTTTGTGATCTGCATTTTTAGCCACTGCTGGATTGTTGCACTTAGGTGCCACCCTTGTGTACTGCATTTTTAGTCACTGTTGGATTGTTGCACTTAGGTGCCGCCCTTGTGTACTGCATTTTTAGCCATTGCTGGATTGTTGCACTTAGGTGCCATTGCCTCCGGCCTCCCAACATGCACATCACTAAGACTTACCTCATATACATACTTTGTTCCCTACTCTGGACCACTCTCACTATTATCACAACATTGGCCCACACTAACGCCACACCTTGGAACCTTCAAGAGAAAAATATGCGACTTAGAGCAAGACTACCACGTCTGTACGACCTCAAAAATAAAAGAACTAGACCCTTTGGTCCCACACCAACCATAACGGCCCCTGATTCCAACCCTTCTGCCCTAACTGCAGAAAGACACCCTCAAAAACACATTGACCTCTCCCACAACCAGAAAAGACCTGATCTTCCTAATCCCAAACCCACTCAAAAAATAATTACAACTCCTACCTTATCAGGAGCCCTCATCAATGCTAGGTCCCTCATAGCACATAAAACAGAAATTGCCGACATACTAGTCATGGACAACTCCTAGCTATCACTGGGACCTGGCTCCATGATGCTGCTGGCCCCGCACTCATGATTGCCATACCAGACAATTACAATATACTAAGAGTTGATCGGCCTAACTCTAGGGGAGGTGGCCTGGCCATTTTTGCCAAAACAAACTTAGCAGTAAGACTCACCCCACACCCAGATGTCACATCTTGTGAACTTCTGTCTGCAAAAATACCTATCTCTAACAACAATACACTAACTGTCCTGCTGGTGTATAGACCTCCAGGCCCTTTAGGTAATTTTGAGGAAGATCTATCTAGCCTCCTCGCGAACATCATCAAAGACTCCACTCAGCTCCTGCTACTAGGTGACTTTAACCTAGGCTACAATGACGATATGGACAAACAGGCCCATTTCATTCAATCTATCTTAGTCGATTATGGCCTTACCCAAAAAGTCTTAGCCCCCACACATATAAAAGGTTGGACACTAGACTGGATAGCTAACCGAAACTGTGCCACCACCATCTCAAATATCTTACCACAAACTTGGACTGACCACCACCTTATCTGCTTCTCATCTACCATAGAGCTTCCTAAACTAGACAATTTTGAAACAGCTCCACCTATGCCCACTAGAAGTAAAAATGAAATCACAGCTGAAAAACTACTTCCACTCCTCCTACCAGCCCTCACTGCGTGCGCTATCAATTCTGACCCTAATATGCTAGTTGAGACATTCAACAACACCATTTCCAAAGCCTTGGATACTATTGCCCCTATCAAACTGCGCAAAAGTAAATGAGAATCTCACCTTAACTCATGGTTCACCCCCCACCACAAAGAATTACGGATCCAAAAACGTAAACTCCAAGCTATTTGGAGACACACACCTTCATCCGAGAATAAAACCTTACTCGACAAACTTGCCAGAAAATATAAGAAGGAAATAATCCAAACCAAAAAGAATACATTCACTGAGAGAATTAGCAAAGCAAACTGTAATTCCAAAGAGCTCTTCTGCATCCTCCGGGAAATGGAAAACCCAATCACACCCGTAGATAATGCCCCTAAGGACAAACATTGGTGCACCAGCATCCAAAATGCTTTAGCGAATAAAATTACAACCCTACAAACGAAAATTGCAAAGAAGAAAGCATCTCTGAACTCCACTGGAACCCATACCTCCCACTTGGCAGATACACCTAGAACAGGCAATCAAAACAACTGCAAACCATTTAGATTTTCCAACATATCCATGCTGGAAACTGAAAAGGTGATATTATCCCTGAAACCGTCCAACTGTCAAGGCGACAGCTGCCCAGCACAATTTATTAAGGATGCAGCGAGAGACCTAGCGCCCTTTATTCCTAAATTAATAAATTCCTCCTTCCGATCCAGTACTGTACCAACTAACCTTAAAGAATCATGGGTTCTTCCTCTCCTTAAAAAACAGACCCTTGACCCAGCCATCCCAACCAATTATAGGCCCATTACCACGGTCCCATTTCTCCTTAAAATCATTGACAGAGTAGCCTACCTCCAGATCCAAAATTATCTGGAGATAAACCAACTACTAGGATCACGCCAATCTGGCTTCAGACCAATACATGATACCGAAATGGCCCTAATCGACCTTAAGATGCAAATCGACGAGTTGAAGGATAACGGTAAAAGAGCTATGCTCCTCCTCCTTGACCTATCGAAGGCCTTCGACCTAGTGGACCACGCAGTGTTATGCAACCACCTAGAGTCTGCTACCCATTTTTCAAGTGAAGCTATAGCCTGGGTACAATCCTTCCTTGACAACCGCACAATGAGAGTGTTCTCCCCATTAGCCTCAGCGGATCCAATACATATCACATGTGGCGTCCCACAGGGTTCATGTGTCTCCCCCACAATGTACAATATCTTCACTAAGCCACTCTTCGACAAACTTGACAGACTGGGGGTAACCTACACCAACTATGCGGACGATACACAGATCCTCATACCTCTATCTGGCAACTTTGTCGAAGACACAGCTTTAGTTAACAAGATTTACCGCATCATTCAGACATAGATGGCCTCTCACGGCCTCTGTCTGAACGACGATAAAATGGAGATACTGATCCTGGGTTCCGACTCCAACCTCAAAAAACTCACCCCTAACTACTGCGCCTTCAATATAGATGGCAATATAATTAAAGTGGCTACTGAGGTAAAAACACTAGCAGGGTAATTCATAGAAATTCGCACAAAAGTGTCGCAAGCGGCTGGCGCAGAGTGTCCGCGTGCGATAGTCTGCGCCAGCCGCGTGCGCGAAAATCGATTTCCGCGCACAGCGCATTCATGGATTTTCGCATCCAAAACCAGCCGTGGCGCAGCGTGGCGCAGCGACCCTGCAGCAGCGCCAGTTACGCCCCCAAGAACGCCCTCGCGCAAGGAAAAGCCTTCAAAATCGCCAAATAATCGCAAAGGGCTGCGCTAACCCTGGACCAGTTCACCGGGCTGGCAAACAGCAAACGCCAAGCGGGGAACGTGTATTTCAGTGGTTCGCGGGAAGTTCCACACGCGATTGTCCTGTGTACGTGTGCATCAGGGGTGCGCGGGAAGTTCCACACCAAAATCAGCAGGGTACGTGTATTTCAGGGGTACGCTGGAAGTTCCACACGCGATTGGGCCCGTGCGAGCAGGGTACGTGTATTGCAGGGGTGTGCGGGAAGTTCCACACGCGATTTCATCAGGGTACGTGTATTTCAGGGGTGCGCGGGAAGTTCCACACGCGATTGGGCCAGTGCGAGCAGGGTACGTGTATTTCAGGGGTGCGCAGGAAGTTCCACACGCGATTGGCCCCGTGCGAGCAGGGTACGTGTATTCCAGGGGTGCGCAGGAAGTTCCACACACGATTTCATCAGGGTACGTGTATTTCAGGGGTGCGCGGGAAGTTCCACACGCAATTGGCCCAGTGCGAGCAGGGTACGTGTATTCCAGGGGTGCGCGGGAAGTTCCACACGCGATTGGCCCCGTGCGAGCAGGGTACGTGTATTCCAGGGATGCGCGGGAAGTTCCACACGCGATTTCAGCAGGGTATGTGAATTCCAGGGGTTCTGGGGAGTACTACACGTGAATTGGCCGTGTGGGTCCTCCCAGGTGTACGCTCGACAACCTCCACGGCCCCTGCAGGCAGCCCACACCACGGGGGACTACCCTGCACCCCTGCTCATGTCCCGCAGGCAGCCCATCCACCATGGGCATGCCCCGCAGCCAACCCACATGTCACCTTGCACTACTGATCAACAATGCATGTCTCCCACCACCCCCACCCCCCAGCAGTGCAGGGGCAGGCTCCACCAGGCCCCCACTCATGTCTCCCACCACCCCCACCCCCCAGCCACCATGGGCATCCCCCACCAGGCCCCTACTCATGTCTCCCACCACCCCCACCCCCCCAGCAGTGTGGGGCACCCTCCACCATGCCCCCACTCATGTCTCCCACCACCCCCACCCCCCAGCAGTGAAGGGGCAGCATCCACTAGGCCCCCACTCATGTCTCCCACCACCCCCACCCCCCAGCAGTGTGGAGCACCCTCCACCAGGCCCCCACTCATGTCTCCCACCACCCCAACCCCCCAGCAGTGCAGGGGCAGCCTCCGCCAGGCCCCCACCCATGTCTCCCACCACCCCCACCCCCCAGCCACCATGGGCATCCCCCACCAGGCCCCCACTCATGTCTCCCACCCACCCCCACCCCCCAGCCACCGTGGGCACCCTCCACCAGGCCTCCACTCATGTCTCCCACCCACCCCCACCCCCCAGCCACCATGGGCATCCCCCAGCAGGCCCCCACTCATGTCTCCCACCCACCCCCACCCCCCAGCCACCATGGGCATCCCCCACCAGGCCCCCACTTAGGTCTCCCACCACCCCCACCCCGCCAGGCACCATGGGCACCCTCCACCAGGCCCCCACTAATGTCTCCCAGCACCCCCACCCCCCAGCAGTACAGGGGCGGCACCACCAGGCCCCCACTCATGTCCCCCTGCACCCCCACCCCCCCAGCAGTGTGGGGCACCCTCCACCAGGCCCCCACTCATGTCTCCCACCACCCCCACCCCCCAGCAGTGTGGAGCACCCTCCACCAGGCCCCCACTCATGTCTCCCACCACCCCCACCCCCCAGCAGTGCAGGGGCAGCCTCCACCAGGCCCCCACCCATGTCTCCCACCACCCCCACCCCCCAGCCACCATGGGCATCCCCCACCAGGCCCGCACTCATGTCTCCCACCCGCCCCCACCCTCCAGCCACCATGGGCATCCCCCACCAGGCCCCCACTCATGTCTCCCACCCACCCCCACCCCCCAGCCACCATGGGCATTCCCCACCAGGCCCCCACTCATGTCTCCCACCACCCCCACCCCCCAGCCACCATGGGCACCCTCCACCAGGCCCCCACTCATGTCTCCCAGCACCCCCACCCCCCAGCAGTCCAGGGGCAGCACCACCAGGCCCCCACTCATGTCCCCCTGCACCCCCACCCCCCAGCATCCAGGGGCACCCTCCACCAGGCCCCCACTCATGTCTCCCACCACCCCCACCCCCCAGCAGTGTGGAGCACCCTCCACCAGGCCCCCACTCATGTCTCCCACCACCCCCACCCCCCAGCAGTGAAGGGGCACCCTCCACCAGGCCCCCACTCATGTCCCCCTGCACCCCCACCCCCCAGCATCCAGGGGCACCCTCCACCAGGCCCCCACCCATGTCTCCCACCACCCCCACCCCCCAGCAGTGTGGGGCACCCTCCACCAGGCCCCCACCCATGTCTCCCACCACCCCCACCCCCCAGCCACCATGGGCATCCCCCACCAGGCCCCCACTTATGTCTCCCACCCACCCCCACCCCCCAGCCACCATGGGCACCCTCCACCAGGCCTCCACTCATGTCTCTAACCCACCCCCACCCCCCAGCCACCATGGGCATCCCCCACCAGGCCCCCACTCATGTCTCCCACCCACCCCCACCCCCCAGCCACCATGGGCACCCCCCACCAGGCCCCCACTCATGTCTCCCACCACCCCCACCCCCCAGCCACCATGGGCACCCTCCACCAGGCCCCCACTCATGTCTCCCAGCACCCCAACCCCCCAGCAGTGCAGGGGCAGCACCACCAGGCCCCCACTCATGTCCCCCTGCACCCCCACCCCCCAGCATCCAGGGGCACCCTCCACCAGGCCCCCACTCATGTCTCCCACCACCCCCACCCCCCAGCAGTGCAGGGGCACCCTCCACCAGGCCCCCACTCATGTCCCCCTGCACCCCCACCCCCCAGCATCCAGGGGCACCCTCCACCAGGCCCCCACCCATGTCTCCCACCACCCCCACCCCCCAGCATTGTGGGGCACCCTCCACCAGGCCCCCACTCATGGCCCCTATCACCCCCACCCCCCAGCATCCAGGGGCACCCCCCACCAGGCCCCCACTCATGTCTCCCACCACCCCCACCCCCCAGCAGTGCAGGGGCACCCTCCACCAGGCCCCCACTCATGTCTCCCACCACCCCCACCCCCCAGCAGTGCAGGGGCAGCCTCCACCAGGCCCCCACTCATGTCTCCCAGCACCCCCACCCCCCAGCCACCATGGGCATCCCCCACCAGGCCCCCACTCATGTCTACCACCCACCCCCACCCCCCAGCCACCATGGGCATCCCCCACCAGGCCCCCACTCATGTCTCCCACCACCCCCACCCCCCCAGCAGTGTGGGGCACCCTCCACCAGGCACCCACTCATGTCCAACTCATGTCTCCCACCCACCCCCACCCCCCAGCCACCATGGGCATCCCCCACCAGGCCCCCACTCATGTCTCCCACCACCCCCACCCCCCAGCCACCATGGGCACCCTCCACCAGGCCCCCACTCATGTCTCCCACCACCCCCACCCCCCAGCAGTGCAGGGGCAGCACCACCAGGCCCCCACTCATGTCCCCCTGCACCCCCACCCCCCAGCAGTGTGGGGCACCCTCCACCAGGCCCCCACTCATGTCTCCCACCACCCCCACCCCCCAGCAGTTTGGAGCACCCTCCACCAGGCCCCCACTCATGTCTCCCACCACCCCCACCCCCCAGCAGTGCAGGGGCAGCCTCCACCAGGCCCCCACCCATGTCTCACACCACCCCCACCCCCCAGCCACCATGGGCATCCCCCACCAGGCCCCTACTCATGTCTCCCACCCACCCCCACCCCCCAGCCACCATGGGCACCCTCCACCAGGCCTCCACTCATGTCTCCGACTCACCCCCACCCCCCAGCCACCATGGGCATCCCCCACCAGGCCCCCACTCATGTCTCCCACCACCCCCACCCCCCAGCCACCATGGGCACCCTCAACCAGGCCCCCACTCATGTCTCCCACCCACCCCCACCCCCCAGCCACCATGGGCATCCCCCACCAGGCCCCCACTCACGTCTCCCACCACCCCCACCCCCCAGCCACCATGGGCACCCTCCACCAGGCCCCCACTCATGTCTCCCAGCACCCCCACCCCCCAGCAGTGCAGGGGCAGCACCACCACGCCCCCACTCATGTCCCCCTGCACCCCAACCCCCCAGCATCCAGGGGCACCCTCCACCAGTCCCCCACTCATGTCTCCCACCACCCCCACCCCCCAGCAGTGTGGAGCACCCTCCACCAGGCCCCCACTCATGTCTCCCACCACCCCCACCCCCAGCAGTGCAGGGGTAGCCTCCACCAGGCCCCCACCCATGTCTCCCACCACCCCCACCCCCTAGCCACCATGGGCATCCCCCACCAGGCCCCCACTCATGTCTCCCACCACCCCCACCCCCCTGCCACCATGGGCAGCCTCCACCAGGTCCTCACAATCCCCAATCATGTGCGTTATGGTCAGCCTCCACAGCCAAAAAGCCCTACCAAGTAACCCATTCACCCACATGGAAATGGAAATTACATGTTACACCCCCAATGTACATGAAGCTAATGAACCCATGTCCGTCACACACAATGGTTGCAATTGAATGGGAAAACACCCAACATGACATGCATGAAACCAATGAGATGATACCACACAGTGAAGTATGAAAACAAAATTGTATTTAAAAAAAGAAAGAATGCTAAAGAAATGAAACAAACTACAATGGGAATGAAAAAAAGATAAGCTGCATGTCCGTATTAAAAAATAAAAACACCAAATCCCAATCCAAAAAAATGTCGTCCAAAGTGAAATGAAAAAAAATATCTATCCAATTAAGAACTATGTAAAAAACTTCCAAGGGTCCATGAGCCCAACTGAACAAAGGAAACCTACAAAAAAACCTAACTAAAATGCAACTATATACAAAAAGTGGAGCAGTGTCCGTCGACTCCAAATTATAAGAACAAACAAAGGAAACCTAAAACTAAAGAACTATATACAAAGGCGGCGGGCAAGTCCAGCGGCTCACTCCGTGGTGTTCCGGGCCAGGGCATCATCGAACTCCTGTTCGATGTCCCGGAGGCGGTCCAGTTCCATGGCCCAGAGGGTCCGCAGGGACGACGCCGTGTCCTCCTCCAACCCCCTGCGGATTGCCTCGAGGCACTCGGCCCTCCTCAGGGCCCTCCGCATGGAGTTCTCCGCCCTGACCATTGTGAGCCGAGCCTCTTCCGCCCGCCGCGGCTCCGCACCTATGGCGTGGCCCAACCGCTGCCACACGGAAGACACTCTCTGTCCTGGGTCCTCCTGCCCTCCGGCCGATGCCTGCCCCTCCGATGTCGAAGGCCCCGAGCCTTCATGGCTCCCACCATGTTGCTGCTGCTGCTCTGCCTCTGCCCGTGCACTGCCTCCTGCTGCCTGCACATCCTCCGCCGGCTGGGGTGCAGTTGTTGATGTGGCCACCCCTGCTGGACGTCCGACTCCCGACTGTGGCAGGGATGCCTCCTCCACCAGCCTGGCCGCACTGTCAGAGGCAGCTCCACAGGGCACCCAGGTGACTGATGGGTGGGAAGATGGCACAGAGGACGACTGGCGCGTAGGGGGTCCAGTTGAGGAGGGGGTCGGAGCAAGCCCCATCAGACGGAGGAATCCGGCCTGGGTGACCTGTCCCAGCAGGCTGACGTGGTCAACGAGCCATTCGAGATGACGTGCAGTCTCTCCATGAAAAGACTGCAGGTCACCTCGCATGGCCCGTTGACGCAACACCACACCAGCCAGGACAGGCTCAACCCGGACCTGGATAGCCACGTCCGCAGGCAGAGGAAGGCCAGTTGACGTCAGCTCATCCCCTGCCTGAAAATGGGTCTGGACGTAGGCATCCCTGCTGGTGCAAGATGATGCAGGGACAGGATCGGGGACAGGATTACACACAGGCACCTCCGCGGCGGCCTGTGCTGCCTCCTGTCCCTGGTCCTGCACTGCACCACTAGCACCAGTGGGATCCCCACCTCCAGACCCCGTCTCTGGTGCTTGCACGGCCTCCTCCTCCACCAAACCCCCCACCAACCTGGATGACTCCGTGCCATCTTCCCCTGTTGGGCCCTGTGGGGTCACAGCTGCCCCTTCTGCTGCCGAGGAGTCCAACTCCAACCTCCGCCTCTTGGACCTCCCCCCGGCAGCTGCGGCCTGGGATGCGGCACCGGACTCCTCACTCCCCGACGAGATGACAACACGGGAGGGGAGCCGGGCCTTGCGTCTCCGGCTGGCGGTGGGATCCCCGCCGCTGTGCTCCACAGCACCTTCTCCGCCCTCTTCATCAGTTGACGCTGCAGACAGGGAGAAACAAAACACAGGCATCAGGGCACTGTACAATGGACACATACACACATGACAGTTGCACATGAGTGGCATTGGCAAACCTCAGACATGTCATCACAATCCCCAACACACATGTCATTGCAACTCGCACACATGAGCCATACCACAGCCATATCGCAACTGCCACCACCATCCCTACACATACAACAGCATGAGCAGCCAAAGGTGAGCCAGACATCACATGCAACACAGGAAGTGCACCACACATGTACACACACCACCACACTTGCATGCATGTGTACACCTCTGACAAGTGTCGCACTGTTCAGACGGGCATCCATGTCACATCTGCCAATCAGGCTTCCACATACCGCTGTCACATGCATCCATGTTGCATCACTGTTGCACCCTTGTCAAATACACACACATGCACATGTACACAGTGCTCATACATGCAGCCGAAAACAACATACATGCGTGACATCACGGACATGTCTACTTACATACACATTCATCCAAACATGTGTGCCCACACAACTGCATTTGGCATGCAAGCCTACACACACAAGCACCATCAATGTCTCACACATTACAGCCCTCGCATGTGTCAGCCCCACGGCCCTGTACACCCCCACCCATACTCGACCCCATACAAACAGATGTGCAACCTGCACACTACCGAATAATCACCACACGCACTGCTCACAATCAGGATGCATGTACACTCACCGCTCGACTCCAGACGGGTCTGCTTCTCTAGGACCTGGACGTGGAGCGCTGGGGATATGCGTTCCAGACCCCTCATCTGTTCTTCCGACAAGTGGCCCCGGCGCCCCTTGGCATCCGCTGCCTTCAAGAGGCGCCGGGCCTTGTTCAGGCTCCTGGAACTGAAGTCCTCCCAGCGCTTCCTGACATGTTGTAAGTCGCGGACTGCCACCCCCTCCGCGTTGATGGCAGTCACGATGTCAGTCCAGATCCGAGTCCGTCCTTCCTTGTCGGCGCGGGAGCTTCCGAAGAGGGCATCATACTGCCCCAGGACTTGCTCCACCAGGACACCAACTTCGGTGGCACTGAAGCTGGTGCCCCTCTGCCTCTCTGGCCGGGGGTTGTCAGTGGTCACAGATGGTGTTTGCCCTGACATGACAACCCCAGAGGCAGGAGTGGGTGGGCAACTGGGTCCTGGGGCTGGGCTGTGGAGCGATGGAATCCCAGTCGGGAGTCTTCGGTTCCAGCAGGGGTGGTCACAGCAACAGCACCCCTGGCTGATGTGCAGGCAGCAAATGGCAGTGCACGTGGGCAGCAGGCAGTCAGGCAGCAGCAGATGGAAGGTGGGAGCGTGCTCGGGGCTCTGGGGGGCAGTAGTTCGGCCTTCTGGGCAGGAGCGTGGTCTTCCGTGTGCTTACGCGTGGCCAGCTTGATAAGGAGTGATTTGGCACGTGAAAAATCCAACACGTCTGCGTGTAATTCGAGGAAAGGCCCTTAGCGCGTAAACGCGTCGCCAGCGTATGCGCGTCTATGAAGTCACGTGCACGTTGAATTGGGCACACGTATGAAAATGTTGCGTGTGAAAAAAATGAAAGACACGTCCGAGTCTCAAAGCGTGTAATTGGTGGGAATGGGCCTAGCGCGTATACGCGGCAGTGACAAAGCGTGTAATTGGTGGAAATGGCCCTACACGCAGAAGTGACAAAGCTTGTAATTGGTGGAAATGGCCCTACACGCAGAAGTGACAAAGCGTGTAATTGGTGGAAATGGCCCTAGCGCGTACACGCAGCGTAAGTGATGCTGGACGTGTGGGCCTGTATAAAAGGTACGTGTAGAACACCATTTCCTTGTACGTGCTTTTCGTGGAGAGCGAGTGGGTGAATTCTGTACTTCTTGTCGTTTCACGCGCGATTTACTTCACGGCGTTTCAAGTTCGTATTCCCTGTTACCTCTGACAGCTTTTTCTCTTTTTTTTCTTTTACTGGTTTACCTGGGCCTGTTCCCTCAAACAGTGTTCCCTTCTACTGTTATCCTGTCTCCTCAGACAGCGTACAAATCTTCTTTTGGCGGGGGTGTTGCCAACCAAACACGCTCCTTTTTCACGCTCTTTCACCTGGCAGACGGTGAGTCACGCACGTATCTAACATCTGTGCTTGCCCCGTGTGTAGCCTACCCCTTCAGAGGTCATTCTAGGCTGCGTGTGACACGCATACGTTCATTCTTGTGTTACTGGGTGCCACAGCGTAGTGCAGGTTTTTCTTTCTGCACACGTGGTCTAGGAGGGGTTGCGTGCACGTCATCTCCCTTTTTTGGGGCTCCTGTGCGTAGCGTGACCCGTCATCTTTCCCCAGGGGTTACATTCAGCCTTGCAAGAGCACTAGGGTACAATTACCATCTGGTACCCAACCCCTTTGACCCCCAATTGCCCAGGACAATAGTTTACAGCCACTCCCATACGCACATTAACATCAGTGCCATGGCTGGGAGGCGAGGATTCCGTAAGGGTGGCAAAGGTGGAAGAGCCACAAGTGGTGGCCGTGGTGGATCCGGTAGGGGACGTGGTCGTTACTTGCAGGGTGAGCCTGTCCCCCCATGTGTGGAGGACCAGTCAAGGGCACCCATAATCCCCCCCCCTCCCGTTGAGGCTGATGTGGCTGACACCATCCATGCTCAGCCCTTGTTGGACCAGCCCATTGTGGCACCAGACCTGGCTGACTTCCAGGTCAGCAGGCCTATGACACCTGCGCTGGTGCACGTTGATGTCATCATGCCACGTGCATCTGGGGCAGCAAGGTCATCTGCTGCCCCAAGTAGGCAGGGCGGAGAGGCTGCAGGGGCAGCTGCGGCTCCATCCACCCCAGCTCTCACACACCCAGCCAGGACAGTGTCGGTCCTAGTCCATCCTGCTGACATTCCCCCTGACACCATTACACTTGAGCCAATGCCTGCACCAACTCCCATGCTGAGTGTGCAATCCCACACTCCTGATACAGAGTCCACCAGGGCTCCTGCCCCTAGTGTCCAGAGCTGTGCAGGACACTCAGGATCACCACCACCTTCCAAGCGGAAGAGGAAGAGTGCTCGTCCGGCACAGGCTGATGCCCCAGACACGGCTACACAGTCCGGCCCGTCGAGGAAGCCCAGCTTCACGGATGACGAACTGAATGCACTTGTCGAGTATGTGTCCACACATGATAACGAGATGGTCATTGTTGCAGGATCCAAGACCACACCTGCACAAAGCCAGGCACACTGGCAGACCGTTGCGGACATCGTAAGTGCCCTTGGAATCGTGAGGCGCACAGCCAATGATTGCTATAAGCGCTGGAATGACCTAAAGCGCAGGGCAAAGAGTAAGCTGGCCTCAAGTCATGCCGCAACTCTAGTGACTGGAGGTGGGTCTCCAGTAGTAGACATGGAACTCACTCCACATGAGTCAGTCGCTGGGACCTACGTCACGGAGGAACAGATCCAAGGCGTGGGAGATCTGCCTGATTACGAGGCATTGTCCGGTGAGTGCACATGCATGTGTGTGTCATCCATGTGCATGGTGTGTGTGAGGGCTTCTGTTTGTGTGCCAGGTGAGAGTGTGTGCACCTGAGTCGTATGGGCCACCACCATGTCCACGGCCAGGCCCCGGCGTGTTGCAACGTTGTGCAGGACACATGCTGCCACTATGATCCTGCACACTACTGGGGGAGCGTACAACAGCTGCCCGCCAGAACGGTCAAGGGAGCGAAAGCGTGACTTTAGCACTCTGAATGTGCGCTCCACTATGCCCCGGGTTGTAATGTGGGCTGTGTTATATCTTACCTGGGGTGGCGTGGTGGGGTTCCGAATTGGCGTCATCATGTGGGGCCTGAGAGGGTAGTCACTGTCTCCTGTGGAGGTGGTGATTGGTATCATTGGTGGGGTTGTGACCTTGCTCAGTATCTGACATGCATGCATGTGCAGTGGCATTCATACTCACCAAGCAGCCATGTATCGCCATGCCGCCCAGCTTCTAGGTCCCGGCTTAGGGTGGACATTCGGTAAATGAAGCTGTCGTGGGTGGACCCGGGATAGTTGGCATATACTGAGGTGATGATTCCCTTGGCATTACATACTACCTGCACGTTGATGGAATGCCAGTGCTTGCGGTTCCTATAGATGTGCTCTGATGCCCTGGGGGGACGTAGAGCCACATGGGTGCAGTCGATGGCACCTAGCACTTTGGGGAATCGTGCCACACCGTAAAAATCCAGGGCGGCAGCATGCCTTTCTGCAGGTGTTCTGGGCAGGTATATGTGCCTGCGGACTGATGGGCGTGCAGTGATGATGTTCAAGACCTGGTGTAGGCAGCGTGACTGCGTGGCCTGTGATACCCCACCCACAATGGCACTTGTCCGCTGAAATGATCCAGTGGCTAAGAAGTGCAGTACATTGAGGACCTTCTCCAGGGGGCTGAGTGCTTGGGAGCACAGAGTGGGTGATGTGAAGTCATCCTCCCACTCACTCACCAGGTCCAGTATAATGTGTGGTGGAAACCTGTACCTCCCATGCACCTGGTCATCAGGCATCCCGAAAAGGCTGGTTCTGGGTGTGAATATTCTGGCCCTGACTATCCTCCTCCTCCTCCTTTGGTAGCCCACGCCCACTGCTGCTAGGAACGGTATGTTCATCCTGGGTCTGAGCTTGTTATTTTGTTAGCGCGCAAATGTATGCGTTGCGCGTGTTGTAGGCGAGCGTGTGACCCGCGCACCCCTGAAATCCAGTACCCAGTCCAATAGCGTGTGGAAATTCCCGCGCACCCCGGGATACAGGTGCGCTGACGTACTTGCGTGTGTAAGTGCCCGCGCACCCCTGATATACACGTACATAGGCCAATCGCGTGTACGCGCACTTTTGTCCAATTACACGCGATGACACTCTGACGTGCTGTCCAATGACACGCGATGACACTCTGACGTGCAGTCTTTCCACGTGTGCTCTGTCATCACGTGCTGTGTGGGAAACACCCGTGCGGGTCACGTCACAGACGCGCTTACGCGCTGAGGGCTTTGGTCCAATAGAATCGCGTATGCGTGCTGACGCGCTTGCGCGATAAGGGCCTTTCCTCGAATTTCACGCTGACGTGCAGACTTTTCACGTGCCAAATCACTCCATATCAAGCTGGCCACGCGTATGCACACGGAAGACCACGCTCCTGCCCAGAAGGCCGAACTACTGCCCCCCAGAGCCCCGAGCACGCTCCCACCTGCCATCTGCTGCTGCCTGACTGCCTGCTGCCCACTTGCACTGCCATTTGCTGCCTGCACATCAGCCAGGGGTGCTGTTGCTGTGACCACCCCTGCTGGAACCGAAGACTCCCGACTGGGATTCCATCGCTCCACAGCCCAGCCCCAGGACCCAGTTGCCCACCCACTCCTGCCTCTGGGGTTGTCATGTCGGGGCAAACACCATCTGTGACCACTGACAACCCCCGGCCAGAGAGGCAGAGGGGCACCAGCTTCAGTGCCACCGAAGTTGGTGTCCTGGTGGAGCAAGTCCTGGGGCAGTATGATGCCATCTTCAGAAGTTCCCGCGCCGACAAGGAAGGACGGACTCGGATCTGGACTGACATCGTGACTGCCATCAACGCGGAGGGGGTGGCAGTCCGTGACTTACAACATGTCAGGAAGCGCTGGGAGGACTTCAGGTCCAGGACCCTGAACAAGGCCCAGCGCCTCTTGAAGGCAGCGGATGCCAAGGGGCGCCGGGGCCACTTGTCGGAAGAACAGATGAGGGGCCTGGAACGCATATCCCCAGCGCTCCACGTCCAGGTCCTAGAGAAGCAGACCCGTCTGGAGTCGAGCGGTGAGTGTACATGCATCCTGATTGTGAGCAGTGCGTGTGGTGATTATTCGGTAGTGTGCAGGTTGCACATCTGTTTGTATGGGGTCGAGTATGGGTGGGGGTGTACAGGGCCGTGGGGCTGACACATGCGAGGGCTGTAATGTGTGAGACATGGATGGTGCTTGTGTGTGTAGGCTTGCATGCCAAATGCAGTTGTGTGGGCACACATGTTTGGATGAATGTGTATGTAAGTAGACATGTCCGTGATGTCACACATGTATGTTGTTTTCGGCTGCATGTATGAGCACTGTGTACATGTGCATGTGTGTGTATTTGACAAGGGTGCAACAGTGATGCAACATGGATGCATGTGACAGCGGTATGTGGAAGCCTGATTGGCAGATGTGACATGGATGCCCGTCTGAACAGTGCGACACTTGTCAGAGGTGTACACATGCATGCAAGTGTGGTGGTGTGTGTACATGTGTGGTGCACTTCCTGTGTTGCATGTGATGTCTGGCTCACCTTTGGCTGCTCATGCTGTTGTATGTGTAGGGATGGTGGTGGCAGTTGCGATATGGCTGTGGTATGGCTCATGTGTGCGAGTTGCAATGACATGTGTGTTGGGGATTGTGATGACCTGTCTGAGGTTTGCCAATGCCACTCATGTGCAACTGTCATGTGTGTATGTGTCCATTGTACAGTGCCCTGATGCCTGTGTTTTGTTTCTCCCTGTCTGCAGCGTCAACTGATGAAGAGGGCGGAGAAGGTGCTGTGGAGCACAGCGGCGGGTAACCCACCGCCAGCCGGAGACGCAAGGCCCGGCTCCCCTCCCGTGTTGTCATCTCGTCGGGGAGTGAGGAGTCCGGTGCCGCGTCCCAGGCCGCAGCTGCCGGGGGGAGGTCCAAGAGGCGGAGGTTGGAGTTGGACTCCTCGGCAGCAGAAGGGGCAGCTGGGACCCCACAGGGCCCAACAGGGGAAGATGGCACGGAGTCATCCAGGTTGGTGGGGGGTTTGGTGGAGGAGGAGGCCGTGCAAGCACCAGAGACGGGGTCTGGAGGTGGGGATCCCACTGGTGCTAGTCGTGCAGTGCAGGACCAGGGACAGGAGGCAGCAAATTTTTTTGGATTAGGATTTTGTGTTTTTATTTTTTTATACGGACATGCAGCTTATTTTTTTTCATTCCCATTGTAGTTTGTTTCATTTCTTTAGCATTCTTTCTTTTTTTTAATACAATTTTGTTTTCATACTTCACTGTGTGGTATCATCTCATTGGTTTCATGCATGTCATGTTGGGTGTTTTCCCATTCAATTGCAACCATTGTGTGTGACGGACATGGGTTCATTAGCTTCATGAACATTGGGGGTGTAACATGTAATTTCCATTTCCATGTGGGTGAATGGGTTACTTGGTAGGGCTTTTTGGCTGTGGAGGCTGACCATAACGCACATGATTGGGGATTGTGAGGACCTGGTGGAGGCTGCCCATGGTGGCAGGGGGGGTGGGGGTGGTGGGAGACATGAGTGGGGGCCTGGTGGAGGGTGCCCCTGGATGCTGGGGGGTGGGGGTGCAGGGGGACATGAGTGGGGGCCTGGTGGAGGGTGCCCCTGGATGCTTGGGGGTGGGGGTGATAGGGGCCATGAGTGGAGACTTGTTGGAGGGTGCCCCTGCACTGCTGGGGGGTGGGGGTGGTGGGAGACATGAGTTGGACATGAGTAGGGGCCTGGTGGAGGGTGCCCCTGCACTGCTGGGGGGTGGGGGTGGTGGGAGACATGAATGGGGGCCTGGTGGGGGCTGCCCATGGTGGCTGGGGGGTGGGGGTGGTGGGAGACATGGGTGGGGGCCTGGTGGAGGCTGCCCCTGCACTGCTGGGGGGTGGGGGTGGTGGGAGACATGAGTGGGGGCCTGGTGGAGGGTGCCTCACACTGCTTGGGGTGGGGGTGGTGGGAGACATGAGTGGGGGCCTGGTGGAGGGTGCCCCTGGATGCTGGGGGGTGGGGGTGCAGGGGGACATGAGTGGGGGCCTGGTGGTGCTGCCCCTGCACTGCTGGGGGGTGGGGGTGCTGGGAGACATGGGTGGGGGCCTGGTGGAGGGTGCCCCTGCACTGCTGGGGGGTGGGGGTGGTGGGAGACATGAGTGGGGGCCTGGTGGAGGGTGCCCATGGTGGCTGAGGGGTGGGGGTGGGAGACATGAGTGGGGGCCTGGTGGAGGGTGCCCCTGGATGCTGGGGGGTGGGGGAGCAGGGGGACATGAGTGGTGGCCTGGTGGTGCTGCCCCTGCACTGCGGTGGGGTGGGGGTGCTGGGAGACATGAGTGGGGGCCTGGTGGAGGGTGCCCCTGGATGCTGGGGGTGGGGGTGATAGGGGCCATGAGTGGGGGCCTGGTGGAGGGTGCCCCACACTGCTGGGGGGTGGGGGTGGTGGGAGACATGAGTTGGACATGAGTGGGGGCCTGGTGGAGGGTGCCCCTGCACTGCTGGGGGGTGGGGGTGGTGGGAGACATGAGTGGGGGCCTGGTGGAGGGTGCCCCACACTGCTGGGGGGTGGGGGTGGTGGGAGACATGAGTTGGACATGAGTGGGGGCCTGGTGGAGGGTGCCCCTGCACTGCTGGGGGGTGGGGGTGGTGGGAGACATGAGTGGGGGTCTGGTGGGGGCTGCCCATTGTGGCTGGGGGGTGGGGGTGGTGGGAGACATGGGTGGGGGCCTGGTGGAGGCTGCCCCTGCACTGCTGGGGGGTGGGGGTGGTGGGAGACATGAGTGGGGGCCTGGTGGAGGGTGCCCCACACTGCTGGGGGTGGGGGTGGTGGGAGACATGAGTGGGGGCCTGGTGGAGGGTGCCCCACACTGCTGGGGGGTGGGGGTGGTGGGAGACATGAGTTGGACATGAGTGGGGGCCTGGTGGAGGGTGCCCCTGCACTGCTGGGGGGTGGGGTGGTGGGAGACATGAGTGGGGGCCTGGTGGAGGGTGCCCCTGGATGCTGGGGGGTGGGGGTACAGGGGGACATGAGTGGGGGCCTGGTGGTGCTGCCCCTGCACTGCTGGGGGGTGGGGGTGCTGGGAGACATGGATGGGGGCCTGGTGGAGGGTGCCCCTGCACTGCTGGGGGGTGGGGGTGGTGGGAGACATGAGTGGGGGCCTGGTGGGGGCTGCCCATGGTGGCTGGGGGGTGGGGGTGGTGGGAGACATGGGTGGGAGCCTGGTGGAGGCTGCCCCTGCACTGCTGGGGGGTGGGGGTGGTGGGAGACATGAGTGGGGGCCTGGTGGAGGGTGCCCCACACTGCTGGGGGTGGGGGTGGTGGGAGACATGAGTGGGGGCCTGGTGGAGGGTGCCCATGGTGGATGGGGGGTGGGGGTGATAGGGGCCATGAGTGGGGGCCTGGTGGAGGGTGCCCCTGCACTGCTGGGGGGTGGGGGTGGTGGGAGACATGAGTTGGACATGAGTGGGGGCCTGGTGGAGGGTGCCCCTGCACTGCTGGAGGGTGGGGGTGGTGGGAGACATGAGTGGGGGCCTGGTGGAGGGTGCCCCACACTGCTGGGGGGTGGGGGTGGTGGGAGACATGAGTGGGGGTCTGGTGGGGGCTGCCCATTGTGGCTGGGGGGTGGGGGTGGTGGGAGACATGGGTGGGGGCCTGGTGGAGGCTGCCCCTGCACTGCTGGGGGGTGGGGGTGGTGGGAGACATGAGTGGGGGCCTGGTGGAGGGTGCCCCACACTGCTGGGGGTGGGGATGGTGGGAGACATGAGTGGGGGCCTGGTGGAGGGTGCCCCACACTGCTGGGGGGTGGGGGTGGTGGGAGACATGAGTTGGACATGAGTGGGGGCCTGAAGGAGGGTGCCCCACACTGCTGGGGGGTGGGGATGTGGGAGACATGAGTGGGGGCCTGGTGGAGGGTGCCCCTGGATGCTGGGGGGTGGGGGTGCAGGGGGACATGAGTGAGGGCCTGGTGGTGCTGCCCCTCCACTGCTGGGGGGTGGGGGTGCTGGGAGACATGGGTGGGGGCCTGGTGGAGGGTGCCCCTGCACTGCTGGGGGGTGGGGGTGGTGGGAGACATGAGTGGGGGCCTGGTGGAGGGTGCCCATGGTGGCTGGGGGGTGGGGGTGGGAGACATGAGTGGGGGCCTGGTGGAGGGTGCCCCTGGATGCTGGGGGGTAGGGGTGCAGGGGGACATGAGTGGGGGCCTGGTGGTGCTGCCCCTGCACTGCTGGGGGGTGGGGGTGCCGGGAGACATGGGTGGGGGCCTGGTGGAGGGTGCCCCTGCACTGCTGGGGGGTGGTGGGAGACATGAGTGGGGGCCTGGTGGAGGGTGCCCATGGTGGCTGGGGGGTGGGGGTGGGTGGGAGACATGAGTGGGGGCCTGGTGGGGGCTGCCCATGGTGGCTGGGGGGTGGGGGTGGTGGGAGACATGGGTGGGGGCCTGGTGGAGGGTGCCCCACACTGGCGGGGGGTGGGGGTGCTGGGTGACATGAGCAGGTGTGCAGGGTAGTCCCCTGTGGTGTCGGCTGCCTGCAGGGGCCGTGGAGGGTGTACAGGAAATACCTGGGAGCACACAGCCAAATCGCGTGTAGAATTTCCCGCGTACCCCTGAAATACACGTACCCAGCCAAATCGCGTGTGGAAAATCCCCCGCACGTACCCGGCCAAATCGCGTGTGGGTCTTCCCGCGCACCCCTGAGATCCACGTACCCAGCCAAGTCGCGTGTGCAAATTCCCACGCACGTACCCGGCCAAATCGCGTGTGGAACTTCCCGCGCACCCCTGAAATCCACATACCCTTCCAAATCGCGTGTGAGACTTCCCGCGCACCCCTGAGATCCACGTACCCAGCCAAATCGCGTGTGGAAATTCCCGCGCACCCCTGAAATCCACGTACCCTTCCAAATCGCGTGTGAGACTTCCCGCGCACCCCTGAGATCCACATACCCAGCCAAATCGCGTGTGGTAATTCCCGCGCACGTACCCTGCCAAATCGCGTGTGCAACTTCCCGCGCAGCCCTGAAATCCATGTACCCTGCCAAATCGCGTGTGAGACTTCCCGCGCAACCCGGTATACACGCACACTTATTTTTTGTCAGCGGGTGTCCATGTTTGTGGGTACCCCTTTGCACGTCATTTGTCCTCGAGGGCCACAGTATAGGACATTCATCATGGCTGTATATAGGTGCTATTTGTTGGCGCACCTTTTGGCGCACATTTGTTCCAGGCGCAGAGATGCTACCGCCTGCTTTCTTGTGGTGGTCGTGTTTGTGCCTGTGCGCTGGTTTGAGCGTGCGATTTTTTGCCCTATTCTATTCCATGAATACATGTTGTAGGCGAGCGTGTGGGCGTTCCGCGCACTTGTACCCTGTACTTCCCCCGTGACGCCCACATTTTGTCAAGTTGTTCCCCGTGTTCCGCCTACTTTTGTTGCGTGCGCCGCGCTATGTGCGATTTTCGCTGTGACCTGGCGCACGCAGTTAGATGGCCTGTGCGCCAACGTGCGCCGCGCACTTTTTTATCGCACATCCGATGGTTTTCTCGCGCACGGCCTTCCATGAATCGATGTGTGCTGCTTTTTGTGCGATTTTTGCACTTGCACTGCGATTTTCGCTATTCCACTGCGATTCGCACGTTTTTGCCCACTTGCGCCGCGCTAATTATTCCATGAATCGGCCAGTAGGTTTCTACCTCGATTCCACCTTGTCTCTCAAAAAACAAGTCAACTCCCTGGCTTCCTCTACAGCCTATACTTGCAAATTAATTAGGGCTTGCAGACCTTACTTGTCTAAAACCAATTCTATCACACTTGCCAATGCCCTAGTAATGTCCAAATTAGATTATTGCAATGCCCTATATGTGGGCGCTAATAAAACCGTCACAAATAAACTACAAATATTGCAGAACAATGCTCCTAGAGCAGCCCTGGACATACCCCGTAGAGCACACATATCCAACATCAGGAAAGACAATCATTGGTTAAAAATCAGTGACAGAATTATCCTTAAAACGCTATCTCTCACACATAAAGGACTAAACAACACTGTGCCCCCATACATTACTGCTAGACTGACCAGAAAATCCTCTATTCGCCACACCAGAGCATCTAATCACTCCTTACTTGAAACTCCCAGATTTAGACTAACCAAAGCAGGTGGAGCAAGCTTCCCTGTTAGAGCTGCCTATGTCTGGAACGCACTCCCTACGGAATTGAGAACCAATATCCCCTACTCTAGATTCAGATGTAAGGTGAAAAGTTGGCTTTGGACTAACGACAATTAACCTACTGATCTCAATCTTCTCACGACGTACCTTGATTCTGACACGTGATTATCTGATTATGTTTGATCTGATTATCTGACTCCTGACGAATGAGACTCACATACTGTATCTCATGTATATTGTATAAGTGTATTGTATATATGTTAATGTATCCTCTGTATGTATGTAACCTAAGCCTAAGTAGTCTTGCAACTGCTGCGCCCGGCTTGGGTTTGGAGCGAATTATCCAAAAAAATAAACTAAACTAAACTAAACTATAACTGATGTAAACTTTACACAGTACACAACAATGTTGCACAATGAACAGCAACATGAAGAAGAACTCCAGGCCCAACTAGATAAGGACACTCCTGACAGTAGTCAACCTTCTGTAACAGGAAGCCAAGAACCACTGGGAGAGCCTCTAATAACAAATGAGGCAGAATTAGCTATGACAGAAGTAAAAAACACCATGTGTCAGTATGAAGATAAAGAAGACTTAACTATACTACAATCAAAACTAAACAATGAGCAACGTAGCATTTTTCAAGAAGTAACAAAAGAAATTGCACATGGTGTAAAACATGAAAACAAAGAATGCACCTATCAAAATCACAAACCTATACTACTGTACGTCAGTGGTGAAGCTGGTTCTGGCCAAACATTCTTAATCAAAATCATCAGTAAGTTCCTTCAACAATTGACAAACAACAAACTGTCAGCTGTTATAACTGCCCCCGCATGTTTAGCTGCCTACAACATAGGCGGTATCACTTTACACCGAAAACTACTCCTGCCAGTAGAACACCAAAACAAATTAGACTATTACAAACTTTCTACAGAAGCTGCAATGGAACTACGCACAGTATTAAAACAAATGAAAATGCTACTAATAGATAAAGTGAGCATAGTCTCCAACCTAATGTTGGCTTTGATTCACCTCAGATTACAAGAAGTACTCAAAACAAACTACGAAGAGCTCTTTGCAGGAAAACACATTATTGTTTTCGGAGATCTTCAATTGACACCAGCGAAAGGTGAGCATATTTTTAAAACCTTAGGACACAAACTCTGCCATAAAACTTTTGGAAGCATAGGATATGTCAACCTTTGGCAACATTTCCAATACAGAGAATTAACAGAAAACATGCGGCAATCTTCATATCTCACTGATGCCAACACCTTAAAAAGTATTAGAGTTGGTATACTATCTCAAGAACCACAATCAATATTGAAAACCCGGCACATTCATGCACTTTATGGTGATAATGCATGTGCTACAGATGTTATGGAACAATTAGCCCACAGAAATGTCAATTGTATAGCCTAATGCCAACTCTTGCAAGCTGTTTCAAATTCAATGAAACAATGTTAAAAAAGAAACACAAACAATAATGGAAATTAGCGCCACAGACAAACTAGACGTACATGGTATGACACTACCCATGTGTGAATAAGCCACAACAAGACTAAATAGTTTAGAAAATTCAATCTCCAACACAGCTGGATTGGAACAAATATTAAAATTATCCTTAAATTGCAGAGTAATGCTTAAACGTAACCTTGACGTGGACCAAGGACTAGTTAATGGAGCACTATGTACAGTTGTTGGCTTTCAAACTTACCCATGTGAAAACAACATTCAGTTTGTCAATATTCACTTTGACAAACTTTCAGAAGTAAAAAGGATAGGACGCTCAACAGCTCGATTCCTTCTCTTCAAAGACATGTATGAACGCAGAGAACAATTTTCTCTAACTCTTGCATATGCAGTCACCATTCATAAATCACAAGTTCTTACCCTAGACAAAGCATTAATATACATTGGTAACACAGTCTTTAAAGAAGGCATGAGCTACATTGCACTATCACGCTTACGTACACTTGACGGTCTATTTCTAATCAACTTTGATGCAAGTAAAGTAAACGCTGATATTCCTTGCATTTTAGAATACAATAGACTTTGTTCACTATAGACCCCCATCTAAAAACATATCCTGTTCCACAAAAAGTAAAACGTTGTAAAAGAAAACTAAATCAAACAGAAATACAACAGGATAACACTGCAAATCCTCCAGAGAGAGTAAAAGAAAATAATACTTCATCAAGTACCACAAGCAAAAAAGAACCAATTAGGGATAGTAAACCAGGTACTTCGTCAAAGAAGGAAGACAAACTAAAAGAAAATCACTCAGATACAGAATTACCTGGTCCATTTAAACTCTCAAATATAATTGGTGTAAGTTGCTACGCAAATGTAGCAATGAATATTCTATTTCAATTACCACCAATTGTTGACAACATATACTTACACAGTACAGGCCAATTGTGTTTGCAAATGTTAGTACTTCATAGAAATGCAACAAACAATCCTAATAACACATATAGTGTTTATGGAATAAGACAACAATTGGACTACTGTGCTGGAATGGTGAAATTCACTTTCAACTCACAGGAAGATCCACAGGAATTTCTAATGTACTTACTACAAGTACTGGAAAACAAAAACATACCTATAAATGAAGTCTTCCAGATTTCATACATGAGGAAACATACATGCACTCTCTGCAAAATTGTGACACAAGAACAAATCCCCAATGAACACTTTGTATATATATTTCTGAGGCTTGTGGAATCTGCTTAGATCACATGCTGTGCATAGGCTGACATCTAGTGGAAGCTGCGGAGTATTACAGTTTGTTTTTCGAAACTCGAAAAAATGGGCGTCGACACAGGCGTGCCAGTAATACTATCCCTAGTGTGACGTCTACTGTACCCAAGTGTCATATCCCCTCGACATACCCATCACCCACACCAACGGGGAAGACACAGCAGGCGGGATGTACGAGGGGGCAGTTCCACCTCTTTTCGCCCGTTTCCTTGTTGGCGTCTGCCATGGCGCCTCATTCATGCCCGACGGCACTGTGGTCGTCGACTCTGATCCCGCGTACGGGAGCGATCACGTGATTAATCATGGGAACTGCTATAGCCAACGCTGACGTCTATGTGTTGTCAACCAATCAGGAATGACGTCCGATATCACGTGACGCCTTTTTACGGTCATGTGACCAGTCATGTGATTTTGACTCCTTTTAAAAAGGAACCGAGGAGAATCATTCAGTGCTTCACAGCTGTTTCAACCAGAGAGACCTGTTTGGCCTTACTCCTTGCATTTCTTGTTACCTTTTGGATTTTTGACCATGGAACGTTCTTTGGATTTGTACTGGATTACCCTTTGATTCGACACATTCTTCTGGAACTTTGGAACTCTTGACCCCCCATCTGATCTTGGATTTTGCTCTGGTTTTTTCCTTCTGTTTTGGCGAACTTTTGTGAACCACGAACTTTTGACCATCATCGTTCTGGCTTCAGGTGTGAGTCGGAGGAACTACAGTATTTTCCAGCCTGCTGTTGGTCTTCCCTTGTCGTCCATTCAGGTTTCCCACCTGTTCCATCATTCCCCGGGTAAGCTGTATTTGGTTATTCTTGATTGCTTACACTGCCATTATTGATCATAGCAATTCTGAACCTAACCTTTGCCTTACAGCACTCAGGGGTCCTTCCGGTGTTCCCGGTATCCAACAGACGACATCACTCATCACCTGTGGCCTCAAAGATTGCTCGGGCAGTGTTTTTTATCTGCTCGAGCGGTACTTGGGGACGGAGGTATTCTATAGCTGCACGACCATCAAGGTGGACATCAGGATCAGATCAGAATAGACTGTGAAGCCTATTGGTCGTCCAGCAATGGATACCTCCTCCGGGGACCCCGTGACGGCTTTAATGCAGGCAGTGTCAGCACTCAGGACTGATATGGCAACCGCTACTGCAACACTTCGAGCGGACTTGACCGCAGCCACCACAGCTTTACATCATCGACTCGACACGGTATTAAGTGCAAGTCAGCCCCTGCCTGCAGAAGCTGCATTTGATGAAGTTAGTCCTCCTCCTGCTATACCCCCTTCCTTCCCTGCCGCTCCTGTGGTAATTCAAAACCCTTTTCCTTTGGCTGCTCCCGAGAGATACCAGGGCGACCCAAAGAAATATCGCACTTTCATCAATCACTGTAAACTACATTTCATGTGTCGTCCTCAGGCTTTCCCCGATCCTGTGTCAAAGGCAGCCTTCCTTCTCTCCCATTTATCCGGGGTAGCCGCCACATGGGCCAATCCATTGTTAGAAAACAATCATCCTGCGCTTTATGATTTTGAGTTACTGACCCAAGAGATGGCGAAAGTATTTGACACCAGACACAAAGCTCAGTCCAGAGACATGGAACTACTGGATCTCACGCAGGGTCGATCAAGCCTAATAGAGTATATCACCAGATTCAACCAGTTGTCTGCTGAGACTTCCTGGCCGGAAAATAAAAAGGCTGTGGTATATTACCGGGGTTTGTCCGGGGCCATGAAAGATGCCTTGTCTGTTGTACCTACGCTCCCCACTGTATATACTGATTTGGTAGACATCACGTTACAACTCGACGCCAGACGAATGGAACGGCGCGGGGATGTGTCCTCTTCACTATCTCTATCATCCACTACCACTACCACTGTCACTCCCGAACCCATGCAGATAGGCGGGATCCGCAGCCCCATTTCACATGTTGAGCGAGAACGCAGGCGAACGGACAATGCCTGTTTTTACTGCGGTCTCCCCGGGCATTTTGTCAAAGAATGTCCTCGTCGTCCAAAGAATAGACATCAGGGTTTTCAGAAGACTCGCCCCTAAGATCAGAGGGGGGAGCGAGTATTATCCGGAATACCTCTGAACCGACCTTCGGTCCTGTACGTCCCATTATAGTTCAGGCCATTCTGAAACATGCCACAGATTCCCACGCAGTGTCAATAGTAATAGACTCAGGTGCTACAGGCTGCTTCATTGATATAGCATTGGCCCGTTCATTGAACCTTCCTTTGGTCACGAAGAACTGTCCCGAACCAGTCCAGGCGGTAGATGGTTCTTCGCTTACATCTGGTCCGATACTGCAACAGACAGCACCATTAGAGGTGATTGTCCAGGAAAATCACAAAGAAATAATGTCCTTTGACCTCATTGCCACTCCTCAGTTCGGTGTGATATTAGGCATTCCTTGGCTAAAACTACACAATCCTCTCATCAATTGGGGAACGGGTCAGGTATCGTTTGAGTCCGAAATATGTCAATGCTATTGCCTACTGGCAACACCCCAGTCTTCCAGTCCCGCGGGAATCTTGGGTAGTCTAAATACCATGGCAATAGGAGACAACAACGATCAACATGATACACACACGGTAGGGGCTGTCACGGATGGGATACCTGCTGTTTATCACGATTTCTTGGCGGTATTTGATAAGAAGTCTGCAGAAGGCCTGCCACCGCATAGACCTTACGATTGTCCCATCGATCTGGTCCCTGGTGCGTCTATCCCAAAGGGCCGTATCTACTCTCTGACACAGGTAGAAGAGCAAACCTTGCAGGACTATATCCAGCAGGCTTTAAGGTTAGGTCATATTCGTCCATCCACCTCTCCCGCTGCAAGTCCTATTTTCTTTGTTCCGAAAAAGGAAGGGGACCTCCGTCCCTGTGTCGATTATAGGCGCCTGAATGCCGTTACGGTGAAGAACCGTTATCCCATACCACTGATCACTCCATTACTGGACAAACTCACCCATGCTACCATTTATACCAAACTCGACCTTCGTGGGGCATACAATCTCATCCGCATACGTGACGGTGACGAATGGAAGACTGCATTCTGCTCACGACAAGGTCTATTTGAGTATATGGTCATGCCTTTTGGTCTTTGTAATGCTCCGGCTACTTTTCAACATTTCATGGACGATATTTTCAATGATTTACTGAACACTTATGTAGTTGTTTATTTAGACGACATACTGGTGTTCTCCGCCTCCCTTGAGGAACACACAAAACATGTCAGGGAAGTACTGTTGCGTTTGCAAAACAACGCTCTTTATGCCAAGCCTGAGAAATGTTTGTTCCACACCAATCAAGTTGAATTCCTGGGGTTTCATATCTCGCCCAAAGGACTTTCCATGAATCAAACCAAGGTTCGGGCGATTGATGACTGGCCGGTTCCCACCAATCTAAAGCAGTTGCAATCATTCCTGGGGTTTGCAAACTTCTATTGGAGATTCATATCAGGGTTTTCTTCGGTTGTGGCTCCACTCACGGCACTCACTAGTCCTTCTGTCCCTTATGTATGGTCCACGGCACAACAATCTGCTTTTGATCTATTGAAAACCCTGTTCACCACCGCTCCGGTATTACAGCACCCTGACCCCGACCTTCCTTATATTCTAGAAGCAGACGCTTCATCTTTTGCTTTGGGTGCAGTGTTATCACAGATCTGTCCCACCACCAACCGTTTGCATCCAGTAGCGTTTCATTCACGCAAATTTACGACCACCGAATCCCATTATACGGTCACAGAAAAGGAACTGCTGGCTATTAAGGATGCACTACAGGTCTGGAGACATCACCTTTTAGGTGCCAAACATCAAACCACGGTGTATACTGACCATAAGAATCTCCAAGACCTTGCTTCTTTGAAATGCACAAACAGTCGACAGGTTAGGTGGCATTTGTTCTTTGCCGCGTATGATTTTGTGGTCAAACATAGGCCCGGTGTTGGTCACGGTAAAGCCGATGCTCTGTCTCATTCACCTGGGGGGAGACACTTCCTTGTTTTCCGGACACCCTGTTAGGAAAGAATCATGTAATCTGTCTATGCACACCAACTCCTTCTTTGTTGTCTGATATTCGCCAATGGGTCTCTCAGTATCCACAATCATTGGCAGAGTGGGATCTGGTTATACAAGATGGGCTGCCTTTTGTTCATGGTGGTAAACTTTTTCTACCCACAAGTGAGACCCGAAACCAAGCGCTGACCTGGTCCCACGACGCTGCCATCAACGGCCACCCCGGACAACTACGCACTTTGGACCTTCTTAAACGATGGTGCTGGTGGCCCACGATGAAGCGCGACGTGTGTGACTACGTCAATACTTGTGCCGTGTGTGCCCAGGGTAAATCGCGCAGGGGGCGGCCCTTGGGTCTTCTTCATCCTCTCCCCATTCCTCCACGACCTTGGCATACGGTCTCCATGGACTTAGTCACTGATCTTCCTCGCACCCAGGGGTTTGACACTATTTGGGTCGTAGTCGACTCGTATACCAAGTTTGCACGCTTCATACCTTGTAAAGGGATTCCTTCTGCCCCAGTTCTGGCCAAACAATTTTTCAAACATGTATTCTGTCTTTTTGGTTTACCCCATGTGTTGGTCTCTGATCGTGGGTCCCAGTTCACTTCCTGTTTTTGGCGGGCCCTTACCACTCTGTTGGGCATTGATGCCCGGTTTTCCTCTTCGTACCACCCAGAGAGTGATGGGCAGACGGAAAGGGCCAACCAAACGTTGGAGCAGTATCTACGTTGCTTGACGCTGCAATATCAGGATACATGGCTCAATTTACTACAGCTTGCGGAGTTTGCCTACAACAATGCTCTGCACTCCTCTACTGGTCACTCCCCGTTCTTTTCCCTTTACGGTCAACATCCACGTACCCTTCCCATTCCCGATTTTTCCTCTTCCAGCACCCCCGCCGCATCTGCTTGTGCCCGAGACATTGTTTCTGTTCACGCTCAGACTTTGGTCCATTTACATGAGGCCCAAGCTTCCATGAAGGCGGCTGCCGATAAAAAGAGAGCTGTTCCTCCTGTTTACAAAGTAGGGGATAGGGTATGGCTTTCCACTCGTCATCTACATATCCCTGGCTGCCGCAAACTGTTGCCACGTTTTGTGGGTCCTTATAGGGTGGTCAAGGTACTGAACCCGGTGGCGTTGCGTCTGGCGGTGCCATCTGCCTGGCGGATCCACCCGGTTTTCCATATATCTCTTCTTAAACCTTGTCCTGGATCCACCCGCTTGGGTTCGCCTCCTGCTCCTGTTTCTGTCTCTTCACCCGATGTTTATGAGGTCCGGGCTATCTTGGGTTCCCGTATCCACAGAGGTGTTCTGCAGTATTTAGTGGACTGGTTAGGTTATGGCCCTGAAGATCGATCATGGGTTGCTTCCCGGGATGTACATGCTCCCCGTTTGTTGGCCCGTTTTCATCGTGACAACCCTACGAGCCCACATGGTCGTGGGCCTTTGGGGGGGGGCTCTGTCATATCCCCTCGACATACCCATCACCCACACCAACGGGGAAGACACAGCAGGCGGGATGTACGAGGGGGCAGTTCCACCTCTTTTCGCCCGTTTCCTTGTTGGCGTCTGCCATGGCGCCTCATTCATGCCCGACGGCACTGTGGTCGTCGACTCTGCTCCCGCGTACGGGAGCGATCACGTGATTAATCATGGGAACTGCTATAGCCAACGCTGACGTCTATGTGTTGTCAACCAATCAGGAATGACGTCCGATATCACGTGACGCCTTTTTACGGTCATGTGACCAGTCATGTGATTTTGACTCCTTTTAAAAAGGAACCGAGGAGAATCATTCAGTGCTTCACAGCTGTTTCAACCAGAGAGACCTGTTTGGCCTTACTCCTTGCATTTCTTGTTACCTTTTGGATTTTTGACCATGGAACGTTCTTTGGATTTGTACTGGATTACCCTTTGATTCGACACATTCTTCTGGAACTTTGGAACTCTTGACCCCCCATCTGATCTTGGATTTTGCTCTGGTTTTTTCCTTCTGTTTTGGCGAACTTTTGTGAACCACGAACTTTTGACCATCATCGTTCTGGCTTCAGGTGTGAGTCGGAGGAACTACAGTATTTTCCAGCCTGCTGTTGGTCTTCCCTTGTCGTCCATTCAGGTTTCCCACCTGTTCCATCATTCCCCGGGTAAGCTGTATTTGGTTATTCTTGATTGCTTACACTGCCATTATTGATCATAGCAATTCTGAACCTAACCTTTGCCTTACAGCACTCAGGGGTCCTTCCGGTGTTCCCGGTATCCAACAGACGACATCACTCATCACCTGTGGCCTCAAAGATTGCTCGGGCAGTGTTTTTTATCTGCTCGAGCGGTACTTGGGGACGGAGGTATTCTATAGCTGCACGACCATCAAGGTGGACATCAGGATCAGATCAGAATACCAAGATCCCTCACGCGTCTAGGATCCTCAGATTGTTTTTTTCCGCCATACTGGTTGGAAGCATCTTGCGGAGTCCCCTGGCCTTAGCCATACTTTTGCTAATTATTGAAGTTTAAAATTATTTATTGACATCCTTCCCCACCCCAACGTCGACCCTCGACACTCGACGACGGCTGGAGAAGACATCGACCGTCGGCTGCTGCACGACGGATCTGGGCCTCGGAAGGCCGCTGGCCTCGGCCCGGGCCTAGTAGGCCGCTGGCCTCGGCCCGGGCCTAGTAGGCCGCTGGCCTCGGCCCTGCAAGTAGGGAGAGTGGGGGGTGGTACATACTCTTCACTCTTGGTATATAGGTACACCTTATATATTTCCTACACTTACCAGCCCGCTGCCTCAAGGTGCGTATGGAGGGTACCTGTTAGGAAAGATTTCGTTATTGTAGGGAACTTTCCTTCCAGGTGGCAACCCCTAAACTTTTTGCTATTGTTTTCAACCTGTTTTCTTGACTTTGCCAGAGAAGTGCAGCCTTCTGCTGTACTCCTCTGGGC